>NC_091124.1:22172500-22772500 GCF_040183065.1 Periplaneta americana | reverse complement strand
TTTAAAAGGGGGGGTTATAAGGGGGCCTGAATTAAATAAATCGAAATATCTCGCTTATTATTGATTTTTGTGAAAAATGTTACATAACAAACGTTTCTTTAAAAATGATTTCCGATAAGTTTTATTCTTTACAGAATTTTGATAGGATTGACATTTAATGAGATAAATGAGTTTTAAAATTAAAATAACGCCATCTAAGACGGTGCAATGAATTAAGAACAAATGACTTCGTCTATAAGAGGCTTTGGACAACCACAATCGAAACAGGGGCCTTGGACATCAACAATCGAAAGCTATTAAACATAGCCTACAGACAATGTTTCTGTGTTTGTATGAAGTAATATCGGAAGCTAAATTAACCGATTTGTATAATTAATTATTATTTCACCATTGGAAATTGTAGTTTCTCCAGATGGACATAATGCTATAATGTTATTACAGTAACGTCTGAGTAAATCGAGGGTAGGTAAGATTAAAATAGCTTCTTATGCACAGAAAATTTGATAGGCTATTTTGTACATTCGTTTTCTGTATTTCTTAAAATAATATTTATGTACACTCATTTTAATCTCAGAGAAATAACGAACAACGAGAGTGTATTGATTTAGTATGCAGTAATAGTACGTTAGCTTAGCAATCCATTATTTTATAATTCAAATTTTAATTATGCTCAATTGAATCGTGTTAAAATACATAAAATATATATGCAATAAATGCAATGGAAAAAAAATTGGGTAATGAGCGAAGCAGATTATCTTGCGCTGTTGTAAAAGTTGTTCCCTGGATCAAACGTCCTATTTTAATTATGTAATTATTTTATATTTATTTCTAACAGGTGCAGCGGAGCGCACGGGTACGGCTAGTAGAGTACTATTAAAACCATCATTACACAAATACTACTACTGCCATGCAAAGCATCATCACTGCCGCTGCAACAGCTAGGCCTACTATCACTATCGCATTCACCATAAATACCACCGCCACTACAACACTAGAGCTGCCACAATCACTACCGAAACACTAGAGCTACCACTACCACTACCGAAAAATTAGACCTGCCACTATCACTATCGAAACACTAGAGCTACCACTACCGAAAAATTAGACCTCCCACAATCACTACCGAAACACTAGAGCTACCACTACCACTATGGAAAAATTAGACTTGCCACTATCACTATCGAAACACTAGAGCTACCACTACCACTACCGAAAAATTAGACCTGAAACTATCACTATCGAAACACTAGAGCTACCACTACCACTACCGAAAAATTAGACCTCCCACAATCACTACCGAAACACTAGAGCTACCACTACCACTACCGAAAAATTAGACCTGCCACAATCACTACCGAAACACTAGAGCTACCACTACCACTACCGAAAAATTAGACCTGCCACTATCACTATCGAAACACTAGAGCTACCACTACCACTACCGAAAAATTAGACCTCCCACAATCACTACCGAAACACTAGAGCTACCACTACCACTACCGAAAAATTAGACCTGCCACAATCACTACCGAAACACTAGAGCTACCACTACCACTACCGAAAAATTAGACCTGCCACAATCACTACCGAAACACTAGAGCTACCACTACCACTACCGAAAAATTAGACCTGCCCCTATCACTATCGAAACACTAGAGCTACCACTACCACTACCGAAAAATTAGACCTGCTACAATCACTACCGAAACACTAGAGCTACCACTACCACTACCGAAAAATTAGACCTGCCACTATCACTATCGAAACACTAGAGCTACCACTACCACTACCGAAAAATTAGACCTGCCACTATCACTATCGAAACACTAGAGCTACCACTACCACTACCGAAAAATTAGACTGCCACTATCACTATCGAAACACTAGAGCTACCACTACCACTACCGAAAAATTAGACCTGCCACTATCACTATCGAAACACTAGAGCTACCACTACCACTACCGAAAAATTAGACCTGCCACTATCACTATCGAAACACTAGAGCTACCACTACCACTACCGAAAAATTAGACCTCCCACAATCACTACCGAAACACTAGAGCTACCACTACCACTATGGAAAAATTAGACCTGCCACTATCACTATCGAAACACTAGAGCTACCACTACCACTACCGAAAAATTAGACCTCCCACAATCACTACCGAAACACTAGAGCTACCACTACCACTACCGAAAAATTAGACCTGCCACTATCACTATCGAAACACTAGAGCTACCACTACCACTACCGAAAAATTAGACCTCCCACAATCACTACCGAAACACTAGAGCTACCACTACCACTACCGAAAAATTAGACCTGCCACTATCACTATCGAAACACTAGAGCTACCACTACCACTACCGAAAAATTAGACCTGCCACTATCATTATCGAAACACTAGAGCTACTACTACCACTCCCGAAAAATTAGACCTCCCACAATCACTACCGAAACACTAGAGCTACCACTACCACTACCGAAAAATTAGACCTGCCACTATCACTATCGAAACACTAGAGCTACCACTACCACTACCGAAAAATTAGACCTGCCACTATCACTATCGAAACACTAGAGCTACCACTACCACTACCGAAAAATTAGACCTGCCACAATCACTACCGAAACACTAGAGCTACCACTACCACTACCGAAAAATTAGACCTGCCACTATCACTATCGAAACACTAGAGCTATCACTACCACTACCGAAAAATTAGACCTGCCGCAATCACTACCGAAACACTAGAGCTACCACTACCATTACCGAAAAATTAGATCTGCCACTCCACTACCGAAATACTAAAGCCACTACTAGAACTACCACTACCGAAACACTAGAGCTACCACTACCACTACCGAACTATAGATATCACTAAAGGTAAAAGTATTCCCGTAACATACCATGAAGGCACTTGGGGGGGCATGGAGGTAGAGCCCCATGCTTTCCATGACCTCGGCACTAGAATGAGGTGGTGTGGTCGGCACCACGCTCTGACCACCTTTTACCCCCGGGAAAGACCCGGTACTCAATTTTATAGGAGGCTGAGTGAACCTCGGGGCCGTTCTGAAAGTTTGGCAACGATAAAAAATCCTGTCACCACCTGAGATCGAACCCCGGACCTTCCAGTCCGTAGCCAGCTGCTCTACCAACTGAGCTACCCGGCCGCCATAGATATCACTACCAATACCGAATTAGAGCTACCACTACCGAATTATAGACATCACTACCACTATCGAATTAGATCTATCACTACCACTACCGAATTAAACCTATCACTACCACTACCGAACTATAGAAATCACTACCACTACCGAATTAGAGCTACCACTACCACTACCGAACTATAGATATCACTAATACTCCAAAATGTCGCTCGGAATTAAGTGACTAGTGTCTGCGGAGGACACTAAGAATGATGTAGCCAGTATCATAGAAGGACAATAGGAATAAAGTAGCCAGTATCCCCGAATCACAAATGACATGAAGCAGTAGGTTTCGTCGATTCAACGGACCAGTCGAGGAGTGTGGATTAGATAAGAAGAGCAGCGCCATGGATAAATATATAATAGGATGCGAAACTTAATGAGTTTCCCGTAACACATACTAGAGGCGCTGTTGTAGAAATTGATCTTGCTGCCATCTATTTCTGGGAGGGGCGTTATTACATCTAGCAGCACACCAAGTACCGAAAAGAGTAATTACTCCATGCATTTAGCAGCGCACCTGGTGACGAAAATGTTAAACTGTGCAGAAAGTATTGCCTCC
This sequence comes from Periplaneta americana, assembly GCF_040183065.1. Classification (NCBI taxonomy): domain Eukaryota; kingdom Metazoa; phylum Arthropoda; class Insecta; order Blattodea; family Blattidae; genus Periplaneta; species Periplaneta americana. Next base: position 22,768,723 of record NC_091124.1, on the reverse strand, counting down.
CACCCTCATCGATATTCAAAACTAACCCAATTTAAAATAAAACATTTACGGTTTTATTCCTCACAGCATATTCTACTGAAAATTCTTACCGGAGCCATCAGGAAGATAAAAGAGACGATGTGTTTTACACTACCCGATTAAAATATAACCAGACAGAGACAAAAAAATGAAGCAAAAGGTTAGATAATTGGGATTGTATTCTTTGGGTATGGAAAAGTCTGCAAGAACTACTTAGATAGTTCAATTTATTATATTACTATTACTCTACAATACATTCAACAACACTATTTTTACAACGTCCATAAACATCACTGTTTAACATACACTGCTTATACACACACGTATCACTTTATGTTCACTTATTAGCAAGTTTCAGTCCGCCATCTTCATCTTCGACTCTCCCGTACAGCAATATCTCGAACAGATAGAGAACTCTCGGTAATGTACCCAACACGTAGTTCTAATATTCACCACCTACGACGTTGGGCGCTGATCACCTTATTTCAAACCCCCAAATCCAGATGGTGCTGACCGCAGTTTCGCATCCTATTATATATTTATCCATGGCAGCGCGGTAAAGAGGTGCACCTTAGCAACAAAAATAAACAAAAAGGAAGGTTTACTTACAGTTTTCATAGGAAATGAAGTTAAGATTCATATTGTAGAATGTAGATTTACAATAAAAGAATCTTACACCACTATCACTCAACGAAAGACTGCGAGGCAAAATTTGCTATCCATATTTTACCAACGTCAAAATTTGGAGATAGCACAATGGATCCACTCTTAGGCCTTCAAAAAGATGGGCGGAGAGTATATGCACATCTTCAGAGGAAACTTTATAGTTAAAAGAAACAGGATGAATTCTTACATCAGAAGGAGAATAAGAAATCAGTGGATCCGTACGAGTGGTCTAATACGAGTATGAATAGGTTCGCCCCACAGTATAGCTGTAATCCATAGCATACCAATAATAATATAAGAAACACAACATCTTCACAAAACCGTCTGCGATATCTTTATTTCGCAGCGGAGACAACATCGCTTGTTTTAAAATTGCAGCGAATGCTGTGTGGTGTAGGGTGTCGTGTGATAAGGCACAACCGCCCCTGCTACGGCACGGGCAATAAAAGCCTCCCCACGTCTTTATGGAAGAGATTAAGTTGCTACACTTCCTGCAGCCCCACCGGTGTCGCGTTTCACTACCGACGGAAAGAGGGTTGGTTCTGTCTGGCTAGGTATGAAGGGAATTATTCATTCAGTTCCACCTGCAAGAGACTCAGCGCGTGACACTTCTCAATATAACTTGCGCGCCAGAGTCTGGAGTAACCGGCAGTTCACAGCGATTAACACATTCAGATGCATGTGCGACAAAATATTCGAGAATAACTACAGTTAGTGGTGAACATGTTTCATGTTTCGGAAAATTTTTCGCTCACTAGACTTTTTTTTTAGCTAATTGTTTTTGCTAAGTTTAATAATAATAATAATAATAATAATAATAATAATAATAATAATAATAATAAATTATTTCATTTTATTCACCATTATAGTTATTTACGATTAGTATCGTAACGTTTCATATTACAATACGAGATTGGAAAGTTGTCAAACGAGGTCGCAGGTCAAGTTTGATAACCAGACGAGTATTGTAATATGAAGTTACCATAAGTACGGAGTGTCCCAAATTGATGTGTGCACTCTTTTAAAGACTATTTCACAGAAAAAAAAAATGAGACCGAAATACGATTTTTGAGGTTTATGATTCAGAAGACAGTGGAAAGCATGGAAACATGTTCATCTGTTTATAAGCAAGCATGGCGGTGCAATTATCGTTCGATGAATGTAAGTGGAACACTGAAATGTTATTGGAAAGTGGAGAATGTTGTTGAGGTTCAACAACGTTGGAGGGTTGAATTTGGAACATAACAACCAACAATGTTAACTATCACAAGAATCCGAGACAAGTTTGAAGTCGACGAAACGGTGCAAAATGTATTGAAAGGACGGTGGGGAAGAAAAAGAAGTTCCACCGATAACGAGAGTGTTGATGCAGTCATGCAGGCTTTTGCACAATTCCCAGATAAGTCAATAAGGCATCGTGAGATTGGTATCAGCAAATCCAGTGCTCATCGAATTTTGTGAGCTCAAAAATGAAAGCCTTATATTTCGAGACTTGTCCACGCATTAAATGAGGGCGACTCAGATAGAAGACTGGAATTATGTGTGAGTGGTTCTTGAACATGTGTGATGAAAGGGAAGATTCCGAAGACTTAATTGTTTGGTGAGATGAAGCCACATTTAAACTTAATGGCACAATTGTATGTACTGGGCTAACGAAAACCCACGCATATTTCAAGAAAAAAACCGTCAATCTTCCAGGAGTAACAGTATGGTGTGGTTTGTCTTCCTGTAATGATATTCCATTAGTAACAATCCAGTTGGTATGTCGCTCTGTTGTACGTCGTTGTTGTGAGTGTACTGTGGCGGAAGGGGGCCATTTTGAACATGCACGGGCTTAAGGAATACAAAATCGCAAAAATCTTATTTGGTCTCATCTCGTTGCTGGGAAATAGTGTTTCAAAATGTGTACACATCAATTTGGGACACTCTGTATATCGTACAACGTTTTATCCATTTTAATAAAAAAAAATATTTTCGTCTTCAGAAGATGGCCCATAACAGGCTGAAACTTTTTAATCAGGTACTACAATATTTAACACGCGAAAGCTAAATAATGCATATTCCGAAGTGATATAGTGTTAAAAGTTGTGTAATCAAGATGTAGCTATAAGCAAAATATATTTTATTTGCAATTTAAAAAATATGATCATGCAAAAAATGTTGTGGACCTACAATACACGTTTGTGAAGCGCATTACAAAATCTCGGAAACTGAAACTCGCTCTGCTCGTTTATCAAGGTTTTTCTCTATTTTGTAAAAAGCACTTTCCACTCTTATATCGTGATATACTATTACGTATCTCCTCCACTTATATTTAAATTTATTTTATTTTTAATTTCACGTCCCGCGCCATAGCGTCGTGGTTTGAAGTATCATGCCAAGAATTATTCATGTTACGAAATGAGTGCTGGTTCGAGTCCTCATGGGGAAGACATTTTTTCATGATATCTCGGCCAATGTGTGAGACCGATGGCCATCCTTATCCTTTCGTCTTTCCTTGAAGTACAGAAGCGAACAATGTAACAAATCGCAGTCGGTAGCGCAGAAAATGAACACCCCAAATTTGCAGACTAGGAACAATGTGCCACTGTCACCGCCAGCTGTTCCGAATACTGTCACGGCCAAATAATTTAACTCCTGTGTAAATTTATTGCGATGTGGAAGAGAGTTACTGCACTTCCGGAAGGCAAACACTAGCAAAAGCAGAGAAATCTTGGTTGCAGCTTCCTTCTAAACGTGTTTATCCTCAGAATACAGAAGATGTAGCAGTTATTATGAAACATACGAAGGCAAGTGTGAATTCAAATTGAAGCATCCTGAAATAAAAACTTTTCTTAGGGAGAGAAAACCGTGGTCAGATTTATCTTCGAATATTTTAAATTAAAAACTAGATTTGAATTTAGTTAATGGATTAATTCCTCAGAACTTACAATAATAAGAACAATCCTAGTCATATACAATGTGATATCGACATCATCGTCACAACATAAATAGGGATAGTATTTTATGGTGAATAAAAATCTTTAATTTCGGTGTTATTAAAAAAAAACGTAAATTTAGTGTTATTCCACATTTTCAAGGTTTGTATCATGAAGGTATTCTTTTTTGCACATTTTAACACTACTTACAATTTTCTATCGGCACTGTATGTTGTGTAGAGAAATTTATGCAACAGTCTCCCATCCTGTGTGAATACACATTGCATTTTACATTTTTGGCTATGGTATCTACACTTAACTCTTTTTAATTTATTTTTATTTGGTATTTTCATTTATATCTATATCTGTGTCTTTTATTTAGATAGTAGCCTATCTATTTGTTTTTTTTTTTTTCATTTTCAATTTTTTATTTGTAATTACACTCGTATCTTGCATTTGTATCTGTTTTATCTCTTTTTTTCATGTTATATGCAATTTTATGTTTTATTTAACACTGTCTATTGTAATTGGGACTTTGCCCTGTTATAGGCATAAATAAATAAATAAATAAATATGTAAATAAATAAATAAATAAAATAATATAGGCTAAACTAATAGGCATCACGAAACATTCAGGCTATTTTTATTTTATATTAAAAAATAAAGCCACTCGAAATACGGTTTGAATATTAGATTCAAAATTCTCTCCTGAAATAGTGTTTGAATATTAGATGAAAATTTTTGTGCAGAAGTATCAATCTCTGGGGATTTTAAATCAAAATTTCGTAAAAAAAATGAAAATAGAATTTATACATGTTGATTACACAACTTTTAACACTGTATCACTTATGGAATATAATATATAGTGATTAGTGATTACTTTCACGTGTTAATATTGAAATAAGTTTATAATACCTAGTTGACTAGTTTCAGCTTGGGAGCCATCTTCAGAACTGGTGAGGTCCTTGCATCTTCCGATGTATTTACTTGGTTTGCTGGGGGTGCGTTTGTGTTGTGTAGTGTGGAATCAAGTAGTGTGTGTGTTCTTAAATTCAGTTGTGTGTTGACGATTTGTTGGGAGTGTGTTTTTGTGTATCTGTATATTTCGTATTGTTCTAGTGTCTTTAGTTTATGTTTTTTGGTTGGATATGTATACTTTCCATGTCTGTGACTATGTTGCTGTAGGTGTGGTTGGCATTTGTGATGTGTTCTGCGTATCACACTAACATACGAAAACAAAAACACACATCGCATCATCATTCAAGAAATTGAACTACAACGTCGCATACAGTAAACAAAACACTTTACAAAAGCATAACACAAAAAAAAAAACGAACAAACAAATATCTCATAGGTGTACCGGTATACAAACTCACATTCAATAGTTGCAACAACTTATACATCGGACAAACAGGCAGATAATTTCAAACACGTTACAAAGAACACACCACGGCCATAACCAAATCACACAACACTTCCACATACGCAGAATACAACACAAACGCCAACCACACCAACAGCAACAGAGACACAGACATGAAAATTCTACATATCCAACCTAAGAATCAGAAACTAAACACACTAGAACAATACAAAATATACAGATACACAAAAACACACCCGCAAGATATCGTCAACACAAGTGAATTTCAGAAAATACACACTATTTGACTCCACACTACACAACACAAACGCTCCCCTAGCAAACCAAATGAAAACACCGGAAGATACAAGGAGCTCACCAGTTCTGAAGATGGCTCCCAAGCTGAAACTAGTCAACTAGGTATTTATAAACTTAGTGCAATATTAACACGTGAAAGTAATCACCATATATTATATTCCATAAATAAAACTTATCCTGAAAACTCCAATAAGTTCGTGCTAAAAACAAACATTTCGTGTATACACAATATTTTCGTTATTTTGCGAGCTTAAATTTACGATATTTTGAAGGGCTTGAAACAAAAAACACTTTTGTCAGCTGAAAAACCACTTCGCGAATGCGTGGTTTGCGAAAACTAGGTACCTCTAAACATAAAGTACGGTATAACTTTTAGTCACTAGTTTCTCTATTCCGAGTAAAAGAATTCTAAATTACTTCTATTCCCACTCCGAAAACTCTCCTCCAACAATGGCTGCAGAGCAAGTATTTATTAAGCAAGATTGGCACTCCAATCCTCGCTTGACAAGCGATATTGATCAGCACCAGTTGCAATAAAAATCTTCCTGTGGGGAAGATCGCGCTTCGGCTGTGTAAATATTTCGACTTCATAAAGATCTTTCTGATTGCGAAGCATGCGTATAGATGGCAGATATGCCAACTCATCACATTTCAAATGAGACATTTCGCTGAGAAAGTAAGTCACAGTGGCATGACAGCGAACATGCCCCCCGCAGAGACGATGCTGATTGATTGCGAGAATAACGCTGGCTGCGGTTGAGTTGTAAATTGTTCGTTAATAGCTTACAAGATTTAACATGTGCTGTATATCGAGATGTTTGAGCATGCTGTCTATAAACAGCATATCTTCTCAACTAGTGGGCTGAATGAGTTCATATTGAGTATCTGAAAGTAACTTCTTCGGAAATGATGCACATGAAATATAAAAAAATTAATAGATCTTTATTTATAAATGTAACAATTTTCGTGGTTTCCCTACTATGTAGAAAAAAATTACCAATGAAACAAGTTCGTATCGAAAGATAAATTAATTCCTATCATAAATTATTTATAGAGAATTATTTCTACTCTTTATTGTAAGTATTCTAATAGCCTCCAAGTCCGGACAAATACAGCCCCTATCATTACTTTAAAGTTACTCATTGTTATATAATTAGTATAGCTTGTCATGAATATATATTTGTTACTCATGACTTATAAGAGACTCGAAGTAAATTTTATACATTTTCAAATTTATATTTTTGTGGACAGAAAAATTATACTAAAAATTATTACAATGAAAAAATTATACAGGGTGAGTAAAAGTGTACTTTGTGACCTGGTAGAGTGTAAGAGAAGGTCCTATGGGCTTAACTCTGGCAGAATAAATAAATAAATAAATGAATAAATAAGTAAATAAGTAAATCTATACTAATAATAAATCTGTAGCCGAAATTTTTCTGGTAATTTTCGATTTTCCAAAAATAATTGGTCCTAACATATATAATTAAGCACCCTGAAACCGAAAATCGCTTTTTTGAAATTTTTGTTTGTATGTCTGTCTGTCTGTCTGGATGTTTGTTACCTTTTCACGCGATAATGGCTGAACCGATTTATATGAAAATTGTAATATAAATTAAGTTCGTTGTAACTTAGATTTTAGGCTATATTGCATTCAAAATAATTTATTTGAAAGGGGGGTTATAAGGGGGCCTGAATTAAATAACTCGAAATATCTCGCTTATTATTGATTTTTGTAAAAAATGTTACATAACAAAAGTTTCTTTCAAAATGATTTCCGATAAGTTTTACTCTTTGTAAAATTTTGCTAGGACTGATATTTAATGAGATAAATGAGTTTTAAAATTAAAATAAAGCCATCTAAGGCGGTGCAATGAAATAAGATAAAATGAGTTCGTCTATAAGGGGCCTTGGACAACAACAATCGAAAGATATTAAACATAGCCTACAGAGAATGTTTGTGTTTGTATGAAGTAATATCGGATGCTAAATTAACCGATTTGTATAATTAATTATTATTTCACCATTGGAAAATGTAGTTTCTCTAGATGGACATAATGCTACAATGTTATTACAGTAACTTCTGAGTGAATCGAGGACAGGTGAGAAAACTTAATAGGCTATTTTGTACATTCATTAAACTATGGTTGCATGTAATAACAAATAAGAAACATGTTAAAGGAATTGTCATTGCACCAAATGAGTGCTCTCTGGACCAAAATGTTCGCATTTTAATTATTTAAATACAATTTAAATTAAGTAACATATTAAACGATTTATCCTTCTATCAAACACGAATGTTCCCTGGATCAAATGGCCTATTTTAATTATGTAATTACTTTATATTTATTCCTAACGGGTGCAGCGGAGCGCACGGGTACAGTAAATAAGTAAGTAAATAAATAAATAAATAAATAAATAAATAAATAAATAAATAAATAAATAAATAAATAAATAAAACTATATACAAAAGGTGTAGGGGAAAAAAAGAATATTTTGAATACGTACCGAAAAGTTATGGTTTCCGTTCGTAAAGGGTGTGCCAAGAAATGTATTTTAATCGTACAATGCACTTACTTTTCCATTTTCTGATTCTCCAGGATCAAAACGTACATATTCAAATACGTATCTTTTTTTATAATTTATGAACTATTATTTTGTAAAATTTGCCTCAAATTTATGATCCAAATGGATGTGTACATAAGAAAGACAAGTGCTTCAGTATATCAGTTTACCACTATGAATAATAAGGGAACCATGAATTAATCATAAACGAAAACTAATCAAAAACAATGTAACAATAACAGTTTTTTCATGTTATTAGTCACGGCGAATCTTACAGAAAGAGAACGAATTGAAACACTGATGACTGGCTATGATGATAGTAAGAGAATCCAAAAGGAGACCAATGCCTTAAAAAAATTAGATGCATCCAGAAAGAAATATTACTCGTTCTATTGCGTCCAGTATGGCGCCAGCGTATGGAATGTTCTTAAGGTGAGATCAGAAGTCAATTAAAAAAAAAATTTTTTTTTGGTGCCAGATAATACAATTATTTCGAATTTTCTGCATTTAGTATTCTGTATTTTTGAAAATGAGAGTTTTTTGTTGCTCATTTTTCTGGAAATTAAAAATTCACAACATATACCTTTTCATCAGAAACCAAGATAGCTAGAAGCATGGAATTATTACAGCTTATCTAGAGTATTATTTTAATTAATGAACTCTAGTTTCGATTGATTTAGAAAAAAACATTCGTTGTGCATGAATATTAAGGTAATTTCAATTTTCATAAAAGTGGTCGGTCACAAAGAAAATAATAACTTGTTATTTCAACAAAGTATACCTTCTAAACAAGAGCTCAGTACTTTCAAGAATAAAGAATAAGCAGTAAAATTATCATGAAGATAATATGTATAATACTTTGTCAGATAAAGGTACTTAAATATGTTTAATTTAACATTGGTACACCCTACATAGGGCTCTGATCTCATCTTAAACCACTGAAGTAGTAAACTGCACTAAAAGTTATGCATAATGTTCTTATTTAATTTTTTTTCGCCATAACAGACATTACACCACATGGCCACAAACATCTCTGTTTTTGCATTGATCGTGTTGCGCAAAATGCTATTGGAAGCGGATAACACACTCGAGATAAGATTTTATTGAGTCCATTTAAATTCTGAAAAGCTTATTCTAAAAATATTTTATATAATGAATGCTCGTCTTTTTTAACTAAATAAATGAAAGAAGCTGTAAACTGCCACCAATAACTGACTTTGGAATTGAGAAATTTAGTCCCCTAGAAAAATAACTAAGCATTTTCCACTCTTACTTTCTTATCTGATACATAGGGGTATGATTATATGGTGACTATTACACTTTTACTACGTCACACTACTTTTGACCAATAAAAAACGTCCTTCAACCAATCATGGCTGCTTATCGCACAATTTTATCGCGTCCCTAGCATTTGTTTATTTTTTATCAGTACCCTAGCATTTGTTTCTTTGTTTGCCAACATTTCAAACTGCACTGGTCTGGACGTCAAAAAACAGAAAATTACAAACCACTCCAGTCGATGCACAGCACTTTCAAATATGACTCGCATTGGCATTCAAGAACAAGATTTAATAAAGATCACTGGTTATAGCTATGCATCTTCCCTGAAATTCTATTTGCAAATAAATGAAGAGCACCATTCGGTAATCCTGAATAAGTTGAGGAATACACCATGTACATCAACGAGTTCCACTTCTTTTACGCACACGTCTAATATAACATCAACTGAACCACCAACCACTAAAACATTCAAATTTGAAAACTGTGCTTTCAATAATTGTTCCTTTTAAAATTATTAATGTTTATTTCTTATTTCAACATCGTTAATTAAAACTTTTCTTGTTTATTTCATCATCCCTAATTAAAACTTTTGTAACACTTGTTTATATTATTTAGGTTGTTATAGCTTCTGCTGTATGATATTATGAATAGTCACGTATCAGAGATTGTTTAATACTAAGATTTATTGAAAATCATCTGTCAAGTGACGTTGATTACTGGGATCCAGATGACTGAAGTGGAATGCAACTTTTTAATAAAAATGAAACTGAATCATCAAAGCCTTCTTGACTAGTAACCGTCCACAGAGTTCAATTAAGATTCCATAGTTGGCACAACTGATAACGAAAACATGATAATAAAACACTACTGCCATCTAGCGCAATATTTGTAATGTTGAGATGGTACAATAATACATTTGAAGACAGTTGTATTTTCGTAAGTCAATTAATATTTTATTGTATTGGAGTACTTTGTCACTTCTAATCTTTATATACTTTCTTCTAATCGTGTATATACTTTCTTCTAATCGTGTAATAGTCAATTAAATTCCACTCGAGTTTTGATTTTCTCTAGATAAATCAAAACCTCTAGTGAGATTACTGTTGATTATTTAATTGTGATTTCGGTGATTAAAATGATTTAATTTCATTAAAAAAACAAGAAATTTTGCGCATATTTCGCACCCTAAAGAAACATAACATTTTTAAAAATAATTATTATTGAAACAATCTCTTTGAAACTAACAGAAAATTGTTTGCATCGTTAATTAAATTCATAATTCAATTTATTTCATTCGACTATGAGGGGGTGACGTCACTCTCTTGATCTCACGAAGGCAGTTGTTGAAGAAAAGATAAAAGACTGTTGTCTGCTTGCGCTGATCCTTAGAAGTAGACCCTGAAACTATGCGTACATCGTTGTCAGATGTCACACCCATGTAATGCTGAATGATCATATATGCAGATATGTTCGTGTATATTTCATAACAAAGAAAATTTTCACGTATTATTTGGAAGAAAGGTTCATTTGTCTGGGAATTCTCCATAAAATCTACTTTTATTGAAAATATCGTGATTATGAAGTATTTCGTGGATTTCTTTCAATTTCGCGAAAATTCGTGGATATATTTCACTTAATTTTGGACTTTCATTAAGGGATTTACATTTTCCATGAATAAAATTAAGTTTTTGCCACATTTCGCGTATATCGTTAATACAAAAAAAAAAAAAAATCACACCCTTAGTGACACAGAAATCCATGGTCTATCGGAAACAGGAAGCTGACGGCGAGTTGATATATTAGCCTTTAACAACACAACAGGCTATATAATAGATCCTACTATCCGCTTCGAATTGAATACAACTCAACCGGAAGATGTCAACAATGAGAAGAATCAAATTTATGGTCCAACTGTTCCTCATTGTTTACATATGTATAAGTTACAATCTATTAAAATTATTGAATTATTAATGGGTGCTAGAGGCACGATTGCAAAAAAAAATTAATAATTTCTGCAGAGACTTTCATCTTGAATTCTCTTTGGCCAAGACCGTTTCTTTGACAGTTCTAAAATATTCAATCTATCCTCTGAGAAATCACATATAAAGGGTGCGTCAGAAAGAACGGATGGATTTCAAACTATCGATACGCAACGAGGAGAGAGATATAGTGAGGGGGACCACGACTGTTGGGTCAGCCATAGAATGCAGTTTCAATTGAGAATATGGTGTTGGTCTGGTGTACAACGTGCTTTCATCGTAGAGACATTTTTGAAAAATGAAGAGTCTGTGATCGCCACTCAGGACTCATTTCGACATCGGATGTCACGCTAGGATTCCAACTCGGAATACAATTTTGCGGTGGGTGGCTTCATTTCGTATCACATTAAAGAAGAAATCACCTGGACGAAATTCTATTGCACTGAGATTGTCCGAGGCTACGGTAAGATCTCGCGCCCTGCGACTTCTTTCTTTGGGACCATTTGAAGGCGTAAGTTTGTAAACATCGATCACATACACTGGACGAACTGAAGACAGCGATTCGTGAAGAAATCGTGGCAATTGCACCAGCTATGACTGTGAAAGTGATGGCGAACATCAGAAAACGCCTCGATGCCTGTATTGAAAGCCAAGGACATCATATGGATAATGTTGTTTTCCATAAATAAACTGCATGTATTGGTAAATATGTTGATAACAATAAATTTTTGATTTGATGAATCTTTACAATTTTCTTGCCATGTGAAATCCATCCGTTCTTTCTGACGCACCCTGTATAAAGTAAATTAATAGCACAAAAATAATAATTATATTTCTCATTAATAGCATTTACTAATATTTGTATGTTTGATATACTTTATCATTTAGAGCAACCCCTATTTTAAGGGATGTTTGTTTAAATTAAAAATTAAATATTTTCATCTACTCTATCATCCGTCGAAGTTATGTTTTATTTAACGACGCTCGCAACTGCAGAGGTTATATCAGCGTCGCCGGATGTGCCGGAATTTTGTCCCTCAGGAGTTCTTTTACTTGCCAGTAAATCTACTGAAATGAACCTGTCGCATTTAAGCACACTTTAATGCCTTCGACCTGGCCCGGGATCGAACCCGCAACCTTGGGCATAGAAGGCCAGCGCTATACCAACTCGCCAACCAGGTCGACTCCGTCGAAGTTGTAAAAATAATTCTTCCCCACCCGGTATAAGTTGCACAATGGACTAGTATACGTCTGAGTGCGAGGATTCATTTGGAATCGAGCCCTCAAAATGCCAAACCAAGGCAATGAACATAAACCCTAAAGGAGGAGTCATGACTCAACTTCTGTACTAGGTATCAAATTTGAGTCCGCTGTACTTAGCTGCTAACGTTACCATCTGATCCACAGAGACGGATTTACTGTAGTACCACTTCCTTTAGTTAATTAGATTACAGGAAACGCTTTAATTTGAAAGTCGATTCTTCATTTAGGGATTTTTCAGCTCCCTGCTGTTCACGTCCTTTACTGACACTGTAACATGAACACATCGCGGATGAAGCTGCGAATTGCTTCAATATTTTACACGGTGCAAATATTGAATTACGAGCAAGTCTGAGAACCGCACTTAAACGAGGGAAGTGGAAGCTCATTTAAATACAGAATTAATCGCCAAGTCAAGCAGACGCGTCACGGCCCATCAGTTCGGCTGAATAATGAAAGCAGGGCTTTTTTACAGAGTGGGGGGGGGGGTGAGTGGCGATCGGGTTGCAGGGTCCGGCAGCACACTCGTCGCGCGGTCACCCGATACGTCACACTCAGTAGCTACAGCATTCACTGTGCTCCCATGAATTCTTTGCTTCTTCAAATTCCGTGCCTGATTCCAGCCAGAGTGGGAGGCGGTACAGGGATCTGCGGTGTTAGGTGAAAACATGTACGGTATTTGATACAGCTTCATACATAGTACGATACCAAACATGGTATTGAATTAACGTTGAAATAAAGGGGATATCAATTATTTACAACTTAAAAATAATTATAAATTAACTTAAAAGAAATATTGTAGTATATGTTATAACATTCTAATAGTACATTATGCAACGAGCCTATAATGGTAGTAATTAAGACGCAAGTATGATTGTTTATGAAACGAGCGCAAGCGAGTTTCATAATTTTCATACGAGCGTCTTAATTACCATTATAGGCAAGTTTCATACGACTTTTTATGCTCGACCATATTTTTAACTTGAAAGTATTCAAAATTATGGTTATGTGCGAACTGACCTGAATTGTGAGATGTGCGCAGACGCGAAAGTATTGATTTTTTCCGAGGCCGAATTTCATTGACCTTGGCACAGAATAAGATGAACATTAATCTGGTATAACCTGAAAATTGATTTAGAATTGAAAAACGAGATGACAAATTGAATTTATTTGAATATTATTTACAATTAACTCTAATTATCATAGTAACAGAACATAACCTTCTGCGACAGTATTGGATTTCCAGCCTCCGTGACTTTTCGCTAATTCTCTTTCGATTGCATATCCGAGAATAATCGATACTTGCGGTTTTATAACGGTACAAAGCTGACTTTTCATTGGCAGAACACCTGTAAGCTGACTTCCCATTGCCTGAACACCTGTACTTTAATGAGTAGGTGTACTTTAATGACATGCATTAAAGGACTGCTACCAGGTAGTAGCCCTTTAATGCACCTCATTAAAGCACACCTATTCATTATAGTTCAGTTGTTCAGCCAATGAGAAATCATCATTGTACCATTATAAAACCGCAAGTATCGATTATTCTCGGATATGCAATCGAAAGACAACTAGCGAAACGTCACGGAGGCTGGGAATTCAATACTGTCGCAGAAGGTTATGTTCTGTTACTATAATAATTAGCGTTAATTGTAAATAATATTCAAATAAATTCAATTTGTCATCTCGTTTTTCAATTCTAAATCAATTTCCAGGTTATATCAAGACTAATGTTCATCTTATTCTCTAGGTTATATCAAGGTCAATGACATTCGTTCCTAGGAAAAAATCAATACTTTCGCGTCTGCGCACATCTCACAATTTAGAAGGTCAGTTCCGCTCTTCACTTAGATAACCATAACATGAATACTTCTGAATAATTTCAAGTTAGAAATATAGTCGAGCATAAAAAGTCGTATGAAACTTGCCTATAATGGTAATTAAGACGCTCATATGAAAATTATGAAACTCGCTTGCGCTCGTTTCATAAACAAACATACTCGCGTCTTAATTACTACCATTATAGGCTCGTTGCATAATGTACTATAAACGTTTACAATAATTATCCAACTAATTAAAATTAAAAATGTATTTACCTTTTAACGCAAAACGTTTATGCTCGAATGACAAATGAATAATATATTATGAAAATTTCAACACCTGACTTAACAACGGCAATGAGTTATGTCACACTATTTTGACGTCACTTGCTTTGGAACTGATCGGCGTGAAACATTTATTCTCGAGTGTTGAATAAAGTGTTACGAAAAAGCAATTAAAATAAAAAGTAACAGTTTTAGATTTATTTCTAGATTTATATTTATTTTTATCGTTTAAAATGAAGCATTTGAGCTCATAGGTCTAATGAATAAAATGTTACGAAAATTTCAATACCCTACATCAGAGTAGCTTAGCACCACCAGTTACGTCACACGTCTGAAGGCAATTGCTCTGCAATGGACCATCGTGAAACGTTTGAGTGTCAAATAATAAAATGTTACGAAAAACTTGAACATCTTACGTCAGTTGCTTAGCAACTGCAATTACATCACATGTTTGAAGTCACTTGTCTAGTATATACATTCACGAAGCTCAATACGTACTAAATATGCATCCATAGATAGTTGCTAACCACTAGGATCGCTACTATCGCCTCATTACAGACAATGCGAAATAGTAGGCCTACCTGCACAGTCTATTGTTTCTAGTACCTACCCTCATAAACTCAAGCTTCGTGACTGTATATACTAGACTGTGGTGAAACGTTTATAAGTCAAATATAATTAAAATGTTACGCGGATTTTAACATCTATCGTCAATTGCTTAGGAACTGCAATAAGGAACGTCACAACTATTCTGATATCACTTGCTTAGCAACGGATCAGCGTAAAACGTTTATTCTCGAGTGTCAAATGAATAAAATGTTACGAAAACTTTAAAAATTACTAGAGTTGCTTAGCAACGACAATGGGTTACGTTACACTATTCTGAAACTACCTGCTTAGCAACGGATCAGCGTTCACATTTTATTATAGCTAGGCCACTAAGTTATTTGTGTAACTATTCAATGTTCAATGATTTACACTATCTACCAAAAAGTAACTCGGCACTGTTTTTGCCCCTTTACAGCCTCGTGGTACCACCTCTTGTTGCTACCCAGTCTTGCCATAAATACTGTTACAAACTTCTGACTCATACTGTACAACCAGTTTTAGGGGTAATAAACCACCCTTGCGTTAACTGCAACCCTGGTTCATTGTAAGTTCGTCAGTGACAGAAGAAGCACATACCAGCAGTTTTAAGCATGGAATGGGGAGACTACGAAAATCGTGTCGCTGTAATAGCGTTGCATAAGGTTGGAAAATCTGCTAGTGAAATTTTCCAGACCTTAAAAAGACTAAAGATTAGTCGAATGTTTGTTCACCGGACCATCCAGAGATTCACTGAAACCGGGTCTGTTAAGGATCGCCTAAGGGAGGCTCGGCCTCTAACTGTACGGACCGCAGCGGCGCAGAAGGCAGTGGCGGCTCGGATACGCCGAAATCCTGTCCGGAAGCAGTCAGTCATGGCGCAGGAGCTCAACATGTCGCAAAGATCAATGTCCAGGTTGCTTAGTGAGGACCTTGGACTTAGAGCTTATCGCCGAAGTACCGGACATTACCTCGATGGACGGCTGAAGAAGCAGAGGGTGCTGAAATGCATACGCCTGCTGCAGCGTTACGTCAACAATGGACACCGAAGAATTCTCTTCACCGATGAGAAAATTTTCACCATTGAAGAGAGTTTCAACCGCCAAAATGATAGGGTGTATGCATCTTGCTCTCGGGAAGCCCGTGAAAAAGCTCCAAAAGTTCAGAGGGGCCATAATCCCTCCTCAGTTATGGTTTGGTGGGGGGTGAGTCATTCTGGAGCCACCCAGTTACATTTTTGTGAAAAGGGGGTTAAAACCAGCGCAAAAGTGTATGAAAACACAGTATTGGAGCCTATTGTAAGAGACTTAAACCAGACATTGTTCCGGAATCAAAATTGGAGTTTCCAGCAGGATTCTGCTCCAGCCCATAAGGCGAGGTCAACGCAAGAGTGGCTTGAGCGTCATGTGTCTGACTTCATTTCTACTGCAGACTGGCCGTCTTGCAGCCCGGACCTCAATCCCTTGGACTACAAACTGTGGTCAGTGCTTGAGGGCATCGTCTGTAAGAAGAGGCACCCCACAATTGAAAGTTTGAAGCGTTCATTGTTGGCAGCAGTGGCGGATTTCCCAATGGAGACTATGCGTGCTGCAATAATGAATGGCCAGAAAGACTTAGAGCCTGTGTGAGTGCAAAATGTGGTCATTTTGAAAACTGATTAGTGCTATGTGCGTCAAAAACATGTAAGTACAACATACTAAAAGATCATTAAAATATTTCAAGCCGTTTTCGAGTTTTCAATTAATTAGTTCGTAACAGTATTTATGGCAAGACTGGGTATAACAGCAGCCACCCTGTCAGGCATGCTCTCCACTAGTTTGTGTAGGATATCCACTGGAATGCGTCGCCATTCCTCTTGCAACATGGCAGTTGGGCAATAGAAGTTGGCCCCATGTTTTGGCGGCTATTATGCAGTGGTATGCAGACGATAATGTTCACCGGGTGGACTGCCCTGCACAGAGTCCTGATCTCAATCCCATTGAGCACCTTTGGGACGAATTGGACCGGCGATTCAGGTCTCGGGAGATGTGGCCAACTTCCATTGTCCACTGAGTGGCATGTTACAAGAGTAATGGCGACGCATGCCAGTGGATATCCTACACAAACTAGTGGAGAGCATGCCTGACAAGGTGGCTGCTGTTATAGCAACAAGAGGTGGTACCACGAGATTCTAAAGGGGCAAAAACAGTGCCCAATTACTTTTTGGTAGATAGTGTATATTCGAAATCAATACAACTATATTCCCCGAGAGATTAAAATATTCAGTGGTTATTCCTATATTCAGAAAGGGAGAAACGTCTCTAGAAAATTACAGACCCATATTCCTTTTATTTTAAAAATTGAAATTATTTCTTGTTTGTTTGTTGAAAATATCTGAATATTTGGGAATTTTGGCGGAAAATATTGTGTTAAAGAGTCTAAAGTGTTAGCAACATGATGGTGATGGTGATGATAATGATTTTTCCACATTACATATTTAGTATGGTGCAGACATCCGACATAGCATTTAAGAGTGCCGAAAAGTAAACGATTCGATCACGTAATCCAGAGCGGATGCAAGAACTTGCAGACGGGATGCTTTCTTGGTAATTAAAATGCAATTTGATTACTTCTAAAGGAGACTCCAGAGAGTTTTCCATTCTGCACCCCTCTCCCCAACCTCCTACATAGCGACAAGAAATATGAACTCGCGGAGAGGAGGTGCAGAGATCTGCATACATTATCATAACTCGATTACCTGTAGGGCGAGTCGGAAGCGCTGGGGGTTTCTCTGGACACTTTCAATTAAGCCCCAGTTCTCTATAGTCAACAGCTTAAAGAAGAAAACATTTATCCTCGCTCGGAGCTTCGACACAGATGGGGCACGACAGCTTAAGTGCTTGTACACGGCATGGAATTTAACACGCACTGACAGCTTATTTACACCACGAGGCTGCTCGGGTTATCAATACAAAGGGAACCTTGTTCGCTTCCCTGTTATTATACGGTTTCTTATTAGCTGCAGGAGCTATGTAGAGGGAAACTGATATCTGATATATTATATTAGCTCTATCATACCCAAAAGGTTTTGCTGGTAGAAAATAAATCACTTTTTCTATATATTTTTAAAATAATAATAATAATAATAATAATAATAATAATAATAATAATAATAATAATAATAATACTTACTTACTGGCTTTTAAGGAACCCGGAGGTTCATTGCCGCCCTCACATAAGCCCGCCATTGGTCCCTATCCTGAGCAAGATTAATCCAGTCTCTATCATCATATCCCACCTCCCTCAAATCCATTTTAATATTATCTTCCCATCTACGTCTCGGCCTCCCTAAAGGTCTTTTTCGCTCCGGCCTCCCAACTAACACTCTATATGCATTTCTGGATTCGCCCATATGTGCTACATGCCCTGCCTATCTCAAACGTCTGCATTTAATGTTCCTAATTATGTCAGGTGAAGAATACAATGCGTGCAGTTCTGTGTTGTGTAACTTTCTCCATTCTCCTGTAACTTCATCACGCTTAGCCCCAAATATTTTCCTCAAACACCCTTAACCTATGTTCCTCTCTCAAAGTGAGAGTCCAAGTTTCACAACCATAAAGAACAACCGGTAATATAACTGTTTTATAAATTCTAACTTTCATATTTTTTGACAGCAGACTGAATGATAAAAGTTTCTCAACAGAATAATAACAGGCATTTCCCATATTTATTCTGTGTTTAATTTCTTCCCGAGTATAATTTATATGTGTTACTGTTGCTCCCAGATATTTTAATTTCTCCACCTCTTCAAAAGATAAATTTCCAATTTTTATATTTCCATTTCGTACAATATTCTCGTCACGAGACATAATCATATACTTTGTCTTTTCGGGATTTACTTCCAAACCTATCTCTTTACTGGCTTCCAGTAAAATTTCCGTGTTTTCCCTAATCGTTTGTGGATTTTCTCCTAACATATTCACGTCATCCGCATAGAGAAGCGGCTGATGTAACCCGTTCAATTCCAAACCCTCTCTGTTATCTTAGACTTTCCTAATGGCATACTCTAGAGCAAAGTTAAAAAGTAAAGGTGATAGTGCATCTCCTTGCTTCAGCCCACAGTGAATTGGAAACGCATCTGACAGAAACTGACCTATACGAACTCTGCTGTACGTTTCACTGAGACACATTTTAATTAATGGAACTACTTTCTTGGGAATACCAAATTCAATAAGAATAACATATAAAACTTCTCTCTTAACCGAGTCATATGCCTTTTTGAAACATATGAATAACTGATGCACTGTACCCTTATACTCCCATTTTTTCTCCATTATCTGTCGAATACAAAATATCTGGTCAATAGTTGATCTATTGCGCCTAAAGCCACACTGATGATCCCCGATAATTTCATCTACATATGGAATTAATCTTCTCAAAAGAATATTGGACAAAATTTTGTACGACGTCAACAAAAGTCATATTCCTCGAAAGTTACTACAGTTAGTCTTGTCCCCCTTCTTAAAGATAGGTACGATTATGGACTCCTTCCATTGATCTGGTACAATTTCCTTTTCCCAAATAGCAAGTACAAGCTTATAAATTTCGTTAGATAATGCGCTTCCACCCTCTTGTATTAATTCTGCTGGAATTTGATCGATACCTGGAGACTTATAATTTTTCAGATTTTCTATCGCAATTTCGACTTCAGAAAGTGTGGGTTCGGGTATAAATGGCTCAGCAGTTTGTATTTCAATTTCGTCCCGATCATTTCTATTTGGCCTATGTATATTTAGTAGTTGTCCAAAATAGTTTTTCCATCTGTTCAGGATTGAATGAGCGTCTGCAAGCAAGTCACCATTCTCATCCTTGATCACGTTTACCCTTGCTTGATATCCATTCTTGAATTCCTTTATGCCCTTATATAAATCTCTAATGTTTTTATTTGTACTATTTGTTTCTACCTCATTCAGTTTTTCCTTCAAGTAATCTCTTTTTTTATTCCTAAGCGTACGATTTGCTTCCCGTCTTTTATTGAAATAATTATCTCTATTCGCCTCAACTGAATCCTGTAAGAATTTCAATTTTGCCTGTTTCCTTCTTTCTACTACCATGCAACAATCTTCATCAAACCACGGTTTCTTTTTCTTAGTTTCATAATAACCTATGCTCTGTTCAGCTGCAATTTTGATATTATCTCGGATATTTTCCCACGTAATAATAATAATAATAATAATAATAATAATAATAATAATAATAATAATAATAATAATAATAATAATAACTGTTTTCTCACGAAATATCCACCGCTTTATTTATTATTTAAGCAGCAATTTAGGAAATTTTAATTCACCACAAAATATGGTTCTGGCTATGTGCCACTCTCAAACAACTAGAAAAAAATATCTTTCACTATACTACGCACCAAAGAGTATTCTCTTCAGTAGCTTATCATAGACCAGGGATGTCGAGCAGCGCTCTCAAGCTGTGAAACGATTAGGTACTGCTTACTACCTGAGCTGGAGCGGTGAGGCCAGTCTACCCTTACTGTAGCAGTGTTCTGTACGCAGTGTGTTTATCAACTCTGGCGGCTGGTATGGATATGGAACGATGTTTCAATAGTGAATGGATAAACATTTCTTTATCTTAAAGGGTGGAAAGGCGCATTGCTTAATATGTAGAAAGAAACTTTGATACATAAGCCATAATAATATTAGAAGGCATTTTAATTCAAAGCATGCTGAAGCTTATGGAGCAGAAAAATTATCCGCTTTCGCTCGTGAAAAGCCAAAGAGATATGTCTGGAATGTTTTTAAATCTCTAAGTTTGTCCCGTAATATTATTGCTGAGCGCATGACAGAAATGGGAGATAACTTGGACGGACAACTGATAGCAAGAATGAAAACTTTTAGGTACTTGTTATTCACTAGCTATTGATGAAAGTACCGACCGCAAAGACACGGCGCAGGTATGTCTATTCAGATTTCAATGTTCATTAAGATCTTGTCTAGATGTCATTTTACTAAAGGATCGAACTCGAGGAGAAGATATTTTTGAATCTGTAACAAAAACTATGAACAAATTTCAAGTCATGGTAAGATTAATTAATTTTATACATCAAAATAGTTCACGTTTTTGAACTTGCACTGCTACAACACATACACATAAAGTTGATATTTTAAACATGAATTAGCAGCATTATTATGATGATATATTTCTGCCGCTAACGAACAACATTCATGAATGATCCAGTAGATAAAACGATATTATCATCATCATCCATCCATCCATCCATATGTAGACTTACATCCTTCGTTCTTCAAAGTTTTCAAGTGTAAATCTAAAATTAGCTCCTAAAAATTAGTAAGATGTAGGTACTGTATAAAAATTATCTAAGTACCAGCCGCCGCATTAATAGTTTCGCTTTTGTTTACGATCATTCGCCCGGTCTGCTTGCTACCTGTGTTGAACCGTTGCACGGTAAGGGAGGAGTGAAGGCTCTTCAGTTCACAGCTCGAGAGCGCTGTTCGACATCCCTGTCATAGACTAAAGTGAACTGCACGCATGTAACGCCCGACAATTGCCCTGGAACTTCGGCATGCACTACAGACGCACTGTGGGAGGCAACATTTCTGTACTTCCAATGGCGTCATATATGAAGGACTCTCTGTATTAGTCCACCGAGGGCGACCTCACGAATGAAATATTTCAGCAAATAAACTGGACATTATTCCACATAATCTATAAAAGGAACTGCCTCGAACATTGACATTATTATTCATGAGATAACAACAAAAAAAGGTTGAAAATGAAGCAAGAGGATAACATATGCATTCTCAATATTAGGGCAGTATAGCAATGTTAGGTACAGTAGCACTGAAACTTGTGTAGTAATTTGTTTGCTACCTAAACTACAGCAACTTCTGATCACAAAATAACGGTGCAGTTTCAATGAAAGTACTTTAGCAAGCTTGAAATTTTACTAATTTATATTTTTATGGGATGAAGATAAATGCAAATAAGACGAAGACCATGGCCATAGGAAGAAAAGTAAAGAAGGTAAACTTGCGAATTCTAAATGAGGGAGTAGAGCAAGTGGACAGCTTCAAATACTCGGAGTGTACTATAAGCAGTAACATGACCTGCTGGCAGGAAATCAAAAGGAGGACAGCAATGGCAAAGGAACCTTTCAATAGAAAAAGTATCTTCTGCGAACCTCTGGAGGCTAGTGCAGAGCTTTGTATGGAGTGTGATATTGTATGAAGCAGAAACATGGACATTATGACGAAGTGAAGAGAAGCGAATAGAAGCATTTGAAACGCGGATATGGAGAAGAATGGAGCATGTGAAATGGGCAGACAGAATAAGAAATGAAGCTGGGTTGAAAAGAGTGAGTGAAGAAAGAATGATGCTGAAACTGATCAGAACGAGGAAAAAAAAAATTGGTTGGGTCACTGGCTGAGAAGAAATTACCTACTGAAGGATGCACTAGAAAGAATGGTGAACTGGAGAAGAGTTCGGGGCTGAAGATATCAGATGATAGACGACATTAAGATACATGGATCTTATGAGGAGACAAAGAGGAAAGACTGGAGAAAGCTGGGTTTGCAGTGAAAGACCTGCCTTTGGGCAGAACACTGAATGATTTTCAGTTCGTCTATAATTTTAGAGTATGGGAAACACATTCATGAAAATATAATATAATATTGTACATAAAACAACGTAATAGAAAATAAAATAATATAAAGAATGCTATAACAATTTAAAAGCCACAGCCGTAGCTCAGGCGGTAGTGCGTTTTTCTGTTAATCCGAAGTTTTCCCACCTGTAACGCGAGTGTCAGGTAATCACAAAGACAACCCTCGACCACTTCTCGCCAAAACCCATCTCGTCATCACTAATTCCAATGCCACTAAATAACCTAGTAGTTGATAAAGCGTCAAATAAAAAAGCAATTAAAAACGAGATTTAAATAAAAATGAAAAGAAAACAGTTCATCGGCTTTTAATAACTAATTTTTCCCAGTGTGATTAAAACCCTGCGGACCCCAACGGAGCAAACAGCTCCAGGGATTATTCCATTTTTCCCTTCCTCGTCCGAAAGGCTACTTTTGTGGCGCTGCTTTTCAGTCTGTGACGTTGACGCTCGGCTAATTTCGTACACACATGCACAGCGGCCGCTGTTAATTACAGCGGATAACAACCCTCAAGTTTCGGGATGTCAGAGCACAACTACTCCCACCCTCTTTTATACAGAGTTGTGGGCGTGGTCGGCAGTCAAGTCGGCACCGAGACACAAGTCCCAAGTCACTTGCTTCGCTGCGGTATGGAGCAAACATTGTTTAAAATACTAGCAGTAGATATGAGGACTAATGAGTTAGTGATAATACCGCACGCAATAATCTTCATTCTACTTCTTACTGAATAAACAAACTTTCGCTTCTACTTTTACGATATTTGCTTCTGTATCTTTTTTATTTACTTTCCGCTTCACATTTTTTACTTTATTTTTCTTCCTTTAATTCCCTTTCTCCTTATCTTCTATCATTCTTATTTTTTCCTTAATTCATCTTCGCTTTCATACGTTGATCCTTACATTCTCTTCTAATTCCCATCATTTCCTCTTTCAATTTCCCTTATTTCATTAATATTATTCTTTTCTTTTAGATTAACTTACTAGTAGTATCTCCGTTTAGTTCTTTCTCCATTCATTCATTCTCTCTCTTTCTACCCTTTCAATTAAAAGTAATTCTCATACAAACATTGGTGATGCCACATTTTGAATATTGCGACATTCTACTATACCTGGTAAGGTTTATCTTGTCTCAGTAGCAATAAAACCAAATGTCCCTTCAAATAAAGGTGGAGATTATAGAAGGGTTGTAAATTTTCAGGATTACTTTCAAAACCTTGTTATTGTACAGGTTACCGGAACTCAGTTTCTTGAAAGACAAGCTCAGTGACGGAACTACACAGTACGAAGAGAGATTTTTGTGCTACAGAATGTATCAACTAGTCCCTTCCGCCACTGGATGGATGGACGGCATCGCTCCACTCCCCCCAACACCATAACAACACAGACGAAGTAAGACATATCTCCTTTCTCTCTCTTTTCACAGTGAGATAAGATTCATCACACAGGCTTTACTATCTGTGAATTCGAACTGCGGATCAAGGTCAAGTACAAAAGTACAAACCACGCACTGGAAATTCCGGCTCTCTCAGCTGAATTAGGTTGAGGAGAATGGTCCAGGATTGTGGTAAGCACACGTGGCAAATGCGGTCCATTGCTTGACTTTGAACCGCCAGTTCGAAATGCACAGATAATAACAGATTCAAATTCTAATTCAGCCCAAAGATTACAACGCGTTCATGCCTGCATTCGTTTCATTTGCAACATCCGGACATACGGTAACATTACATCTTCCCTTGAAACACTCCAACGAATAAGATTACAGGACCGAAGATATATCCATTCACTAATTTTCCTATATCGCCTCTTCAATACTTCTTCGTCTAACTATCTTTCAGCGCATCTTAATTTCTTGTCATATCACAGCCTAGGTACTCGTTCTAAAAATTACCCTTATTATCTATGCCTTTGCCATGAAACAGCTCACTATTCTTCCTCTTTCACAGCATCAGCAATTCGTTTCTGGAACTCCCTACCCAGATCCCTCAGGAACTGTCAAATGATACTGCAATTTTAAAGTAAATTATTCAAACACGTGACCAGTTTTAAGCTACGTAACTTCTAGTTTCAGACTTAATTTTCCCGTCCCTTACTTTATCCTATCACGATTGTTTTATATACGGTAGGCGTACTTTTATCAATGAAATTATAAATCTTAATTTTAATCCTACAAATTGTTAGTAGGTCTTACATACTGTAGCTCTAGATGTACCTTACTATCACACTCGACAAACAGAGACAGTATGAGAAGTGTTTCCTTTTCTTAAATCTTTCAATAACTGAATGGGAATACCAACAACACGAACTGAGTGGAAACAGTGTGTATTCGGTATTAAATAACCCACTAGCACACCCTCCCCGCAATGTTATCACGACTAATGAAGCCTATCTAACATAATGGCCACAAATTTGTAGTGTAGGTGGATAATGGCTGCTAATCCAATTGATGCCGGACAAACTCGCGCTAATCAGGCCGGAAGCGAGCAGCAGAGCAGCCGAACGGAGTGCAAGCAAGCAAAAACCTTTTGATGTTATGCATTTCGCTGCATGAAGAACCGAAGATCAATATTCCAACAGACGAAAAAGCGGCGTAGACATTCAGATAAATGCAGCAATATCGGCTGCTGCTTCATCACTCTGATACACAACACATATGTACTGCTCCCATTACGTCATAACTAGGGACTGTACTTTGTCCCGGAGGCTACAAGATTGAGTATTACTGAAGTTTTTAAGTGAACTGAACATTATTCAGGGTGTAAGGCGCATAAGTGCCATTATTTTAATTGATGATTATTCATGTCATAATGAAGAAAAAATGTCTTCACAATTTTTTTCTAATTACAATATTTAACTAATTATTAAAGTTTACAATATTTGACGTTTGGCAACGTTACTGGATGGGAAGGAGGGAGTTTATAAGTACACAGTACAGCTCAAGCGGATACAGACATACTGGAACAAAACAGATGCACTGTTCTAATGCAGGGGCGGACCGTTGTTAACATAAAACGAACAGCAAATATAAACTTTCAATCTCATTAATAGAATTTTATGGTAAATTTATATTTTATTTAACAATATTGGGAATATTGGTAATTTTTTATTATACGTCTAAAAATAAACAATAATGGTTTAGTGCACAAAATCATACGAACTTTTTTTTTTTTAAATGTAACATTTTAATCTCGCTCGCTTCCATAAAGAGTACCATTTTTAAAGAAATTTCTGTTTGTGTGATTTTCGAAACGAGGTAGGAGACTCTTACTTTCTAACAATCGTTGAGAAACCGCTGCAAAATTTCGCCGATTAGGTAACCTTCGTTGCGGAAAACATTGACGGTACGTCTTCTCGTCTCTCACTTCAATTACGACGACTTTCTCCATAAATTAATAATATATTATGATCAGGGAAAGGGATTTGGAGTATTATAAAGAATGGTGAAACGTAGTATAGATATTCGTAGCTCAGTGACTGTCAAGCGAGCTGCGTCACGGCGCATGGAAGAATACAGTCCACTTCATACAAACTTACACGCAACGTCTGTAAATATAATTCAGAATAAACAAATGGGATAGTTTAATGACATATAGTGACCTACATACATAATCTGCATTTCTTTTTGAACTACATGTGCTTTTCTTCGCAACGCACAAGACACCAATAAACAACATTACAAATATGCATAACTAAATATGAACCTCTGCATCTTCGCGTGTCAGAGGACATATTGATGTTGATAGACAGTTGTCTTCTGTATGGAACTCGCCTCTGAATATTCAGATCCAAACGAAATGGCATTTTCAATTAATGCTATGCTTTGTTATGCCTTGTTATAATAAATTGTAAATATTATTTTCAAATTTTCAAAATACAACTTTGCTCTTTTGCAAGGAAGGAAATTTTGTAACATGGAAAAACTCCGCTCTCCATCTGCAGAGACAATTAGAGAGTACTTGAAACAAGATACGTCAATTAAATTCACATGTTGAATGACGTCATTGGGACACGTCTTTGTTAGTACATCTGAAATCCGACTAAGAATATCGTATCCATCATTTTTAATCAAAACTTTGTTCATTTTTTCATTAACACGTTTTCCTATTTCACCTTCTACTGCACTCAGTTTATTTACAATAGTCCTCACAATATTTATTTGCTCAACTAGTTCTACTCCTGACTTTCCTAATTGAATAATGGCATCCGGTAAATATCCAAAATTTGACTTAATATCCGTGACTTCTTTTTCGATTGTTCTATCATTTAGCAGTTCCTGGCGTATTTGAATCGCAGCCGCGTCATCGGTATCGAAAGACTGGACCACTTTCTTCACAGATTGGAGGTGACGTGCGTAATAATTGCAAGCTTCTAACCATGACCCCCATCTCGTAGGAACTGGACATGGGGGAAGCGACAATTTAGGGAATTGTTTCCTGAATTTTGATACTTGATCTGGAGGTTCTACAACTATAGTCTTTCAATACTGTATTGTTAGTTGGTTTCACTTTCGGCATTGTACCTGCACTTCACTACTCTGAACTGCAAACCTGCATGTTGAAGTTCTTATGCGACAACTGTCCCGTTCACCTGTTGTTGACGTGTAGAGACCTGCGAGTATGTCATGGAGGGGAGGACTTGGTATAAAGGGTTGTAAACAAATGACTGTGTAGATGCCAATACTAGCTTTTACTACTCCAAATTCCGTTCCCTAATTATGATATTCCTAAACTGTGAATGACATTGTAAGTTTTTTTTATCGAATACCAGGTACCGAACTGTCATCCGCTCGGTAGTAGACCTATGAATAGGAAGCTTGAACTCAGCTGACATGTACGTACTGTACGTCTGTGCAGAGTATTGCTGAACACGTCACGTCTCTCACGCCAGAATATTAACAAATTTAGGCATGCAATTTTATTTAATTTCACGAAAACGTAATACAACACACAAATATGTATTTAAACTAATATTAACGCTTTGCTAGATATACTACTGATGTAATTATTTTCGTAATTTTACTAACGATACAAGCAGTATAACGCGAATAAAATAAGAGAAGAATTTTTTTTCTGGGAAAACTATCAAGTTTTGACCCTATGTTGTATGGAGATTTTTGACCTTGTAGACCGTCCCCGACGACAGTGAAAAGGACGGCACTTCTACCCCTTACAGCCTGTAGAGACAATACAGACAATCAAGAGTTCCGAATAGATCCAGTCTATCAAATTGAA
Source organism: Periplaneta americana (assembly GCF_040183065.1). Classification (NCBI taxonomy): domain Eukaryota; kingdom Metazoa; phylum Arthropoda; class Insecta; order Blattodea; family Blattidae; genus Periplaneta; species Periplaneta americana. Next base: position 22,740,763 of record NC_091124.1, on the reverse strand, counting down.
TCACTGGCAAGTCATGTCTTACTTTGCGAGTTCGTGTGAAATAATTATTCAAAATGAGAAATAAAATCTAGAATCTCGCCAGCTGTGAAATTCGTGTTGTACTTCGCTTCTTCTATGCAAAATATTTAAGCGCCGCAAATGCTCACCGCCAGCTATGCAAGATTTACAGGCCTAACTTCATAAGTGAAGGGTAAATCGAGACATAGTGAACGAACATGCACGATGCGGAATGAAGTTGTCTGTTGTCAATGATCAAATTTTAACAAAAGATAGACGATGGCTGAAACCTTGGAAAGTGTGCGAATTTTTTGTACTTATCAGCAATGGAAGGAACCCATATTAAGTTACTTCTAGACCTACATCATTGCTTTCTCCCTCATAGAGAACAATAAAAAAATGATCGGAATTAAAACATAACATGCATTTGAATTAAAGTAATTTAAAAAAGAAGTAGCAAGAGGAAATATTAGTACTAAAACAGATTAAGAAAAAAATGTAAACGATTTTAGTCGCAGACACGGCAAAATCCCTCGTTCAGGATCACGGGAATTAACGCAGATGGGCGTACAGTTGAGAGCTGGAGTGAAGGAAGTAAAACGAAGTTATAATCTGATCTGGTAATCCTTATGAATTAAAAACAACGTTGTTGCCTTCCACCAACAGAAATATTATTGGATTTCATATAAAAGGGGAAAGGATTCTGATTTAGTTATTAAAAAGAAGAGAACCAATCAGAAAGTCAATCTAAAAAGGGGTTTACCTTCGCAACAGAATAATGAGATAGAATATCCTCTACGGGAAGAGAACTTGTCTCCAGCTACTGTAAAACTTATGTTCATGAAATAAAGGCGTCCGTGGCTCAAAGCTGGTCGTCAAGCCGGTCTTGATGGAATCTGTGATCGACAAAGCAGACAGCTCTTCCTACGCAGGCTGAGTCTGGTACGGCGCTGGCCTAAAGACACTTGGTGTGCTTTTCACAGACATTTTGCAGCACGCGCTACGAGCGTACTAAGCTAGCCCCGGCTATCCACTGGTTACTAGTACAGAATTCAAATCATATCCTATCGCTAACACTGGTTTATGAATATGAAAAACGCTGATAATCCACCGGAAGCCCGCGCTAAAAATGTCTATGAATACGGCCCTTGAATATTAAACGGTCGAATTTTCGTCACATTCAGCGCTTCCTCTCCTTTTAAAATCAATCCCTCTCGACCGGGTTTGAACCAGCGAATTTTAGCTACCCCGATATTAGAAAACCGATTTTTATATTTAAAAAAATTGAGTTTATAGTTGAAAATAGTATATTTATATAGGCGAATGACATCATACAATGTAAGGAAAGAGTTGGAGAATCAATTTGCATTATCTGTAGACATAAATATTTGAAGTAATCTCGACGATATTTTAGAAACAAAAAAGTTATCCCATATTAGGCTATTTTCCTCTATATTTTTCCCATGTGGAAGAGTATTTTAAAGAGGGGAAAATGAAAAATTACTGGCTTTTCACCACATTTAACCATCCTCTCCATTTAAAATCAATCCCTTTCGGTCGGGTTTGAACCAGCGAATTTTAGCTATCCCAATATTAGAAACCCGATTTTTATATTTAAAAAATTGAGATTATAGTTGAAAATAGTATATTTATATAGGCGAATGACATCATACAATGTAAGGAAAGAGTTGGAGAATCAATTTTGCATTATCTGTAGACTTAATATTTGAATTAATCTCGGCGATATTTTAGAAACAAAAAAGTTATCCCATATTAGGCTATTTTCCTCTATATTTTTCACATATGGAAGGGTATTTTAAAGAAGGGAAAATGAAAAATTACAGGCTTTTCACCACATTTAACCATCCTCTCCATTTAAAGTCAATCCCTCTCGGTCGGATTTGAACCAGCGAATTTTAGCTACCCCATATTAGAAAACCGATTTTTATATAAAAAATAGAGTTTATAGATGAAAATAGAATATTTACATAGGCGAATGACGTCATACAATGTAAGGAAAGAGTTGGAGAATCAATTTTGCATTATCTGTAGACTTAATATTTGAATTAATCTCGGCGATATTTTAGAAACAAAAAAGTTATCCCATATTAGGCTATTTTCCTCTATATTTTTCACATATGGAAGGGTATTTTAAAGAAGGGAAAATGAAAAATTACAGGCTTTTCACCACATTTAACCATCCTCTCCATTTAAAATCAATCCCTCTCGTTCGGGTTTGAACCAGCGAATGATAACTACTAGACCATCGAGAACGACGCGGTGGTTTTGACGAAAGTGGTGATTGTGTTCATGGTGGTACTCATAATGGAAGTATAGTAGCGTGGTGACGTTGCTGGAGGTAGTGGTTGTGGCAAGTATACCAGGTTCATCTAGTTCTCAAATTCCATTACTGTACTGTACCAATTCCCATCCACAAAATCCAGAACGAAATCAATTGAGCATTCATTCGTGCGATGCGTTACGCGACATTTAGCGTAGACAGCCAGACGCAGATGTTACCGAGGCCTCCCTCCTAAACATTGCGTGGGCACGCATGAGCAGTTCCGTTTGTTTTAATAGATACCTACTACGGGGATTCACACAAGGTAGGCTCCAGATGTAGCAAGTCAAACGCTAATTGATTCCGCGAAATTAGTATGCAAAGGCTGGAAGAAGCGACTTGACTGGGGCACACATTGAATTACTGCCTCTGTATCTGGTTAGCGAGCAATGAAATATTCACATTCCGACCTTCATTTGTTATACGTACGCGCGGAAACTCCGTAAAATCAAATGCAACTCCATCCAGGCACAATTTCAATGCAGATGAAGTAGCAGCTAGAATGCAAGAGTAACTTTATCAAATTGTTTGGAACGACGTTAAGAATTTATGCTTCTGATGAGAGCTCAGGCTCTATGTAGTTTCATAAAGGGAAATATGTATGTAGACCTACATTTGTAGGATAAATCTGCGAAATATGTTAATAACATGAATGAAATGAACTGCAATGACGCTTATAATATCAAAATGTAAATAAATGCTAACAAGACGAAGACCATGGTGGTGGTTGTTTAGTCAACTGTCCGAAGACAGGTCTGAACCTCACAAGTGATACCAAGAAGGTACCGCTTATGAGGCAACTAGGCCAGGAGATATTGCGGTAGGGTGGCCAGTTCCTTTCCCCCCTCCATTGCATACATCGCCTACTAGCTACATATTACACAGACTTCAGATGCATACAAACAATTGTTCTTCCTCTGACATATATCGTGAAGTGAGATGTAGGCCTACTGCCTGATAATACAAGACCATGGTTATCAGAATAAAAATAAAGAAGGTAAACATGCGAATTCAAAATGATGCAGTAGAACAAATGAACAGCTTGTGATGTACTATAAACAGTAACATGAGTTGCTGCCAAGAAGTGAAAGGGAGGATAGCAATGGCAAAGGGAGCTTTTAATAGGAAAAAGAGCATCTTGTGCGGACCTCTGGAAAGAGAACTAAGGAAGATACTAGCGAAGTGCTTTGTGTGGAGTGTGGCACTGTATGGGACAGAAACATGGACATTACGATGACGTGAAGAGAAAAGTTTGAAAGAATTTGAAATATGAATATGAAGAAGAATAGAACGTGTAAAATGGACACATAAAATAAGAAATGAAACTGTGCTAGAAGGAGTAGGTGAAGAAATAATAATGGTGAAACTGATCAAGAAGAGGAAAAGAGATTGGTTGGGTCACTGGCTGAGAAGAAAATAATGTCTACTGAAAGATGCACCGGAAGGAAGGGTGAATGGGTGAAAAGTTCGGAGCAGAAGAAGACAGCAGAGATAGGCAGCACTAAGATATATGGATCGTATGCGAAGACTGAGAGGAAGGCTGAAAAGAAGGAAGGTAGGAGAATGCTGGGTTTTCAATTAAGGACCTACCCTTGGGCAGAAAATGTGAATGAGTGTATAACCTACAATTTATTTGACCCATTTATTCGCTTCGAATTCACATGAAAATGAGAAATTTATAAGATATACATACACAAAGTGTTTCAGTGACTTCGTTACACATTTTTCGGTGTGGTAGAGGTGACCAGTATGAACAATTTTCATACAGAAAGCCACGTTCGGAAACTTACCGTATATTTAAGTATCGCAGTTCATCTTCAGTGATGTAAGCAAAGCAAGCAAAAATTAAATACAATAAAATATATTTTACAATATTATTGTAATACTCGTATATGAACATTCTTCAAAATTCGAAATTGATTAACAATCTCATAGTAAAATAGCCTACATATTACAATTTATTGTATAAATACAATGTAACTGGGTCACACCCGAAAAAGCAAGATGTTTGAGGTCGGGTGTGGCCAAGAATGAAAACTGGATAAAAGAAAAAAAAATAAATTAAATAATAATAATATAAGCCTAATAATAATAATAATAATAATAATAATAATAATAATAATAATAATGAGCAGTAGTTACCTACAATGACGGAAACTAAGCAAACGAAGGGTGTGAAATTAAATACTTTGTTACGGAGATACAGCAGTGATATGTTGCGCATCCAAGCAAACACAATTGTATGTACAGTATGTGAGTATGAAATTACAATATGTAGGAAATATTACGTAGAAAGACATTGTAACAGCAGAAAACATAAAGACAATATTGCACGCACTTTAAAATGTGATGATTCCCTCAACATCAAAATCAGTATCAAATGCAAAATCAGAATTTGCTAAGGATTTATGTTCGATGATGATTAAAGCAAATATTCCGTTGATTAAAGTAGACCAGGCTCCGCCAAGTCGAGTCAAGATCGCGAGAGGGCGTACAGGCCTGCTTACGGCTTCCACTGTGGGCAGTACACTTGTACACTGCAGTCTATCAGTGGTGGAACCTATCGAGGTCGCTTGGGGGCACCGGTGCACTGCATTTTGCACCAGGGAAATTGATATGCTAAAAACATGAACCTTAGCAATGTAATGGATGTTGTTATGCGAACAATTAATTTCATAAGGTCTAAAGGACTCAATCACAGGGAGTTAAGGGCACTACTTGATGATACTGTATTAACAGTGAGTATGAGGATTTACTCTACCATACCGAGGTAAGGTGGTTAAGTCGAGAAAAAATTCCGGAACGTTTTCTCGCACCTAGAAATGAAACTGCCTTATTTATGGATGTACATGGGAAACCTGCTAGAAGCCTTGGACATGAAAGAATATATAAGAATAATGCAACAATTGTGCGAAGGTTTCGAACATATATTTGAGGATATTAGAGAACTTTAACAACAATTTAAGATATTTGCAATACCTTTTTCAGTGAGTGTCCTGGATATTCCTCCTGAACTACAATTAGAAATACTTGATTTACAAAGCGATATTGAGCTAGAGGATAAGTATCAAAACAGAAAAAGTATTAACCATTTCTATACTTGTTTTCAACGAGAAAGGTTTCCTAAACAGTACAATCTTGCTGCAAGAACGTTGTGAATGTTCGGGACAACCTACGTATGCGAAACACTGTTTTGTTTAATGAAGATTACAAAGTCACATCACAGAAACAACTAAGTGATGAACACTTGAAAACATGTTTGCGATTGGGTGGTACTAAAACAATAGCTCCGCGAATTAAATAGCTGCTTACTAACAGAGAACTGCAAAAACCGCCGCGGATCTCTGATGTTTAAGAAAAAGTACTATTATTAGAGAATTGTATTTGAATAACAACGTTTGTACTGTTGTTTTATTTTGTTAATTGAACTGTATAGCAATGAGAAGAAGACAAACAGTATGTTAATCTGCATAAAAGTGTATATTTTGTTTTGTTTCATTATTGTGCAAACATGCAAAAATTTGTTTCGTATATTATAGTTAACTGTACCAAATCGTATAGAGTAGGCCTACTGTTTTTCAGTATATTGCAATTAACAGTGAAAACATGCTTCAATTAAAAGCTGAAATTAATTTATATTCTTATCACAAATTTGGTTCACATACAAGTTCTTAGCTCCGCCACTGTGGAAGCAGCTACCCTTGCCCGCAGCCGTACGTCAGGGCTTGAGGGTTTATACGTACGCACGAGAGTGTGGTCACTTGACGCTCCCTGAAGTAGACAATCCCCATTTTCGAGGATTTTTTTTTTTAAATATACCAAGCAGCGCGTTCCGAATCGGGCAACTCTTCGTAAAGACTATGTATCTGATTGCTATGAAAATACATTGGGTTATATTAGAAGATCTGTCAACGGTAACAGAATCTGGGTGTCAATAGATATAGCAGGCACATTTGTGGCAAACGTAATTGTAGGTGTACTATCAAGAGATGGTCCAGGTAAAACCTTTTTATTGACTGCCGAGGTTTTGGATAAAGTGAATCATAATTCTATTGAAGTCTTTTTCATAATTCTATGTGTCTTTTATGGTCTCGTGAGGTTAGATACGAAGACGTTTGTATATTGTCATCTGCTAGACCTTAACGGAGTGTTGCATTTCTCATTTTTGGACTGTACTCTTCGGCGGTTTGTTTACGTCGGAAGTCAACACAGGCACTGGACATACAGTTGTATATCGTCTATGCACACGCAACCTGACGGCAAACCGCACAAATCCCTCATCTTTAGTAATTACACATAAAGTTTAAAAAGAATAAAAATAAAAACAAACAAACCAACGGTACCATAGCCTACAGTATACATAATCATACTAAGTTAAGAATACAACATTGTTAAGATGACAGAAAAAAAAAATAAAGAATAAGAATTTACATGATTATAATTTTAAAAACAGTTCAGGCACTTTGTTTTTTTTTTAATAATATATTGTATAATAATTTTAGTTTAGGATTCCTCTTTATAAAATCATTATATAATCTTAGACCGTAATTAGAACTGTGCCTTAGACCTGCTTCAGTCTTACATTTTGGTTCAATGAGGGGGAGCGAAATATTGTATCTTCTTGTGTTGTGGCCATGATCGGATGATATAAATTTAGCTAGATATTTATGGTAGTGATTCAAAATAGTATACATATAAATTTTCTTGATATTTAAAACAACGCAAAAAGAAAATAAAATTAAAGCAATGTGTAAGTTTTGGTCGAAGCTATAGCCTACATTATTTGTTGAAATTAATTACTCGCAGCTAATGAGAGGCTTGATTTGATCGTAAAATAATTATTATATTCTTAATATGACTAACCAGGAATACATTCTCATTACTAAAAACATCCAAAATTAACATCAAACTATCATAACTCAGCTACCTGAACTTTGTTCCGACCCAAATTATTCCCCATGCATTATTACAAAGCAGATAAAGTCTGCCACTCCCCAGAGCTGACACTTCCCTGTTTCTACCGATTATTATCCACGAAGCGAAAGAAAAAAACTGAACATTTGATCACTGACATACTGACACAGACACCATTGGCCACAAGAGAGAACTGTAACTGACATGTCTTCCCAGTGTAATTGAAAGTCGGTCCCCAAAGATAGAAAATTGCCAGAACCGCATATTTAGGGATTCTCTCGCGACATCTTCCTTTATCCTTTCACTAATTGGGGGCGCGTGTCATTCAAACTTACGGCTTCCTGAATCCAAAGGTTCTTTATTTTTGCGAAGAATAAGGTCTTCCTTGGGTGTTTTTCGCTTTCTTCTAGTAGATCTATTTTCATAAAACGTTTAGTTTATTGCCATGTAATCATTACATCATCTCTAAATAGTCTCTGTAGTAGAAGAAAGCAATGGAGTGCGGAAGCATCACGGTTAAAGCGTTCGCTGCAAACCGGAAGATCGCGAGTTCGAAGTATGATTTTCTTCATTAATCCAATTCTTCTGTCCATATTATTGTTCTAGGATTTAGCTTGTCTTTTCGAGGCCCGGGTCCAGAACAGATCCTTGCACTGATGTTTGCTTTGGCCCATTGCACGCCTTATCCAGGGTGAACCATAAGTAACGTCATTAATTTCAGGGGTTTATTATTTGAGATATTTCAAACAAAATAGTTTAATACAAATTTGCTCGTTTTTGCCTCCTTTCCGAGAAAAAAATTGTTTTAGATGAAACATTTCATAGCGTGTTTCGGGAAAGCCATTGATGAATTCCCAATATGGTCACTCAATTTAGGAGGGCAGTTTATTTTGATAATAAATGATTAGAGAATTTTAATTTTTTCCTTTAAATGTGTAGAAATTTGATCCGAACAAATGTAACTTTTCGTTCTGCAAAGACATTTTACAATGTTACATTTGTTCGTTTGAACGTATTTCGATGATTGAGGTATCATTTGAAAGGGAATGAATGTCGCTCACAAAGCGAAGACGAAATTGATGAAAGGGCATCAGGATGATACAGGACATCGAGACGAATCGACTGATGTATCTAAAATCAAAGCTCAATGCTGTAGAGATTATAGAGCACCTCTTAGAGCTGAGCATCAGAATGGACAAGACGTGCACGGCGCGAGCGAGTGCAGTGTTTCTGCATCTGTTGTGCCTGATATCGACATTAAAAGGCGTCGTGAAGTATAAGAGCAACCTGACGATACGATTCGTGTGCCTGAAAGTAATGCGGAGCTCAAAATAAATCGTAACATTTTATTTCGTCAAACCACATAGACGTAATCACGCTTAAAACACGACTATATCCGATACAGGCCAATCCCGTTTTTTATTTTGGGTACAGGCGCGTCGCACGGAAGATGTGACATGTGATCTCTGACAGAAATGATTACCAGGGGTATTTCCGTGGGGGTTAAGGCGGCAAGCACTGAGGACCGGCCACAACCAGATAAGCACGCGATGTGTCCCATCAAGTGTTGTCAAAAAGTATACATCAGCTCTGGGCACAACGTGGAAGTAAAAGGGAATTTAGAAACCACCACCCATGTCCTTTTCGCTTACACCGCCTTATAAACAAACAAACAGTATGGCACTGTGCATCAGTGGTGGATTTCAAGCGACCAGCGAGAGCCGAAAATTCGTAAAAGCTATGAAGCCTGCCTTATACAATCCGTCACTGAGCAATGCTTACATTCCTATCTACTCGTATCCGGCCGAAACATTACTGCCTTAATCGGGGAAGGTACTGTAGGGAGTTAATGGGTAGTCTATAGTGATTCGATTGAGTTATTAGTACCCAGGCCTGGTATACATCCTCCCTTAGAACACCTTGTATTCTAAGTGGGTACGAAAGGAGTAGGTGAAACATGTTGCAGAAAGAAAGTAGAAAACGGATGTTAATAGTGGATGCGGGGATGGCTTTTTTGCGAGCTTCCTCACTTATTCGCATTCGACTACTGCTCCATTATCGCCTCACGCCATCTCATCATCTCTACGTGCTTTGTAAGGACAGTTACATAAGAAATTACATCATAATTTCTAGACAGACGCAGCGAAGCAGATGCTGTACGCTCGTCTGCCACTCTATTGCGATCGATCCACGTTTTCAGAACCCGCAATCATGTAGCAGACCTCAGTCCTGACGGTTTATGACGAGGCTGTTCAAACAGCGCGCAGACTTCAACCGATCCTCGCTGCATTGTTTGCACTGTCATTTGCATGCATAAGTTTCGAGACCAAGACACTGCCGACAACGGCCCAAAAACACAGTTTAGCGGTTTTAACTTGCTCGAGCAGAAACAGCGCCGTGAAAAACCATTGGGAAATGGCTGTAATCATGCCCAATGCACTTTATTATTATTATTATTATTATTATTATTATTATTATTATTATTATTATTATTATTATACGCTGCCACGGTGATCCAGTGACTAGGGCGCTGGAATTATAATTCCTTGGACCCGGCGTACACACATTTATAACTTGTATTGGGTAAGTCCGTGCTGCAGGTAACACAAGGGTTTTCTCCAGGAGCTCCGGTTCCCCCGTGGCATCCCAACAAATCTCCGTCATCATATCTCAACACGGGTGTAGCGTAGTCCAGCGTCATATGGCGCACCTTGGATAACGACTCTCTGTAAACTGGTCTAAATAAATTGGCTTCATATAGGTCAATGAAGAACAGTCAAGTATCCGCCATTAGTTGAAACATTATTATTATTGTGACTTTCATACAACAATGTGACTTTTATTCTTAACAATTCACCCTACAACGAATACTCCACTCAACACAGCAACACAATAGTCGTTATTGTACTCCAACGACGACAATGACAAGACGTGTGTTATTGAGAATAATGTACTCCTAATTTCAACTAATGTTCTCAAAGAACTATGTGCAGAACAAAACTGTCAGTTCTCAGTTCACAGTTCGTTCGCCTTGGCTAGTTGTTATAGCTCATTCACTGAAGTTCACTGTACGTCGAACCCAAGCCGTCCAGATACAGTTCACTACACATCGAACCCAAGTCTCTGGATACGTCGCACTCGCCTGGATGCTGCCACAGTTACGGACTCACTCAAGTTCACTGCACGTCGAACTCAGGTCCACCTCGCTGCTGTCCAAGACTTGAAGGCTGACTGAAGACTAACTAACTTTCGAAGACTCACTCGCTCTATTATTTATTAAATCACACGTTCCCGAATCATCGATTCACGTGGCTTTGCGAACCTTCGAGAGGGATACGCTTCCAGATGTTCCCCTGCTCTCTCCGCTCCGCGCCGTCCCGTAGTTTTCCTTCCCCTCGCTCCGTACCGCGTTACAGCGCCTACCGAAGCTCGAGTTTCGTTTCCCCGCGCCTTCCCTCTCACTAGATGCGTGCGCAACTTCCTGACGTGACCAGAATCTTCCAACATGGCACCACATTATTATTATTTTATCATATAGGATAACCTACATTATCTCCTGGCTTAGTTGCCTCATGAGTGATTCCTTATTGCTGAATAAGGGGCAGAATAACAGCCTACAATTAGTATCGCAATCGATGAGATGCCATGAAAATAAAAATGACAAGGGATTCGTAGGATCCCTGTAATTGCGCAAAACGTTAATGTTCTCTGTTGGGTGTTATTGTGATATTTAGATTTTTAAGGAATTAGTTCTAATATTTATAAAGATTGTGAATATGATTGAGAGTGGAATGCAGATACTGTATTAAAAGTAATTTCGGTTTTGGGACAAAATTTTAGTTGGAGTATGTTGTAACAAAACATTAATCTAATCTTCAAAGTAAAGGTCATTAGATTCTATGGTCTTGAGCCACTTATCAGCGAGATTTGTTATTCCGCGACGGTACCGGTTTCTCGTTCGGTGATATCCATTTTAGCGCTTCCAAGCTTTCGAAATTTCTTCCACGCAGGAAGTAGGCCATAGATACAAACATATGTTAATCTGAAGGCCCAAGACTAGGGCTATACAGTATGCCAAGTGTTGTATTTTTTCCCTGGTTGTTCGAGCGGTAATTTATGGGATCTCGCAATATCCCCTTGCAAGAGAATTCAATTTCGATTAATTAATGCCGGGTACCTGTCTCCCGAAACTTCATGAATTCGTTCGATCTATATGTTGAGAATAAAGATCCGCATCGACTGTAAGTCCATTTGAAACAAACTACCAGTGAATCACACTTTCAACATCCCACCAGACATATAACATTACTTCGGGGCTGAACCGATTTTAACGACAATTTTGACAGGCTGACGGAATCGAGCCACTGTTTTAAGTTGTCAGGGTTGCGGTAACATACCAATTTTTCACCATATATGATAATTCTGACAAATCATGGGATGAGCAAAAAACTGACGACAGGTATCAACTCTGCGTTGAGTCTGTTCAAGTATGAGTTTATGAGGTGCAGGTCTACAACTTTTCTAAGATTTTCTAAACGTGTGACAACCTACATGTACTTTTTTGTGGATTTTCTTCCAAAATGTTGCATGTATTCTCAATATTCCAAACTTCAGGTCTTCTAGAACGTTGTAAACCTCAAATATCTCCTTCTCCGTTCCTGAAACGCAATCGTTCTGCAACATGCTCATTAACGACACCCTCACCCTCTATATAACACGCTTTGTCGGCAAACGGCAGTGTAGTTGCGGTCAGAGATTAGCGTGAAAACTGGCATACGAACAGACAATCTCACTGCATTGGTAGAGAGCTCCAAGAACAATTTGTTATAATTTTTTTCCCATGTTGAACAACCTCACCAGTTGAAAGCATCGTTAAATAAACCACCACCACCACCACCACCACCACCGAGTTCGGCTTTGTCTTCTCTTGTCACGACTATAAACCAACTTTAAACGTGCACAAACAAGTAACGGGACTTCAAAATAATGTCATTTGAAAGCATTTTCACAATGCCAGCACTGCAGATAACATAGGGCAAATAAAAGACAGGTCAGTGCCAAGGGCTACTTTCCTCAAAGGTCTCTAGGTGAAAATAAAAATGACACGTGATAGCGGAAACTGCTTTCTTTCTTCGGAGGAAATTATTTTTATCTTATTTCATCTGGGAATTGGGTTTGAGCCAGAAGAGCGAGGTGCAGTTTCTATTACACTGTACAAACACTACCCTATCCAAAGGAAATAGCTTCTGCTATGCGTCGTATGAGACCTGCAGCAACGGATCGGTTTTAAACGAACATGCGTAGCCAGGTTATTCACAGTAGGGTCAGGACGAAGTAATGTCACAATCTCTTTCTCCTCCTCCTAGCAATAATAATAATAATAATAATAATAATAATAATAATAATAATAATAATAATACTTACTTACTAGCTTTTAAGGAACCTGGAGGTTCATTGCCGCCCTCACATAAGCCCGCCATTGGTCCCTGCCCTGAGCAAGATTAATCCAGTCTCTACCATCATATCCCACCTTCCTCAAATCCATTTTAATATTATCTTCCCATCTACGTCTCGGCCTCCCCAAAGGTCTTTTTCCCTCCGGCCTCCCAACTAACACTCTATATGCATTTCTGGATTCGCCCATACGTGCTACATGCCCTGCCCATCTCAAACGTCTGGATTTAATGTTCCTAATTATGTCAGGTGAAGTATACAATGCGTGCAGTTCTGCGTTGTGTAACTTTCTCCATTCTCCTGTAACTTTATCCCTCTTAGCCCCAAATATTTTCCTAAGAACCTTATTCTCAAACACCCTTAATCTCTGTTCCTCTCTCAAAGTGAGAGTCCAAGTTTCACAACCATACAGAACAACCGGTAATATAACTGTTTTATAAATTCTAACTTTCAGATTTTTTGACAGCAGACTAGATGACAAAAGCTTCTCAACCGAATAATAACAGGCATTTCCCATATTTATTCTGCGTTTAATTTCCTCCCGAGTGCCATTTATATTTGTTACTGTTGCTTCAAGATATTTGAATTTTTCCACCTCTTCGAAGGATAAATCTCCAATTTTTATAGTTCCATTTGGTACAATATTGTGGTCACGAGACATAATCATACAGTATACTTTGTCTTTTCGGGATTTACTTCCAACCCTATCGCTTTACTTGCTTCAAGTAGAATTTCAATAATAATAATAATAATAATAATAATAATAATAATAATAATAATAAAAACGATTTGGTAAAACACGGGAATTTTACTTGAAGCAAGTAAAGAGATAGTAAACCTCGATACCAAAATAAATAACAGCGTACCATAGTATGTTTGCTTGGTTACAAGACGAATAGGGTGCAGTCAGAATAACATTTACATTTCTATGTCCCTTGACGGGTACATCGCATAGGAACCTGACAACGGCCTCCCCTTCGCCGAACTGGTCAGCGAACTTTGTTTGTCCAGGGGACTAGGGAATTGACTCTTCCTTGCCAATTTCCTGCCCAGCCTCAAGATTCTTTCTGGATAGACAATAAAGTAGCGTATCGGGAGAAAAAATAACAAATTTCCGTGAACTTGTACGAATTTATGACATTTGTTAAGCTGATTGCATGTAGTATTCCTCGTTCATGATTTTTGTATTTCAACAGGAGGAAGAGTGTAACCGATACAAACCGCCAAAATTATATATACAGTACATATCGAACTAATGAACAAAATGCCTAGTGAAACATCACGCAGGCGATCCGGGTTCGAGTCCCGGTCTGATCTGGGATTTTTCAACAGTAATCTCACTAGAGGTTTTGATTTATCTAGAGAACATCAAAACTCGAGTGGGATTTAATGGACTATTACACGATTAGAAGAAAATATATAAAGATTAGAAGAAATAAAGTACTCTAATACATAAAATATTAATTGACTTACTGAAATTCCATTTCACTAATATCAGCTTCACCAAAAAGTGTGAACGCAGCCGCCATTTTCAGTTGACTCTGTATGCTGTAAACAAATGACGATCGCAAAGCATGTTTTATAGTACCGTAAAGAATTTGCAGTTTGAAATGTTGGCAAACAAAGAAATGGTAGGAAGGTGATAAAAACAGGAGAAAGAATATAAAGATTAGAAGAAGTAAGTACTCTAATACAATAAAATAGATATTGACTTACTAAAATTCTATTTCACTAATGTTACCTTCACCAAAATGTTTGAACGGAATTGCCATTTTCAGTCGACTATCTATGCGGGAAACAAATTACGATCGCAAAGCATGTTTTATAGTACCGTAAAGAATTTGCAGTTCGAAATGTTGGTAAACGAAGAAACAAATGCTAGGGAAGTGATAAAATTAAACAAATGTTAGGGAAGCGATAACATTGTGCAATTAGCAGCCATGATTGGTTGAAAGATGTCATTTTGTACCGTTTTATTGATTAAAAGTAGTATGATGTAGTAAAAGTGTAACAGTCATTGAAAAATCCATAGTGACATTTGTGGCGGACAAGGTCGCAGTTGGGGTTTTTCTCGTGGTTCTCCTGTTTTTTCCCATATTAGGCATCTACATCATTCCGTCACCATTTCTCCATTTCGTCATCATTCCATAGCATTCCCCGATCGCCGGCTGCCGACGCACGGAGAGGGCAGGCCTAGGGACGAGGGGAGTTGCCTGCTCGAAACCTGGGTACGCAGCGAACATTAGTGTAGTCAGCCGGTGTGGGTGTGAGAATGCGCCTAGCTTGAGGGTTAGCGCAATAAATCGTAACAGGTCGCAGTCCTGGGCCATAGTGCCCCCCTTCCGTAAATTCAATTCCATTCCAAGCCTAGTCTAATTATTTATTTACATTTCTACTGAACGTGAATGCCATTGTCAATGATTTTGCACCTAACACATACCGATACAGAATAGAGTAACAAACGATTGCTTCAGCGTACGTATCGGGCAAAGTAAATAATGGCTAAGTTACTCACAAAATACATTTTTTTTTCTGGAAAAACCTTTACAGTTATAGAAAAATAAAAACCATTGAATTTTTTCTTAGACTATTTATGCTCTACCACCAGTATTTTTTTAGCAGGTTATATCGTTTACACCCTGTATAAAATGTTTGACATTACGTCCATTACGATATCAAAATTCTGAGCCTCATAACATACAGCAAACTATGTCGATGATAAGAACTTGGAGGACGACGTCGCATCGGCCGCTTATCTCCGAAGATGTGACGTTGAAGTGCTTTGTAGAGAACCCGTGAATTATAAAAAGTTAAGATTAATTAGATTTCTTCCTGCGCCATCAATCTCCCTGCGAGCTCGACAGAATATCAATAGCTTCACGTGAGCACCTGCCGTCCCTGGGCTCTCAGGACGACTTAAATCGATCCCAGGATATTAGTGCGACATCGACTACGGGACTGCCATTGCAGTTCGGCACACGTGCTTGAGGGCAAGTGCAATGTGTCACTGTGGATTCGAATAGCTGCTTAGCAAGCCAATATAGCCAGCCAGTCCAATAAGACAGTCAACCAGTTCAGTAAGCCAGTCAACCAGTCCAGTAACTCAGTCAACCAGTCCTGTAAGTCAGACCAGTTCAGTAAAGTCAGCCAGTCCAGTCCAGTAAAGTCAGCCAGTCAACCAGTCCAGTAACTCAGTCAACCAGTCCTGTAAGTCAGACCAGTTCAGTAAAGTCAGCCAGTCCAGTCCAGTAAAGTCAGCCAGTTAAGTTCAGTCCAGTAAGGTCAGCCAGTCCAGTTCAGTCCAGTAAAGTCGGCCAGTTAAGTTCAGTCCAGTAAAGTCAGCCAGTTAAGTTCAGTCCAGTAAAGTCGGCCAGTTAAGTTCAGTCCAGTAAAGTCAGCCAGTTAAGTTCAGTCCAGTAAAGTCGGCCAGTTAAGTTCAGTAAAGTAAAGTCGGCCAGTTAAGTTCAGTCCAGTAAAGTCAGCCAGTTAAGTTCAGTCCAGTAAAGTCAGCCAGTTAAGTTCAGTCCAGTTAAGTTCAGTCCAGTAAAGTCGGCCAGTTAAGTTCAGTCCAGTAAAGTCGGCCAGTTAAGTTCAGTCCAGTTAAGTTCAGTCCAGTAAAGTCGGCCAGTTAAGTTCAGTCCAGTAAAGTCGGCCAGTTAAGTTCAGTCCAGTAAAGTCTGCCAGTCCAGTTCAGTCCAGTAAAGTCAGCCAGTCCAGTCCAGTTCAGTCCAGTAAAGTCGGCCAGTCCAGTTCAGTCCAGTAAAGTCGGCCAGTCCAGTTCAGTCCAGTAAAGTTGGCCAATCCAGTTCAGTCCAGTCCAGTGAAGTCAGCCAGTCCAGTTCAGTCCAGTAAAGTCGGCCAGTCCAGTTCAGTCCAGTAAAGTCGGCCAGTCCAGTTCAGTCCAGTAAAGTCGGCCAGTCCAGTTCAGTCCAGTCCAGTGAAGTCGTTGAGTCCAGTAAAGTCGGCCAGTCCAGTTCAGTCCAGTCCAGTGAAGTCAGCCAGTCCAGTTCAGTCCAGTAAAGTCAGCCAGTCCAGTTCAGTCCAGTAAAGTCAGCCAGTCCAGTTCATTTCAGTAAAGTCGGCCAGTCCAGTTCAGTCCAGTCCAGTAAAGTCGGCCAGTCCAGTTCAGTCCAGTAAAGTCGGCCAATCCAGTTCAGTCCAGTAAAGTCGGCCAATCCAGTTCAGTCTAGTAAAGTCAGCCAGTCCAGTTCAGTCCAGTAAAGTCAACCAATCCAGTTCAGTCCAGTCCAGTGAAGTCAGCCAGTCCAGTTCAGTCCAGTAAAAGCGGTCAGCCCAGTCCAGTAAAGTCAGTCAGTCCAGTCTAGCCTTCCAATTAATCGAGTCGCCAACCTCTAAGGATGCGATAGGAGCCATTAGAGCATGAAACCAAAGGTAAAATATTACAAACTTATTACAGGACCGTGCTCATTATTTTCACTCGCGGTTCATGAGTGTTTCACACACCTGCAGCATTGCAACCGGGATTCTGAGATGATTTACGTCTATGAAGGTAATGAAGAAGAAAATCACAGGAATTATGATTAAACTCTCTTAGCTGAAGCATCTGAGACTCAGATTCTGAGTAACCACAGTGGTTCCCAGACACAGCTGACACGGGTATCCTGGGATCGGGCTGTTATCAGGAGGAGATACCCCGAAAATTTAATTTAATTTTGTATAAAGTAGTTATTAATAATTCAGCACTTACTCAACTGTATTGTAACATAAGGATAGTAAATTAGACAAGCAGAATTCCTCTTTCTTAAAGTACTATTATTTCTATATTTAGTGCAAAGTAAATGCTTCCATTCATGTACATCTTTTTAATAACAGTTTAAGAAGATAAAATGTAAACGGGAACATAGTTGCACATTATAATAAAAGAACTGTATTGTGGAAAAACACGTAAAATGTAAAAAGAGAAAAGTACAATGTTATTCAAAAGTAAATTACATTCTGACGTCGCCATAACCTTTTTAAGAATTAAGATATACAAAAAACAAGAACACAAGATATGGGGTTTACTGGATTCAGTTTAAATGTTGAATATGTTCCGCCACTTGGTTCTTCAACAAGCAACAATTCTTCTTCTATGTTGTGAACAGCATTTACTAATAGATCTTGTGGAATATCTTCAATTTGTTGCGAAACTGCATATTTTAGTTCGTCGGTAGTCGTAGGATTAGTTTAAAAAACTCGATCTTTCAAATAACCCCACAGCCAAAAATCTACTGGATCGATATCAGGGGAACGCGCTGGCCAGGTGTGAGGAAAATGTCTGCTTATTATGCGATCATCAAACAATCGCTTAACTGGTGTATAAATATGAGGAGGTGCACCATGCTGCATGAAGATTATGTTCTCGATGTCACGATTTCGTAAATTTGGTATAACAGAATTCTACAGAAAATTCTAGAAGAAGTAAATTTACTTCTGACAAATTAGAAACAAAACCTGTTACCATGTAAACTAAAACAAATGAGTATGATAAATGAACAAATCGCATTGTTCGATACATACAAATGTGTCACCATTTTATATATAAAGATAAAGATAAAGATAGCCTATTGTGTCCCATGAAGGGCAAAGGCCTCCTTAAATAAGGGAAAGCTCTACTTGCCTAACGTGATGAGCTAGTTCACGTTAGACGTGATATTTAAGTCTACGAACTTGAATTTCTTTAACAATGATTCTCTCACTGCCTTTCACAACTTCCTGTCTCTGCACAAATGTCCCTCGAGTAGTTTCCACTTTCTTCTGTCTCTTTCCTCTCTGGACCACTGTTGACCTGCCTCTTCTTTGAAGAAGTCTGCCCATCTGCGCCGAGGTCTGCCCTGAAGTCTCCTTCCTATACGGGGGTCCCACATGGTAGCTCGGTATGTCCATCTGTCGCCTGGTAGTCTGGCCACGTGTCCACCCCATTTCCATTTGGATGTAATGGCTGCATGTGTGATGTCCTGTGTATCTGCCAGTTGGTACAGTGTCGCATTTGGAATTTTCTCCTTCAGTGATACGCCCATATAGGCCTATATACAGTAGGTTAACTTTTAAAAATGTTATATCTATTTCAAAATGCAAATTACTTTTAAATAATCATACATGTGTCATCTACTTCACAGCGATATTCTTGTCAATTAACGTGTATAATTCTTTCTAACGAATGCTTTTAGAATACATAAACATTTACGTTGTTAGGTTATAATAACTTACAGTAATAAGTAGAAATGTTAGGCGCATACTTTTGCTTTGAGCTGTAAAAATGCTGATGACACCAGAAACAAGAAGTTCGGGAGTCACTGGACTGACTAACGACATCTTGGGTGCTATGCATAGACATTTCGCTAGCCCGCGCTACGAACGTGCTAAACTAACCCCGGCTATCGACTGATTTCTTGTACAGGATTCATATCATATCAAATCGCTAACACTGGTTTATGAATACGAAAAACGTTAGTTCACTGATTATCCACCGGAAGCCCACGCTAAGAATGTCTATGAATATGGCCCCTGAAGTCTAAGTCTGACTTTGAGCTACCATACGTCGCGTTAAGGCTGGTCCACAATAAACCGGGAACGGAAACGATAAGGAGAACAAGAACGGAAATATTGTTAAAATAAATGCATTTAAATGTATTTACAATTAACGAGAAGCTTGCCGGAGCCCGGGAATGGAAACATGTAAGTTAATTGTGAATGCTCACATTTAAATACGTTTATTTTAACATTTCCATTCTCGTCGTTTCCGATCCCGGTTTATTGTGGACCACCCTTTAGTTCCACAAAGAGCCCCAGAGTCAGGGTGAGAAAGTCGAACACAGTACATGCAAGATATAGGTACAGCATTCACAATCAATTGTGCTTAATGTATGGATATTTATGGAAATGTAAGCTTCAATTAGTAAGCTGTTA
Source organism: Periplaneta americana (assembly GCF_040183065.1). Taxonomy (NCBI): domain Eukaryota; kingdom Metazoa; phylum Arthropoda; class Insecta; order Blattodea; family Blattidae; genus Periplaneta; species Periplaneta americana. The sequence goes on along the minus strand of NC_091124.1, from coordinate 22,721,148 downwards.
ATCCAGCGGAAAATTATGCTCCGAGAGTTCCATAGAGCTTGCAAACCCCTGCGACCGGGTTAATAACGGACATGCAGTGTACCGGGAAAACTTAACGGCAGAAAACATCTACTTATTTGTTTTTATATTTGCATTGAAGTAGAATTTACTGTTAGTGTGAACGTTCGCACGCTGAAATTCAAAGTACAAAGTGGCCTGTAAGACTCTAATGGGACGAGGTAAAGTAGACCTATAGAAAAGAGAAGTTTACATTGCTCGGTAGAGTACAGTTTAAATTAGGAATGTACGCGACAAATATTATATTATGTCTATGTGTATTGCACGTCTTTGCATTATTTCTGAATTCGATATAACGGATAAAGAGAAAATAATACTACAGGTTGCTCCAAAAGTTCCACACCATAGGCGGATTACGATAATTGAAACGTTTGCGATTGACCGTCGGGATACGTGGAATGGGCTCCCCGATCCCCGGACTTTAATGCAATGGATTTTGCAGGGGAAATCAGGGGAAAACAGTATCTGCGTGACAGAATTGCTTCTGAATGCCGTGTTCTTTCGTGGAGACTCGGTAACCAGCATCCTGCGAGACATAGGTATTTTGATACTGGTGGCCATCACATTGAACAAATATTGTGACTTTTGGACCACTCTAGAGTACTGTTATCATGCTAGGCATCCAAAATAAGCAGAATACAATATGAATGTACAAAACATACAAATGATATCTTTTCAAATTTTCTACATCATTGCGACTATCAGTTGTTAATATGCCATTCTTGTAGGCAGTATTTGCTGACATTGCCATTGATATATCTATTAGTTCCCTTAAAGGAAGGGCACGGGCTGATGACTGCCCTCGACATAAGCCGGAATGGAAAGTTGCGCACGTCCTAAAGTATCACCGCGATCTCTAAATCTCGGTCCCACGAGCTACCAAGACACCAGGGGAGAGCCCACAGTAAACAGCACTACCACCAACAACTAATGGCCACATACCACGGGGTTAAAGTTCGGTGGCGGTTCGCATCCGACTCTATATCGGAGCAAGCCCGAATTATGGGAAAGAAACGGAGATGTTGAAAAAGGAAAGTGTGATTGCATGACGAAATTATCCAAGATCCAGCGCCGAAAGTTGCTCAGCAATTCTGCTTCAATTGGTTGAGGGAAAACCTCAACCAGGTAGTAAATTGTCCCAACCAGATTTGACCCCGGGCCCGCCCGTTTCACTGTCAGTCATGATAACCGTTATGCCACAGTAGTAGACTGATATTGTCACTGTCTCTCCCATCCCCATTGTCTGATTCTGCTTTATTTTCTGGGGCTATCAATGTATTCATAATGAATCACGAACACTTATAACTATTTATAACTAAAGATTAATAGGCATCACAATTTCTCGATACTAAATAACCAATACTCGATACTACTGTTTTAGAGCTTCGATTTTCGATATTCGATAAGTAGACCTAACCAACTACAACCTGAAATGTGAAAAAAAAAAAAAAAAAAAAAAATACAGCACAACGAAAAATTAAAATACCTACTTGAAACAGTATTGGAATATATTACAATTCATTAATATAGGTTTATGTACTCCGCACCTCACTGGTCAGGGCTTATTGGGCATATAAATGCATATTTGGACAGTTTTTAATTTTGTACATATTTAGTACAAAACTGCATATTAACGTTATATTTTGGGAATAACTGTATGCATATTTAGACATTTTAAAAGTTTTATAGCATGTTTAGTAAAAATTCGAGTCATAATGTTATATTTTGCGCATTTCCCACATTTAATGCATTAATCCAAACCATAACGAGCCGTAGTAAAATGTAAAGGCCCATTCACAATGAAAATTAAACATAACCGTAACATAAACACAGAAATTTGCGGCCAGGCTACCAAATGGGATCATTCACAATGATTCACATAAGCATTGACATAAACATTACCGTAAGACGTTAACATGAAAGTTTGCAAGCTCCAAACTTTCATGCTTATGCTTACGTGATTTGCAAACGGAACATAATCGTGGAGCGCTGAAGTATACGACAGAATGTGAGGAAATGACGTCGTTATGTTTCCATGGTTACCAAATATGTTTGCGGCTATGTGTATGTTCCCATCGTGAATGATGGTATGACTTCTTGCTTTTACCGTAACGTTTATATTCTTAAGTTAACGCTTACGTTATGTTTAATTTTCATTGTGAATGAGCCTTAACTTTAAAATACCTATATTTTTGCATAAATGCAATGAAAAGAAAGTATACAGTGACTATGGAATGTGGGGTTTCAGGTAGGCTTCTACTATTTTGCCCTGTGAGCGACAAGATGCTGTACACAACAAAAGATTTTCTTACAATTTTCAAGTGTTCGTAAATTTCTCCTCCCTCTCGGTCACTCCTTGTTTCTTTAGTATCTTTCCAACATGCTATTCTAAAGACATTTGAAGTAATTTGCTTGAATATAACATCCAACTGGTTAGACATTGTACTTTAATCAATATATAATGGCGAGAATTTAAAAAATCTAATATATGTTACCAAGAAAGTCATTTTTCGAATTTTATTGGTCATATTTTTATGTTTTTAAGGTCATAAATGTATGCATATATCCTATATTTTAGGTCATAGAAATCCGCCTAGTATATATTACATTTATCAGCAGCCTGTACTAGGAAGCCACGTTCGTCTTAGCTTTCGGTCCACGACCAACACACTAGCTCTGCATGTTCCTGCAAGAATTTTTTAATATTTCACTTATAAACAGGAAGTCAAACCCTTGGTAAAGCGCCACCACAGCTGTTGTGTGCGAGTAAGTTTGGCGAGACATGGAACTCGCGAAAACGAGGTAGTGAATGATGAATGGTGAGTGGTGAGGGTATATTGATTATATCTTTTCACTGGCGAGAAGGCATCCTTTAAAATGAAGCTCTGAATGGGCTGCAACTCACTTTGGGAAACATTTCGACAAACTTGTGCACTTTTTGCAGGATCTCTCATTAATGATTTCCACTCGAAGGAGGAAATGGGGGTGAGGACCGGTGGATTCACCAACTTCATGGAGGGGCCGTGAAATAATCTACTTGTTGGTTATTGGAAATCCGAGTTAAGGTCGACCACGTTTTGCGCAGCCATTGATTCTACTCCTCAGGGAACGGAGCGATGCTTACAGCTTTCTACCTGCACAGAGAGAGTCCACAGATCGAGGCACTATGGGATCGGAAACGTATCCATTACACTCTACTACACGTAAACTATGTGCAGATTTCATAACAGCTTTTCACATAATCTCCCTTTGCCACACCTACCCCGATATACAGGCTTACAGAAGAATGCCTATACTTGTTGAATAACCACGTTAACGTTAACAAACATAATCGATGTTGTGAAGAACACGCATACAGCTCATTCACTGATGTGTTAGCCAGTGGGAAGGGGTAGTATTTATGCAGGAGTTTATGTTTATTGTCAAATTTGTTTGTACAGTATAAACTTCTGCTTCATAATCTGGGTTTGTAGAGGTGAAGGAATCGTTATTAGAGGAGAAAAATTTGTTCCGGCGCCGGGGATCGAACCCGGGTCCTTGGTTCTACGTAACAAGTGCTCTAATCACTGAGCTATGCCGAAGTTCAATCCACAGCTTAGTGTTTTTCCTCTTTGTGGCCTGTGGCTATGGATTGAACTTCGGCGTAACTCAATGGTTAGAGGTGTGGATTGAACTTTGGCGTAGCTCAGTGATTAGAGCACTTGGTAAGCAGAACCAAGAACCCGGGTTCGATCCTCGGCGCCGGAACGAACTTTTCTCCTCTAATAACCATTGTTATCATATCAGATATATTCTGTAGCACCAAAAATTAATCTTTACGTAGGAGTTGAAGGAAGTTAAATCTTCAAAATAAAATGTTGCGTGATGTTGTTCGGGTAAGGGAGTTACTTATTGATTAGCTGTTTTACGACGCTTTTCTACTGCTATGGTTATATGGTGTCTCAATGAGGTGAAGGTGATAATGCCAGCGAAGTGAGTCCAGGGTCCAGCATCGATAGTAACCCAGCATTTGCTCTTATTGGGTTGAGGGAAAATACCAGAAAAACCTCAACCAGATAACTTATCCCAACCGGGATTTGAACCCGGGCCCGCTCGTTTCATGGTCACGCGTTTTAACCGTAACTCCACAGCGGTGAACGGTAAGGGGGTTAAGTCATTTTTTATGTAAATGGAGTTTTGTTCCCCAGGTGAATACACAAGTTAAATTCTACAAGTGGGTGTACAAAAAATAAAATAATACTAGTATTTTATGTGTTTAATTTGTACAGAAACTTATTTGCAGTAAGGATCTTAAAGTTAATTGTCATTTATCATAAAACTCACTTTTATGACTTATCTCCATTTATCCAGACACCATCCTTTTGTTTCACAATGCAGTGATTTTACAAATGTTAAGGCAATGCGATACTGGAATTTCTAAAATCAACAACTTTTGAGCTACAGTGTTGAACGTTTTATTAAATATTCATATCAATATCATAACCACTCAGTGTAAATTTAAATATTTTCTCGTTAACACTTAAAAAATAACTTATGTAAATTTAAATATATTCTTATAAACACTTAAAAAAAATAAGCTTTATATATAAACATATATTAATTTTCTTAGTAAAAATCCTATTTGTAAAAAAATATATTTTTTAAATCTATTTTTAAAGATAACACTGCATTTTGTACAATGGAGCATTAGTAATGCCCTATTCTAATTTGTTCATTTATAAAAAAAATATAAATTATATAATTTCTTCAGTGTTCAAATAATACTGCTTTACGTATAATTCTAGCAATAAAACTATGCCCAATACAGCCAATCAAATGTTCCATTCCACAACAGAGATATTAATGAGTAAGTATGCCAAATTTCACCTCACTAGCTTTAACCACTGAGAAATAAAATGAATACTTGTCATTGAAAACGTAAAATTTTTTTTTTTTTTTTTTTAGATACTTGAATTTAAAGTTTTGGTTCCACATAACTCGTGCATTAACACAACTTTTACCAAATTATATAAAAGTATACTTATAATTAAGATACTGAGATAAAATTTTCACGAAAATACTCCTCATGAAACATTTTTAGTGTGAAAAAAAGATAAGATTTGTCAAAATAGACTATTTTCAGTAAAGCATCGCCTTAAGTAATTCACGTGGGTAGATTTCTTGAATATAGGGCATTTGCAATCATATTTAATTGAGGAACCAATTTTATGAATTATTACAGTACATTTAGACGTTTACTTTTTAACTTCGCTCTAGAATAATATGCTATTAGGAAAGTTCAGGATAACAGTCAGGGTTTGAAATTGAACGGGTTACATCAGTCGCTCGTCTATGGAGATGACATGAATATGTTAGGATAAAATTCATAAACGTTTAGGGAGAATACGGAACTTTTACTTGAAGAAAGCAAAGCGATAGGTTTGTAAGTAAATCCCAAAAAGACAAAGTATATGATTATGTCTCGTGACCAGAATATTCTACGAAATGGAAATATAAAAATTGGAGATTTATCCTTCGAAGAGGTAGAAAAGTTCAAATATCTTGGAGCAACATAACAAATATAAATGACATTCGGGACGAAATTAAACGCAGGATAAATATGGGAAATTTCTGTTATTATCCGGTTGAGAAACTTTTGCCATCTAGTCTGCTGTCAAAAAATCTGAAAGTTATAATTTATAAAACAATTATTTTACCTATTATGTAGGGTTGTGAAACTTGGACTATCACTTTGAGAGAGGAACAGAGATTAAGGATGCATGAGAATAAGGTTATTAGGAAAATATTTGGGACTAAGAGGGATGAAGTTACAGGAGAATGGAGAAAGTTACACAACGCAGAACTGCATGCATTGTTTTCTTCACCTGACATAATTAGGAACATTAAATCCAGACGTTTGAGATAGGCAGGGCATGTAGCACGTATGGGCGAATCCAGAAATGCATATATAGTGTTAGTTAAGAGGCCGGAGGGAAAAAGACCTTTGGGGAGGCCGAGATGTAGATGGGAGGATAATATTAAAATGGATTTGAGGGAGGTGGGATATGATGATAGAGAGTGGATTAATCTTGCACAGGATAGGGACCGATGGCGGGCTTATGTGAGGGCGGCAATGAACCTCCGGGTTCCTTAAAAACCATTTGTAAGTATGTATGTAAGTAAGACTCTGTTTTTTAACAGGGTCGTGTGAGTAGGTCATATGTGTAGCTTCTTCGTATGGGTGTGAAATGGTTGGATTCAAAGAATGGAAGTATTTTGCTATTTTATTTTATGGCGGGTTTCATATACTTGTCTTATTATTCTGGATTTTAGGATCGGTATTCATAAGCCACTTTTGCATTATTAATATGCTATCACTGGAAGACGATAACAGCATTACGCTATAAAATCTGAAGCTTCGAGATCGCTATTATACGAATTCAGCCTTCGAAGCATAAGAAACGAAACGCGATGATGTTTCTTTCGTCGTTTTTGCGTCTAAAGGTAATCCGCTATGGTTACTAACCAACGTCATCGCTATCCCCAGAGCACTGTAGATATAGTACAAACTTGTTTTTCAAATACAACATCCAAGACCGAACTTTTGTCGTCCGTTAGGAAATGTGCACACAACTTTAGGTATCAATTCGCATTTTTATTTTCTGCAGTATTCGAACTCAAATCAAACAGATCACAGCTCCTTTATTGTGAACTCAGCGAAATGGAATTGGAAACTTTCGAGTTATCGATTGAAAGGCTGTTAAAAAAAAGTGTCGCGACTCTACGTTACCACAAATGCTTAAAATTGTTAGAAATACATAACTAAACGGCACAGGAGACACGTTTTGATCTCTACGCAATACAGAGTGGAAGACGTTCAATCCTCCAGAGCAAAGAAACAGAATTTTCCTTTGCCATTTTGCGTTATTTCTTTATTATTTATTTAGTCCTGTTCCTTTGCGTATTTTGTGGAGAATCTACTTTGTTGGTAGAAAAAATTGCAGCTAATGCTTGCGACCCTTCTCATTGAGAGGAAGAGATGTAAAGGAACAATGACTGCTGCACGCTACGCTCTGCAAAACGCTCTATATTCCCCGTACTACCTATATCCTGCAGTACTCAGGCCTTACGGTGAAGCACGCTTCTACATTTCAGTATCAACGCTAGCAAACAACCACTACTTAATAATTAGAGTATTTAAATACTTCTAAACTCATTGGAATTATACGGTACAACGAAACTAAATAATTCAAGCGTGAGAAAAACAAAATTACGAAAGAAAAAGATCCGTTATCGTTCAAAGCAACAGCATGTTTATTATCTGTAATTGCGTGTCCTAGAGGACAAATGTGAGAAAGAAATAAGATTCATTGTCTGTCCCAAAGAGTAAAGCACTCTCCTCTAGATTCAAGGATTGGGGGTTGAAACCCGGCTGAGGTCGACGGATTTTTCAGGACTTCAAGCCTTATATCTCGTGTCGGAATTTTCCGCCACGTTAAAGACCTCCAAGTGTAAATAAAAGACCTCTGAACTAAAATTTCTCCTCTCTCGCGTCCTAGTAATACCCCTGACCACATATATAACAGATTAACCATCCAAATGTTAAAAACGGTAACATGTGGAAGAGAATAACCACCAGGATCACAACTAGATGGCAGCATAGTGAAATTGATAAAAGTTGTTGCCTTCAAAGTCCATGAGGCTATCAATCTGTTATATGTGACCTGGGGTAATAACTTAGTTGCATACAAGGCGATGTTTGAGGCGATAAGCTTACCACTTGTCCCTCTGCCTCCTGTCGGCAAATAAGCGTAACTTAATTCCTAGTAGGTTTTGAAACCTCCGCTAGAAGTGTGCCTACTATACGATTCCAGAAGCATGGGTTCAATGAATGAATGAAATGAATACATATTGTCTAGTGACAATCACATCTCTATTTACTGCAGAAAAATGTATAAATATCCGTAAATAAACTTCAAATGCCATGATGAATTAAAATACAGTAGGAAACTCAGGTATAAGAACGACGAAGATTGTACCTATAATCGTTTCGCTGTAAGAAAAACCCTACTGTAAACGATAACATGTGACTGAAGTGAGGCTTCATTGGCCACAGCTTGGCGCCATAGATTCTCAGTACGTGATCCCGCCCATTATTGTACATTCTGTTTCATGTTAAACATTTCTCGTTATTCGTCAAGTAGGCCTAACCTCATTACTATGGATTAGTTTGCTTAGGAAACTTTTACTTTATAATTACTGTAATTAAATTATTTTAAATTTACGTGTAAGGTCAATCGCTGCCGGATAAAGAAGTTATTCCTTCCAGGATGCAGAAGCCATACTACAGTACCACGTGCTTACGTGAACAACTACGAGCTCAAATGACGCAACCCTGTTACAAGAACAGACTACCTCGGTATATTACCCTTGGTATTCATCCGCGTTCATAATGAATAACAAAATATAAAAGTCGTTTTTCTTTTATATAGCGTTTTACATATAAATGAAATCATATGTTTCGACGTATTTAACAACTAGAATTCAATTGTTTTTATTTCCAAATAATGCGAGATTATGGTTTCCAAATACGGAATTATATTTTCCTGCGTCGTGTGAGTGTTTCGACTGGGAGCCAATCACGGGTATGACAGCAACGTGCTTGTGTTTACATTAGGATTTTTCTTACAGCGAGGAAAGTATAGAACCGGGAAGGTAAGCCCTGAACATTTCCTCTTTAATATCGCATACCTAACACTGTTAACCCAGTTCGCTTTCGCTTGGTTGGTATTCAATGCTTCCAGATACAGTCAATAAAGAATTTTGGAATTTACTAGTCTGGCAGAACTGAATTCCATTTCTGAGCTGGGAGTATTATACTGTGTTTTTATAGACGGAAAGTTTCCGACAGGCTTTTAAAAACATCGGACCCAGTCATTCCAAGTAAAAGAACAATACCAGTTTGCTTGAAAATAAATGCTCTTGATTTAACAACTTGGCGTCTTAATTAATGAGATACAAGTTATGTATGAAATTGGAGTAAATTCTCCGAGAATTTATTCCTGAGCAAACTCGATTGGATAAGTAAATACTTTTCTTATAATGAGAAGTCATTAGCCAAGTAATCGTGTACATCACCCAATAATTACTTTTGTTTAGGCAGCCTTGAGTATGTATACAGTCTCATATACATGGTATAGATAATACTGGTCTTACCTACTTACTTACTGGCTTTTAAGGAACCCGGAGGTTCATTTCCGCCCTCACATAAGCCCGCCATTGGTCCCTATCCTGAGCAAGACTAATCCAGTTTCTATCATCATATCCCACCTCCCTCAAATCCATTTTAATATTATCCTCCCATCTACGTCTCGGCCTCCCCAAAGGTCTTTTTCCCTCCGGCCTCCCAAAGATAATACTGGTCTACAAGCAAAAATCACCAGAAATAAAAACAGGTAGACTTAACTAAAATCGACATGCTGATTTCAAATATGTAATTAGTTATTGTTTCAAATATTTAAATTTCATACACATTACATTAAAATTAATTAGAAAATTGCAAATAAACAAGAAATATTGCTTTAAATGACAAAAAAGGCATTTATTAGTAAGAAACACCTTAAAAAGACAAAATAGTCTAAATAAAAATTGGCCCTATCACTTTGATTTACTCCAAATCACATTTATACCTCTGCAAAATGACGATTTACTTCCATCCAGTGAAAAAGGCATTTGCCAAACATCCGGGATCTGATGATGATGATGATGATGTATGAAAATGAATACGAATACATCTTTCTAAATATCTGTAAATATTTAAAATGTGCAGATTTTCAATTTGGTTCAAATCCGGCCTATTTGCAGACCACGGAAGAACAGACTTGCTCAGTATTTCTACAGTAGGCTATATAATTAAAACACCAATAGTACCAACACATCCAGATAAAATATATCCAACCGATATACCAGAATATGTAAACAACCATATTTACAACAATATAGATTCTGTGAATTATACTGATGGTTGATATGACGAATTATATTGTATCAAAGAAAAACATTTTAGTCTAATAATTTGGCAACCTCTGTAAGTCTAGAAGGCTCCAAAGCTTCAGAGATTTGGAAACAATCATGATGAAGCCTATTATTACCATTACCCTAGATCATATATGTAACAGATAGGTCGGCCTTATAGGCTTTGACGTTAACAACTTTTGTCAGGTTTACTACGCTGCCACCTAGTTGTTACATAAGGAGTCACGTCATAATTCCCATTTGAATTGCATTAGCGACTGTACTGCCATCTCGTGTTCGTTTACGGCGGACGGGTGGCGATCCTGGCGGTTGTTCTTTTCAAAGTGCTGCCGATTTTAACGTAGCGATGAGTTATCTGTTACATATATGAACTAGGCCAGGGGTCGTCAGCACAGAGCACGCTGGGGCTAGCCTCTCTTAACCGCTGAAAACGCAGTGCACTATAGTGCTCTCGTAGCTGCTAGCGGGTATGCTCTCTATCTCTCCCTGTTGCACGACCGTGCTCACGAGACGGCACCGCGTACCCATTGCACATTTCAGCGAGTGCTGACGACCACTGATCTAGGCCATTACAAACTATTTAGCTTTTGGCCAAGCCACCAGCGTAGCTCATGCGGTAGCGTGTTTGCCTGATTATCCGGAGCTATACTCGGGCGTGGGTTCGATTTCCCCTTGGGCTGATTATGTGGTTGGGTTTCCCCGTGCCCCCCCCCCCGAGGTTTTTCTCAACCGTAAGGCGAATGTCACGTAATCACATGGCGAATCTTAGGCTTCATCTCGCCAAATAGCATCTCGCTATCAATTATTCCAAAGACGGTAAATAACCTAATAGTTGACACAGTGTCGTTAAATAATAAACTGAAAAATTGTGGATAAGTCAAGACAAGAGATCACGAAGTTAAGAAAATAATCATATCGGAGGTAAGATTCGAACCAACATCTGTGAAGTGTGTACACTACGTAGTCTACAGGCATCTGGCCCTCTATTCAATTTGATAAGAAGGCTATAATATAACTTCCGAGGCTGCGAAAGAATGGGAAGTTGAAGAAAAGAGAAAAAGATTGCAGTCAGAGATGTTATTCGGTAAACATATCAATAACTGGCCCCTTGCCATAAAAAAGAGTGACATAAGATGACTTAATTTTAAGGGAAAAAATAGTGACTACTCGGTTTGGTCTCGGAATAGGTTTCATTTTTTCATCTGGAGAGATGAAAGCAGTTGGTTTTGAAAGAAAAGAAAGGGTGGAAGTCAAAGAGGCAGAAAATATTAAATTACTACGCACAGCAACCCAATTCAGCGAAGACGAGGGAAGACTGTTGTGCTGACAATTTTCCAGGAAATACTTCGGGAAGGGGAAAATACTGATGAAAACAAACTCAACAATAAACACACAGTACAGAAATGGAGTCAAAAGGCTAGCATCACAAGTTCCACTAACTCGAAGAATAATTACACTCTTGACCGACAGTTAGTGCGTCGGTTTTCCTCGCAGGCGAGCAGAGTTCGAAGTTATGGGCTGTTCAAGTAGAATTTATTAGTGGACAAATATTGCTGCATCAAATTTTATCTGGATACTTACTTACTTACTGGCTTTTAAGGAACCCGGAGATTCATTGCCGCCCTCACATAAGCCCGCCATTGGTCCCTCTCCTGACCAAGATTAATCCAGTCTCTACCATCATATCCCATCTCCCTCAAATACATTTTAATATTATCTTCCCACCTACGTCTCGGCCTCCCCAAAGGTCTTTTTCCCTCCGGCCTCCCAACTAACACTCTATATGCATTTCTAGAATCGCCCATACATGCTACATGTCCTGCCCATCTCAAACGTCTGGATTTAATGTTCCTAATTATGTCAGGTGAAGTATACAATGCGTGCAGCTCTGCGTTGTGTAACTTTCTCCATTCTCCTGTAACTTCATCCCTCTTAGCCCCAAATATTTTCCTAAGAACCTTATTCTCAAACACCCTCAACTTATGTTCCTCTCTCAAAGTGAGAGTCCAAGTTTCACAACCATACAGAACAACCGGTAATATAACTGTTTTATAAATTCTAACTTTCACATTTTTTGACAGCAGACTAGAAGACAAAAGTTTCTCAACGGAATAATAACAGGCATTTCCCATATTTATTCTGTGTTTAATTTCCTCCCGAGTGTCATTTATATTTGTTACTGTTGCTCCAAGATATTCGAATTTTTCCACCTCTTCGAAGGATAAATCTCCAATTTTTATGCTCGACCATGCCGAAATGAAGTAATTATACACCTGGTAGCAGACCTTTAATGCATGTCATTAAAGTACACCTACTCATTAAAGGTCAGGTCTTTCAGCCAATGACGACTCAGGTTACAACTGTTCAGCCAATGACAGGTCAGCTTTCTACCGTTATAAAACCGCAAGTATCGATTATTCTCGGATATGCAATCGAAAGAGAATTAGCGAAAAGTCACGGAGACTGGAAGTCCAATACTGTCGCAGAAAGTTATGTTCTGTTACTATAATAATTAGCGTTAATTGTAAATAATATTCAAATAAATTCAATTTGTCACCTCGTTTTTCAATGTCTAATTTTATTTCCATGTTATCTCTGTAGGTTCTTATGGCCTAGCAAGGTCACTGTGGATATCTGTTCCTCGGAAAAAATCAATACTTTCGCGTCTGCGCACATCTCACAACATACGGGACATTGCTCCAGGTCAGATACAATAAAATTAATAATATCAAGTTAGAAATATGGTCGAGCATAAAAAGTCGTATGAAACTCGCCTATAATAGTAATTAAGAAGCTCGTATGAAAATTATGAAACTCGCTTGCGCTCGTTTCATAAATATCCATAGTCGCTTCATAATTACCTTCATTATAGGCTCGTTGCATAATGTACTATTATAGTTCCATTTCGTAGAATATTCTGGTCACAAGACATAATCATATACTTAGTCTTTTCGGGATTTACTTCCAACCCTATCGATTTACTTGCTTCAACTAGATTTTCCGCATTTTCCCCAATCGTTTGTGAATTTTCTCCTAACATATTCACGTCATCTGCATAGACAAGCAGCTGATGTAACCCGTTCAATTTCAAACCCTGCCTGTTATCCTAAACTTTCCTAATGGCATATTCTAGAGCGAAGTTAAAAAGTAAAGGTGATAGTGCATCTCCCTGCTTTAGCCCGCAGTGAATTGGAAAAGCATCAGAAACTAGCCTATACGGACTCTGCTGTAAGTTTCACTAAGACACATTTTAATTAATCGAACTAGTTTCTTGGGAATACCAAATTCAATAAGAATATTATATAAAACTTCTCTCTTAACCGAGTCATATGCCTTTTTGAAATCTATGAATAACTGATGTACTGTACCTTTATACTCTCATTTTTTGTCCAATATCTGTCGAATACAAAAAATCTGATCAATAGTCGATCTATTACGCCTAAAACCACACTGATGATCCCCAATAATTTCATCTACATATGGAGTTAATCTTCTCAAAAGGATATTCGACAAAATTTTGTACGACGTCAACAAAAGTGATATCCCTCGAAAGTTACTACAGTTAGTCTTGTCCCCCTTCTTAAAAATAGGTACGATTATGGACTCCTTCCATTATTCTGGTATTCTCTAGATACTGCTGTTATAAAATCAAACAGATGTGTTCCATAGAGCTCATGATCAATGGAAAAAAAAAGGCAAACTGTCCATCCATGTGAGAAAATAATGCACTTCTTACAATATTACCAGGGATAAGACACGCTCACAACAGGTGCTGTTTAAACAATAAAATCCCTTTGGCGGAAAGATTACAGAAAGAACCTTTCATTTCCATTCCCAGGCAACAAAAATCTCTCCACAGACAAGGAGATTTTTTTAGGCGTTTCCACTCTACAGCGGTTGCCTCTAATGCTCTTTCCTCTCGACAGAGAGGCGAGCACTCATCCAGTTGCGATACTTCTCTGGTAAAGAATTTAAATGTTCAGAGTGCCCATAAAATAACGTATTAAATGGGATGTAAATTTGGCAGTAATTGATTCTAAACATACCTAATAATCCGTGGCGCTACAGCCCACGAAGGGCCAAGACCGACCAGGGCTGCGGACCTTATGACCACATGCCGAAGCAGAGGTGAACGATCATCCAACCAGAATGGAGGTATCGTGTGGTTAGCACGATGAGCCCCCCCAGCCGTTATAGCTGGTTTGCGTAACCGGATTTCACTACCTATCGTAGCTCCCCAAATGCACCGGTCCCATACACTGGCCGAAAATTCATAAGAAAATTTCTTCCCATATGAGGACTGGAACTAGCGCGCATTCCGTAACGCGAGTCCTAGGCAGGATGTCTTAGACCACTACGCCATGGCGCGGGACCTAAACATATCTACGTCTAATTATTTATTTACATAAGTGTATCTAGGATATGATAAGATGGATTGAAAGTAATAAAACTCCAAGAAACAAATTGCACAACTTTTTGTTTCTGTATACTTTATTAATTTTATCTTTCTGCACAATTATTTATAATATTGAATTTCTGCGACAATTATTTATTTTCTAGCTTAAACCCTGAGTCATAAAGTGTAAGTGAATATTTTTTCATTTTATTGGGTTATTTTACGACGCTATATCAACATCTAGGTTATTTAGCGTCTGAATGGAATGAAGGTGATAATGCCGGTGAAATGAGTCCGGGGTCCAACACCGAAAGTTACCCAGCATTTGCTCATATTGGGTTGAAGGAAAACCCCGGAAAAACCTCAACCAGGTAACTTGCCCCGACCGGGATTCGAACCCGGGCCACCTGGTTTCGCGGCCAGACGCGCTGACCGTTACTCCACAGGTGTGGTGTAAGTGAATATTCTGGGTCTCTGTCACATACAGGCCAATTATACTCATATATGGCAGAATAGAACATATTTATATCATCTTCGTCTGAAAGGTACGATTTGAATTTCTGTAGATCTACCATTTTTTCCGGCTTATAGGTACACTTTCTTACTGTGAAAAGGTTGTAGGTTGTGAGGGTATTAAAGATGGATCAGCTAATACAAATGTATGTTCCTCTGGTACATCAATACATTTCTTACACCTAACAACCGCTTTGGTTTCATGTTAATAATGAAATTGCGTAACTTTAGAAACTATAAAATGGTGTTTGTCATTCCGGGAGATTCCTCTTGCTTTGGTGTCTACATACAAGACATTCCTCTTATAGAAATTGGACCACCATCCCTTAAAACACAATATTTCATCAGTTCTAGAAATTTTCACTTCAAAGTTACCTTTCACGCTAGACTCTGCAATCAGTTCCACATACTGTTTCAGCAGGTAAATTCTGTCCTCATGTTTTATCTTCCTTTTCACTAAAGTCCCTGTCACAGGAAGGGATATGAGTGGCTCTGATAGGGAAATAATGTATTATGCTCTCAAACCTGCTTGAACCGAGATACACACCTCACTACTACACACTGGCAGAGGGCACATGTGTGCTTTCTGATTATAACGATGCGTCTACATCTGAAAAGCACGAAATCCATGTAATCTCGATTTTCATAAAAAGTCGACATGTTAGGTTTCTGAATTTCCTGATTCAAGTGTGAATGGCAAGATAGAAATACTCGTATAAGAGCCATGTTATCTGTCAAAGATTTCGTTCTCCATCACGTACTGACGGACGATCTCAGCTACAC
The DNA here is from genome assembly GCF_040183065.1 of Periplaneta americana. NCBI lineage: Eukaryota > Metazoa > Arthropoda > Insecta > Blattodea > Blattidae > Periplaneta > Periplaneta americana. The sequence goes on along the minus strand of NC_091124.1, from coordinate 22,705,385 downwards.
GCAATGGGCAGGGAAGTTTTTTTCTTCCCCCTGACTTTAACCTGAGGTTGGGGAGGCCTAGAATTCAGTCGATATATTGGAATGAACGTAGCCTGCAATTTAGAACGGACAAAGTATATCGGTTAATTTTAATCATGAAAAAGTTTCTGAAGAGAGAAAAAAAGTACTGTATTACCCGTGAACTCTTTCACTGATGTGACATGATGTTCTCTAGTGAGATCAATGGATAACACGACCTGTCGAAAGCCATTACTGGAAGAAGACAGGAGACGCTGTACCATCTCGTGACAAATACACTCAGCAGCAGCATCACAAAATCAATATCAGCACCTCATGCAATTTCGTGGTAACCAGAAACTCAGAGGAATTTAGAAAACAGATCCAGCGATGTCTTACGCGTGTGCATCGTGCTGCGGAATATATGAGCGAGATTAAGACATGGAAAAACCTAGGAATTTTATTCATTCTCAGTGTAGAATTTTGTCAATAACTAATAATAATAATAATAATAATAATATATTATTATTATTATTATTATTATTATTATTATTATTATTATTCTGAAGGTGCAAAGCTACGTCAAACTTTTAACTAACACAAGTTACGCATCTTGTCGATATGTACAATTATAATACGGTGATAGCTTAATTTATACTGTAAATTTTATTTCAACTCAACAATAGGATTTTATTCTTCCAACAATAATTCCTTTCTACAATTCGCCTTAAACGCTCTCGTCAACAATAGGATTTTCACTCAACACAGTATTCGCTATAGCACTCCACTGACGGCAATGACAATTTACTTGGACTATTACGAACAACAATGAACTGTTAATCTTAACTAATATTTACAGAGCACTATTTACAAATCAGAACTATCAGTTCTCAGTTCACAGTTCTTCTAGCTCAGTCACTCGAGTTCACAGTATCTCGAACCACAGACCTTCAGAGACAGTTCACTGTACTCGAACTCAGGTCCCTCCAACTGCGGTCCACTGCACTCGAACTCAGGTCCCTCCAACTGCGGTCCACTGCTCTCGAACTCAGGCCTTCGGATGCTGGCACAGTTGCGGACGCACACCCGAGCCGAACTCCGGTACACAAGACTGGCTTGCTTGCTCTGGCTTACTCACTGACTGGCTGACTAATCAACTGAAAACTGAAACTGCCTCGCGTTCACTTGCGCGCGTAATTTATACTCACACCACAGTTTCTGGAAAGTACGACTTCTCGAATTATCTGGCTATCTCCACTTCGGACGGACTTCTCTAGAAGATTCGGGAATGTCCGTCCCCCTTTACTCCGTAAGTAGCAGCTGCGCGCGCACTCTCCCCTCGTCGCGTTGACGTAATACATCCCCCTCTCTTCTCTCCGCCGCGCGCCGTCCCTCAGTGCTCCGCGCGATCTGCTCTCTTGCGGGACGCTGGTCGTGAGTTCGAATCTCACGTCGCTGTCACAATACAATACACAGCAAACATAACAAAGGAACTTAAGGACACTGGGTAGTTAGAGGAGTATTTTGAGTGTTGATAACTCAGAAAATATTTTAAAACTTTGCATTTTTAATACTATCTACTAAAGATAAATAAATCAAAGTTTGCCACAATATGAAGAAATTCAAGAATCATTTAATGGAAATAGCAGACTATTTTTTCCACAGACTTATTTATGAAAACAAAATAATTTTAGAAGTCAAATTCTCGTGTTTTTATTTGTTTGCACATATTTACCTACACTTTCTCCTCACAAGCATTCTATACGCCAGACTTGAGATGTTTCAACATAAAATGATGCATCTACGTTAAGACTTTCATTTTTTCACATAAAACAAAAATGACGAACTGAGTGACTTATAGGGTTTTAAAAATAACCGATTCATTTGTGTTTAAATGTTTTCAATTTGTCGTGAATACATTTTTTGAAAGTTATATTTTTTTAATTTGTGTCTTATTTACTTATTTATTTTTGCGTTTCAAAACTGGGGTACGCGGCTTATTCGAAGGCACGGAATATTAGAAAAAATACGATATATTGCGGCAAAGTTCCATTTAACAACCTTCAGTCCTATCACAACTACTTACTTACAAATGGTTTTTAAGGAACCCACAGGTTCATTGCCGCGCTCACATAAGCCCGCCATCGGTCCATATCCTGTGCAAGATTAATCCAATTTCTATCATCATATCCTACCCCCCCAAAATCCATTTTAATATTCCCATCTATATCTCGGCCTCCCCAAAGGTCCTTTTCCCTCCGGTCTCCCAACTAACACTTTATTAATATAGGTGTTCCCCAAGGCACAGTTCTAGGCCATATTCTATTTTTAATATATATTAATGACTTATTAAAATTGACTTACAACAATACAATGGTGTTCACTATTCTTATGCAGATGACACAGTTTTACTTTTTGTTGGAAAAACTTGGTATGATGCATATAATAATTCAAATAATGGACTTAAATTAATAAAAAAATGGTTTGACATAAATTACCTTTCTATCAACGAAAATAAAACCATAATTATTCCATTCTCATTATCTGAAAAATGTAACAAACCTCCTACATCTATATTAAGTATTAAATTACATAATTCTGATTGTTGTCTTATACAGTGTAAATTTCCGATTATTAAAGAGTCCTCTGAAGTTAAGTATTTAGGCATAATTTTCGATAATCATTTAAAATGGAACCAACACATTAATTACCTTTGTAATAAATTACGTAAAATAGTAAATTATTTTGTTTTATTGAGGAATTACTTGTCAATAAGTTTATTACGCACAATATATTTAACTTTAATTCAATCGGTAATTATGTATGAAATTATAGCATGGGGTAGCTCATTTAAATCCAATTTTAATCCACTTTATTTATTACGGAAGAAAATAATTAAAATATGTCTTCATAAACCTATTGATTTTCCATCTCAAAATTTGTTTTTAGACTTTAATGTACTTAACGTAAGACAAATTTATTATATTGTATTAATAAAATTCATACATAAAAATCGAAATAATTTTGAATTGTATTCTCTTAGTTATGAAACAAAAGGTATGAATTCTTTAAGATTGTTTGAACCAAAATGCAACACTGTTACAGTATTTAATCATAGTAGTAATTTAGGCCCAAGAATATATAACAAATTTATATTTAAATATCCTAATCTTGTCAATTCCAATAGTTCTAGTGTTAAATTTAAAAAGTTATGTATGGATTTTATAAAAATTGAAAAACTGTAAATTTAAATTTATGTACTATAATTGCATAGTAGACATAAGACAAATTGTATTGTATACTTATTAATTTCAATTCAGGAATCCACCCCTGAGCACGAGTTCTCCTCTTTCAGGGGCGAGCTAAAGTTTTTTTCTGTATATATTATATGTTATGTTATAATTATTAGCAAAATAATAAATAAATAAATAAATAAATAAATAAATAAATATGCATTTCTGGATTCGCCCATACGTGCTACATGTCCTGCCCATCTCAAAGGTCTGGATTTAATGTTCCTAATTATGCCAGGTGAAGAAAACAATGCCTATAGTTCTGCTTTGCATAACTTTCTCCATTCTCCTGTAACTTCATCCCTCTTAGCCCCAAATATTTTCCTAAGAACCATATTCTCAAACACCCTTAATCTCTGTTCCTCTCTCAAAGTGAGAGTCCAAGTTTCACAACCATACAGAACAATCGGTAATATAACTGTTTTACAAATTCTAACTTTCAGATCTATTACAACTACAAAGGTTTAAAGTATTTTCTAATTTACATGCACACGAAGTCAGTCCTCCAACTATCCAGTGTCTTTAAGTCTTAATTCTTCTGAGAGAAACTCTGTTTCACCAGATGTCTGGTTCAAAATGCAATCATTTGGCCGTACATCGTAAGATAATAGCGATGTCAGTCGAAAGAAAGAGTGAAGCTTTGCCAAAAATATCCCGAAGAATACATAAATCACCTGTTGGAGCAGTGACAATCCAGCGGGTCAAACAGTGACTTTATCATTTAATTTTATGAAGAGAGGAGATAAATCGATGTGCTTTATGCACTTTATAAGAAGTTTAAACGATTCCGAAGTCTAGCGCAAAAAATGTGGAATGAACTGATAAAATATCCCGCTTGCTTTCGAGCAGACACGAACACAGGAGCTTGAACCGAGCTCAGCACGCAACAGCTCACGATGACGACGGGTTTAGTGTTTCCCGAACGAAGGTTACACGTTAAGTCTGGATCTCAACGAGGCGTGAATCCAGCTAACGTGATGGGAATATGTATTAATTTTAAATGAGAAGTGTAGGACTACACTTCAATTATACGACAGTGAAGTGCAGAGAATCTAACGAATACAACAACTTCGTTCATACTAATTGCAATGAGTACAGTACAAGCACTCGGGAAAGATAATTTCCCGTTCAACATTTTGTACTTATAAGCGTACTACAAGTGTACGTGCCGGAAACATTATGTTGCACTAGTACAATTTCATTTTTCAGAAAAACAGTGCATATATTTTGCAATATTCATGAATGATCCGACAAAAGACAGTGACAAATAATTTCATTTGCTCCGGTGCCGAGGATCGATCCCGAGTTCCCCAGTTGTACGCACTGGATGCTCTAACCACTGAGCTATGCCGAAGTTCAACACACCGCACCGGATCGAATCTTTCTCCTTTGGTTCGGCGTAGCTCAGTGGTTAGAGCACCCAGTGCATAGAACTGGGGGTCCCGGGTTCGATCTTCGGCGTTTGAGTGATTTTTTTTTTCCATTAATAAGAAATGGTAACCATCATAGGTAATTCTGTAGGACCAAAAAATTAATCTTTACATAAATAATTTCAATTCAATTCCGTTCACGAACTACAACAGCTAGAAAAATAACTTAGAAATGTCAATTAACGAGAGTAAAATAATACCTCACAGTGGTGTATTATTAGTTCGTCCAAAATAATAGTTGAAAACTCGCTTTGATTATAGTTTTGATTATACAGGTTGCTCCTTAACTTATGGTATAAATGGAAATATTGAAAATTAAACAAATATCAGTGTATAAGTGGGATAATAAATACAACGCTTCAAATCAAATCAAGAAAAGACAAAATTATGGCAGTATCAGTGCTGACGTAGACCTATAGAAGTAAATCCCGGTTGTTAAAAGGAGAAATAAGAGTAAATTACAGGCGGTAGAGATGGGGGTTCCTTTGTAGAGTAAAAGCATGTTCGAGAAGAGATTTATTTAATAATGGCATCCGGAAAGAATTAAATATATAACTTACAATGTAAATGATAAAATAGATGACCGTAGACAAAAATAGAAAGAATACTGTACCCATCTTTAATGAACAGGGGACGAATACCAACACTGGTTCAACAGTAACGAACTAAAAAAAAAAGTCGAGGGTCCTAGGAAGAGGTGGAGCAGAATAAACGTAAGACGGAGCAGCCATCAGAGTCTAAACCAGCGGTCATCAGCACAGTGCATCCTCGATCTAGTGTCTTTTACCCGCGGATAAAAACATTGCATTGGAGTGCATCCGTGGCTGCTGGCGGGTGTGCTTTTCATCTCTCTCTTCTTCACGACGGAGCATATTACTTTGCACTCGTTACCCTTTACCCATTTCAGCGAGTGCTGATGATCACTGGTCTAAACCATGAGGTGAAAATGGTGATGATGAAATTGATGATGATGATGATGTGATGATGATGTGATGATGATGATAACGATAAAAATCTCATGCAGCATTGGAAGCAAGACAAGCAACAACTTATTATTAATGCATTGTCCAAGAATAGTTTAGTTGGCAAGGGATTGATTATGTCTTTAGCACTGAGTAATTGAGAAGATAACTATATTGTGAATTTTTAACAGAAAACTTAAAATGAGCTACTGGAAGAATAATTATTTGCTATAAGAGACAAGATGCACGGTGGGCCACCGTCTCAATTTTATTTTGATACTACAGTGAGTGAGAAATAAGGTTGTGATTGACGTTACTTGCTGACTCATGGCACGAGAACAGTGTTGTCACATCTCTTACTCACTGTAGGTCTCCAATTGCGCAACTTTCAAATCCTCTTCTTTAATACTATCACTATTTTCACTGCCTTCGGATAACTGCTGAAGGGCTGTATGATATGAGCATGTATCTACAGCGCCCAGTAAAAAGGGTGTAAGTCAGAAATTGGTGCCTTCCAGTTATGACAAATTGAAATTTTTTCCCTGAAATTATTCAAGTCTGCTTCATAGGGAGCTTTACCTGAAAGCCATATTTGCATAATACATACGTCACTGTAGGTACGTTAACAGAAAACCCACAAAAATTCAAGTCACACAGGGTTTGGGTGCACTGAAAGTTGGGTTTCTGGCGCCTTGTCAGCCCACTTGAGTTGTGTGCATACAAAAGGGAAAAAATTGCGATGATGTCGGGTGTAGTCCTGGGTAGCTCAGTCGGTAGAGCATTCGTGCGCTAAGCGAAGGGTCCCGGGATCGATACTCGGCCCCGAAACAAATTTTCCCTTGAAATTACTCAAGTATGCTTCACAGGGAACTTTACCTGAAAGCCAGATTTGCATAGTTATTGCAATATCTGAAAAATTGCCCACATATTTTGTCCAGAAAAGAGTAATAGGCCTATCATTAAAATAACATGTAAGTTCTTTTGACCTCGGAGTATCAACAATTTCAAATTGCAAGCTATTATTGGTCTATCGACGGTAACTTTGTGTTTTGCTTCTTAAAAAAATATTATTTATCAGTGGGTTGCTCAAATGTCCGTGACGTCACTTGTGCCAATAAAATGTAATTAGAAAATTATCGAAGATTTCCAACTAATTCCGCATTTTTGGAAAGAATCTTATTTTGCATAACTGCATCATCATTATCTGTTTGCCTTAGGACTGTGAGCCAGAACTAACTGTGGTCCACGAACTGCCTATTGGAAATCAATGCTTTAGACTTAAAACATAACACGGTTGTCTTGACAAATAGTGCTCAAAACATCTCTGATAAAACCTACCAACCATAGACTGTTTTAAGTTACACCCTGTATATTAGGGTCTCCATAAAGTATATGAAAATGTCGTTGGTACTGTACTAGCAGACACCATAGCTTCAGCTGAATCCTGCATGAATTGTGAAGTTCGTACGAAATTAAATTCCATTTAATTTGCACTCTAAGTTCGCCACCAGATATTGACTAAAGAATGAGGAAAGCTTAATCTCGAAGCTTTACAATCTCCTGGATGTGCAAATTGACTTTGTTTCGTCAACAGCACGCAACGCGCAAGCGCAAAACTCTCGACGCCCTAATATCAAGGAACGCAGACCTAAACAATTTCAACAAAATAATGCTAACGGGCTGCATTTTAGTCCATACAGTGTGAAGCAGACAACTACAGGCTACATAAAACACCATATATGAATCATAATTCGCTATTGTCGTCGTCATCATCATCATCATTACTGCCACCATCATAATCATAGTTCCTCTCCATTTTTCTCATGTGGTAACAAAGAAATTAATATAATCTGCTGTGCTAATGACGCAGTTCTCGTTGCAGACAATGAAAATAATCTACAAAGTCTACTCCACCAGTTGGTGTATCGAAATAGCCAGACAACACTAGCAAACAAATCAACCACTCGGCCAGACAACTAGACAGCCAAACAATCAACAAAAACCAACCGACTACCCGGCCAAGCGATCAGACAGCCAAGCAATCAGTAAACCAACCAACCACCCAGTCAGACAACCAAACAGCTAAGCAAGCGACAAACAAACCAACCAACAACCCAGCCAGACAACCAGATATCAAGAAATCAGCAAACGAACCACACAGCCAAGCAATCAAGCAACCAAGAAATCAGCAAACCAACCAATCACCTAGACAGACAACCAAACAGTCAAGCAATCAGCAAACCAATCAACCACCCGGCCAGGCAACAAACAGCCAAGCAATCAACAAACCGACCAACCACCCAGCCAGACAACAAGCAATCAGCAAACCAACCAACCACACAGCCAGGCAACCAGACAGCCAAGAAATCAGCAAACCAACCAACCACCCAGTCAGACAACCAAACAGTCAAGCAATCAGCAAACCAACCAACCACCCAGCCAGACAACCAAACAGTCAAGAAATCAGCAAACCAACCAATCACCCAGCCAGACAACCAAACAGTCAAGCAATCAGAAAACCAACCAATCACCCAGCCAGACAACCAAACAGCCAAGCAATCAGCAAACCAACCAACCAACAACCAAGCCAGACAACCAGACACCAAAAAATCAGCAAACCAACCAATCACCCAGCCAGACAACCAGACAGACAAGCAATCAGTAAACCAACCAAACATAACAACCAACCACAACAGCCAGCCAGCCAACTAATCAACCAACCAACCCTAACAGCGAGCCAACCAACCAACCAACCAACCAACCAACCAACCAAAGCAGCCAGCCATTCAGCCAAACAGTAACAAAACAAGTAAACAATCCAGCCAACCATCTAAGCAGCCAGTGAATCACAAACTAACCATTTTTTTTTCAAAGACAAACTATCCAACCAACCAATCAAAGTAGCCAGACAGCTAAACTATCAAATAGGACAACCAAATAACCAACCAACATAGCCAGCCAATCTACAAACCAGTCAACGAATCAAACCGAGCAACCGGTCAATCAACCAAGCAGTCATACAACCGAGCAATCAACAAATCACAGAAACGAAGTTAATTAAGGCCATAAATAATTGAAGGAGAAGAAAAAATAAGACAAGCTACTAAATCTGTAGACTACCTATCTCAGCCTTCAATATACATTTACTGCAGTAAACTTCCAACACGTGTACCCTTGTCAGGGAAGACGGTAGTCATTATAATTGTAGCGTGTATAGTAGAACCGCAGAACGAGTTACACGTTGTGCCACCAGGGAGAGCGGTTACCACAACAGCGCTGTGGCCATCCTCGATATGGTGAGCTGCGTAATGCGAAGGGCTTAGCGACAACGCACCTAAACATTCTGTTAATCACTGATATTGCGTAGGAGGATAAACACACACAATTAACTTCACAAATTATACTTCTTTATTTAATGATCCTTTGAATCTACATAGGCGAAGAGATTATGTCTGTAATTGTTTAAGTATCGACACTTTGGAACAGTGCGGAATATTTAACACGTTGATATAACAATAAATTGTAACTCAAATTATTGATTTAATATAATTTTTAAATTATAGAGGAGACGATTATGTGGAGAAAGTAATTGTAATCTTTTATTTAAAGTCCATTTTCAAACATAGAAGCTTTTCAGAGAAGACGAGATTATCGCTGTAAATTGTTTCGCATTAGTGTATTACAAGATATACTTCCTCTGTCTTTGTTCTTTAAAATGCACTATACACGTTGTCTTAGAAGATTATGGTTGATCGAAATTTTAGTGTGCAGAAAGTATTCCTAGGTAAACCATGTCAATCAACGGAATAACGAAGATAAAATGTACATATTTTCTCCAAAAGGGGGAAAAAATATATAGGAATTTTAGAACTAAACAGAGGCCACAAAAATTTCGATCTAGCGAAGAAATATTCCATCAGAACATTTACACTCTTCAGCATTCATTATTGCACTGTATGACATGGACGGTTTATTGTTATGTTGTATTAGTTCAGTTTAACGAAATTTAAGGGAAGATACTGCAAACTTTAAATTTCTTGTTCTTTCATTGAAACTTACAATTGTTTGTAACAATCTATAATTTGAAAATTAGTCCCCCTCTCATTAGTAGGCCTAACTGTTTACAAAAATTGATATAAGTCTGTCCGTTTTTTTATATATATTTGAGAAGTTCTTTTACCATTGGATTCACAAAAAGATTTACTACAAAATTGTTTCACTTGATTTTTAACATGCTTTACAGAAACATCATAACTCATTTTAGAATATTTTGGAGTTCAGTTTTAGAGTCCACTCCTTTGCACATTATTATTTTCACATTCAATATACATACCCAAATTCTAATCAAGCCAAATCTTTTTAAAAAGTCTGTATAAGATCTGTACAAAATGTGAGATTCCCATCATTAATAGTTTCTGAGTTAGATCAATAATTTATGGTGAGCACGGTGACTAAAAATGCAATTTACGGAAAAATGCATCTAGAGAATCACATGATATAAACTTTCATTTGAAGGGCCAGGCAATGATTGTTGTGAGCTTACTATATTTACTATTATTTTTTATATTTTCTACCCCATTTTTGGGCAGTTCCTCAGAGTTTTCATAATATGATTTACAAGTCTAACCTTCCGCTTGCTAATCCTGTCCATGATGCGCGCGCACATATGCACACACATACAAATGCACTACAAAAGACAAAACTACACTAACTGTAACCAATATAATACACACTATTTACATACCATATGTTTTTAGACACTACAATAACCTATTTCTCTCAAGATGTAACAACCACATTTCTACAGTATTAGATCAAAACAATTTTCAAGCATATCTGACAAAAAGAGAACTGAAGAAATAATGCCATCTCCTGTTACCTAATGAATTAAACGAAAAACTAGGGCTGCCACACTATTGAAGAATGAAATTATATAAAATAAACAACCGAAATCAGATTGAGAATGCGGTAAATTTGAAACAAATCAGATTGGAAAATGAAGTGGGCGTAGCCTATTAAATATACGGGTAACAGAGTTTTAAAACTGGCGTCAATATATATATATATTTTTAGTATAAATATGGGAAATGCGTGTTATTATTCGGTTGAGAAGCTTTTATCATTCAGTCTGCTGTAAAAAAAATCTGAAAGTTAGAATTTATAAAACAGTTATATTACCGGTTGTTCTTTATGGTTGTGAAACTTGGACTCTCACTTTGAGAGAGGAACATAGGTTAAGGATGTTTGAGAATAAGGTGCTTAGGAAAATATTTGGGGCTAAGAGGGAAAAAGTTACACAACAAGAACTGCACGCATTGTATTCTTGACCTGCCATAATTAGGAACATTAAATCCAGACGTTTGAGATGGACAGGGCATGTAGCACGTATGGGCGAATCTAGAAATGCATATAGAGTGTTAGTTGGGAGGCCGGAGGAAAAAAGACCTTTGGAGAGGCCGAGACGTAGATGGGAGGATAATATTAAAATGGATTTGAGGGAGGTGGGATATGATGGTAGAGACTGGATTAATCTTGCTCAGGATAGGGACCAATGGCGGGCTTATGTGAGGGCGGCAATGAAGCTCCGGGTTCCTTAAAAGCCAGTAAGTAATTAAGTAAGTAAGTAAGAAGTAAGTAAATAAGGTTATTTTACGACGCTTTATCAACATCTTAGGTTATTTAGCGTCTGAATGAGATGAAGGTGATAATGCTGATGAAATGAGTCCGGGGTCCAGCACCGAAAGTTACCCAGCATTTGCTCATATTGGGTTGAGGGAAAACCTCGGAAAAACCTCAATCAGGTAACTTGCCCCGACTGGGAATCGAACCCGGGCCACCTGGTTTCGCGACCAGACGCGCTAGCCGTTACTCCACAGACGTGGACGCGTCAATAAATGTCATACCACTGAGTTAGGACTTAAATTTCATTTGTAATATATTACCTACAGTCAAAATATTATTTTAAGCGAAAAAGATCTAAAAAAAAAAGAAGGTGATTTTTAGTCAAATTTCAGTATCCTCTTCCCTTAAATGCGGTAAATAACTTCACCGACCTGAGAATTTCGTTACACTGACATCTGACTATAGTTGAAAAGGGGATTATCGCATTTAATATTTCATTTGAAAGATGTATAAATCACATTTTCCTTTCTATTGAAGCACGATGCGATGGCGTGAATATGACCATAAAGAAAATCTGCCTGTTCCGCTACAGTGGCTGGTAGACGGCAGGTGACCGACTTGTACTGGATTTCCTGTGTAGATATAAGACACTTCAGTCCACATCGCACCGCGAGTGAATGAACGGTCGATTTGCCACGTCCATTAATTGCCGCAGATTATTTTGCACCTGCTACAGCCAGAACCTTGAAATCCTTTTGTCTGAGCGCGTCGAACAGTATCCTATGTCCTGTGGTCTACAGCTGGTTTAACATTGAAAGCCCTGCAGCAAAAATCACTCATTTACATGTGTTGTTACATAAATAAAACCACAGTGAGTGATTAATATTATGCTGTAACACATGTAGGAGGATTATGTAACACGGCCAGAAAACGCTAATAGATGGGTGTCAGTAGTAACAAGCTCTCTATACATCAGTCGATGAGGTTCGAGAGGGAACCTTAAAAAATTGCACATCAAAACTAGTTTTTTAAATAATTTACACGGTGTACACTAGAAAAAGTGATCTACAAAACGCAACTGCGAATACGAACTAAAAGACAAAATAGAAAGAAAGCCACGAATATGGCACATAATTTGTCATACGTTTTGTGTGTTGTAAAACAGTTCTTTGATCATATTGCGAACGATATTAATTTATATTCTTCATATCCGACGAACAGATTGTAAAGAAACAGCAACGTGGGGATCCGGCTCTCGGATGATCCGTTTGCAGACTCCGGTTACGAAGAGAACTTGCTGCCGGTGATATGCAGTGCAATATCGGTAATTCGGAACTATTAATGTACTGTAAATTATTATTAAATAATTTACTCAAGCAAATTAAGGCGATGCTAAAACAGTCTGTCTTTATGTTTCAAACATCTGTCGCATTTGAGTAATGAATCATCACTTGCAGCAGTTTCCGTTGAGATACAGTGGCGATGTTTTCCCGGATGGTATCTTTCAGTTCTTTCAGGGCAAGTGAATTATTATTGTACACTTTGTGTTTTAAGGACTTCCATACACCCAAATTTAAGGGGTTAGGTACAGCTTACAGCAGTAAATTTTTTGGAAATATTCAACATTTTTTTCCTCCATTACTGTATCGTGTACAATAATGAAAATTGGTATGTGTAAAACACTGTCCTTCTGCTATATGAAAAAAATATTTTTACGATTTAAAAAAATTATATATATATAAATTTTTTTTTTTTTTTCAAAATTTAAAATTGTGGCAGTTTACTGTGCAGTGATGAAGCGCTTCCCTCATAACTCATTAACTTGTCAACTTTTTCATGTTCTCTCTCTTTTATTTCATTGCTGAAACGCATGTTTACAATATCATGCTCTTTCAACTACATTCCTTAATAAATAATATATATTTTTTTATTTTGTGTTAAAAGAAGATACTGATATTTGACCATTTTTTAAAATGAATTTATTTTTATCAGACAATCTATCAAAGGTAGAGAAGTGATCTTGCATCATATTGTAGATATGACATGCATAAATACACACAAAAAATTTCATCACGGAATGCTGGATAGTTTTTGAGATATGTGGGAAACATTTCATCGCTGCACAGTGAACTGAATTTTGAAAAAAAAAAATGTAAATAACTTTTCTTAAATTGTAAAAATATTTTTTGATATAGCAGAGGACGGTGTTTTACACATACTAATTTTCACTAGTGTACAAGATACAGTAATGGCGGAAAAAAAAAATATTGAATATTTTCAAAATTTTACTGCTGTAAGGTGTACCTAAACCCTTAAATTCACAGGCAAATTCCCTCTTGTATAAGCAAAAAGTAAGCTTATTAAAACTTTCGGTCTGAAGGTATGTAAGTCTCCATAGTTAAGCAGTTTGAATTTTTCCGAATGTGTAAAACGCATAAAACATATCACGAAGTATGTTTCATCTTTGTAACACCGACTTTTTAATTTTATGTCATGGAATCACGAACTTAGCTCATCTGGCTTCTGACAAAAAGAGAAACATAGAGTGATCCCCACCTGATCATGAGCTGCTGGTGAATGAAATTGCTGCTTTATAGATTTCCTACGACTTATTGAAATTTTAATTAACGATCGCTTTATGATCACATCATTATCTGATCGCCTGTGAATCATCAACTGAACTCGTAAGACAACTGAGCAGTTTATAGAGTGCGCAAGCGCAGTGAAGGTCAAGCACTGATTCATGAACACACTTGGATCCGGACGGATCCTCACACAAATCCCACTTCTTCACACCAAGAGCCATTATCGAGAACCCCTCGATATTTCTAAGAGGCTGCTGCAGCTTACAGGCTTCGTGCGTTATCAGATTCAGCAGCAGGATCAAGGCATTAATATGGCTACATTAACACATAAACAGGTTTTGTGAGATCGCTCATCAGGAAGGGAGAGTGCCATCGTATCTGAGGGAGAAACCGAATTTATGAAGGAAAGAAACAAAAGAACAACTTCCATTTTCGTGGGCGTGGTAGGAATATTAATTTTCAACCGAAGAAGATTCTCTGAAACGGCTTCAGATTACCATAAACTGGGATTAAAACTAACATCATTAGATTCCATATGCCCTCAAACATGTGCCTTAGGAACGGGCAGGGGTGGAACCATTTTGTTGTTTTCTTCCTTTCCCGTCTTCCCTTTCGTTTCATCTATTTTAATCATTTTCTTTTAGAATGATTGTCCTTCTTCCTCTCTTCGTTATCTCTCACTTCTACTTCCTTCCTCTTTCACTCCATTCCCCGTTTCCTTTTCCTTCTTGTTCTTCTGTTTCTACAAGACTTCTTATTCTTCTCCCCTATTTCATGTACCGGTACTCCTTTTTTCTTTCCTGATAGTGACCATTTTTCGCTTCCATTTAATCTTCTTCTCCCTTTTGTAATTGAGGGGTTTGCCGGAAGCAAGGCGGATAGACCTCTACGCCCTTCTTCGGGAAAACGGTTTAAAATGTAGTGAATAATTCGCTAATTATAGAGCGAAATTTTGTTTTGATTGTACTGTACATACCTGCAGGGCAGGGCTGCGTGTGTGCGTGTGCGATTTAGTCAGTCAGTCTACAAGTAGAGCTAGTGCTGAGCGTTACCGCATACTGTACTGTGTGTGTTTTCTCTTCGTAGAGACTAAGCAAATATAGTTCAATTTAGTCAGTCCAGTTGTTTCCTTTCACTGCTTTTTATGTTCATTATTTTCCTTGCTTTAAGAGTAAACAAACTTATGAAACTCA
This sequence comes from Periplaneta americana, assembly GCF_040183065.1. Classification (NCBI taxonomy): domain Eukaryota; kingdom Metazoa; phylum Arthropoda; class Insecta; order Blattodea; family Blattidae; genus Periplaneta; species Periplaneta americana. The sequence continues at coordinate 22,690,303 of NC_091124.1, read as the reverse complement.
TAGATTCAGACGGAAATATTTTATGTTCTATAAAGAGATTCGTTACAATATTCAGATTTTTGGGCTTATTGTTATCAGGATTATACAAAGAATAATTTTATTTATTTATGTTCACACAAAATGGAGATTTTCTTTTTCTGTTATATTCAGAGATTTTGCTTTGAGTACTTAATGTCTACTCAGTATATCTGGAATTATGTAAATTACTTTAGAAGTAGATAATAAATGTCATAAAATGTATCTTTGTTTCAATTCCGTGTGAAATTTAAATCTGAAATCTACATTAAATCCCCTAAGCAAATCATTATATGGATAAAGGGCGTATAGACCGAAGTTTTATGTGGTACAAATATAAGGAAATTTAATAATATAAATTGCCTAAATGCTACAAAACATTTATACTCGCCAAGATTTTTAATTTAATGTATAATTTTGTTCACTATCTGTATAACATTTTATTCAGGTGCGTTTTAAAATCTTAGATTGCCTCTATCTCAATTCACCATATTGACGTATACGCCCTTTTTCCGGCAAACCCCTCAATTACACTTTGTCACAATATTTCATTATAAAAATGTTCTCTTCTCTAGTTCCACTTGTCCCTCTCTCCTCTAGTTCCGTTTCTTCTGTCTCTCCACGAACTCCACTTCTGTCTCTATACTTCGTTCCATAATGTCCGACAGGAGACGTAAACATTGCCGGCAGAAAGAGATAAAAGGATAATTGCTATTGAACCAATGGCAGAGGTCTCATTCCACGCTTATCTTGAAGTTGGCCTGTCTGAAGCGTTCTACCCCAGCCCAACTTCAAGACAAGCATGGAATGAGACCTCTGCCATTGGTTCAATAGCAATTATACTTCTCTCCTTCTCTGCCGGTAACATTTACATTCGCCTGTCAGACATTACTGAATGAAGTACAGTTTCACTTCTCTCACCTCTAGCTTCACTTCCATCTCTTTCCTAGTTCAACTCCTGTCTTTTTCTCCTAGTTCTACTTCTCTTTCTCTCTCCCAGTTCTATTTCGGTCTCTCCCCCAGTTCTCCTTCTGTATCTCCCTTTCAGTTCTACTTGTGTGTGTCTCTCTCAGATGTACTTCTGTCTGTCTGTCTCTCTCTGTCTCTCCCAGTCCTATTTCTCTTCTAGAGATAGTTTTCTACGCTCTCTTCTAGTCCTAGCTCTCTTTTCCTTGTTTCTCTCGTTATTATACTTCTATCTCTCACTTTGTCTCCCTCTTGTAGTTATACTCCTGTCTCTCTTGTGGTTATACTCATCTCTCTTTTGTGGTTATATTTCTGTTTCTCTCTTGTTATATTTCTCCCTCTCCCTCGTGGTTATATATGTCCCTTTCTTGTAGTTACACTTGTCTCCCTTTCTCTCTTGTAGTTATACTTCTGCCTCTACCTCTCTTATACTTATACCTGCCGTCTCTTCCTCTCTTATAATTATATTTACTGTCTCTCCCTCTCTTGTAGTAATACTTCCTGCCTCTCCCTCTCTTGTGGTTATGCTTGGTGTCTCCATTTCTCTCTCTTGTAGTTATACTTCTGCCTCTCCCTCTTTTGTAGTTATACCTTCCGTCTCTCCCTCTCTTGTAATTTATTGTATTTTCAGTTTCTCCCTATCTTGTAATTATGCTTGCTCTCTTCCTCTCTTGTAGTTATACTTGCAGTCTCTCCCCTTCTTGTGGTTATGCTTGCTGTCTCCCTTTCTATCTCTTGTAGTTATACTTCTGTCTGTCCCTCTCTTGTAGATACACATCTGTCCCTCTCTTGTATATATAGTGCTATCTCTCTCCCTCTACTGTAGTAATACTTTTGTCTCTCTCTTGCAGTTACATTTCTCTCACCCTTGCAGTAATACTTCTCTCTCTTGTAGTTATACTTTTCTCTTCCTTCTAATTATGTTTCCCCCCATTTATTGTAGTTATATTTTCATCTCCTTTTACTACATATTTTCTTCTTTATAATTAGAATTTTTCTTCCTCGTTTAGTTACGCTTTTCCCTCGCTTGTATTTATTGTTTTCCTTCTATCTTTTATAATTTAACGTACGTAACTCCATCGTCTAGTTCTATCCTCCTCCTTAGTTACCTTTTTCTCTTAGCTACACTTTTCCATCTCAACTATCTTCACTTCCTCTCTCTAGCTCCTATTTTCATTCTTTCTTTTTGTTCTTTTCTTAAACTTTACAGATGTAATCTCTACCGTCTATTGCGTCCATTTGTGATGTAGCAAGCGTGGTAGTCCACTATCTTCAAGTACTTTTACAATTTAAAAATTTCGGCATGGTAGTGTTTCTCAAATTAAGCACTTGATTAGCTATATATTCCTGTATCTCGTTTAATTAAAATCATATTTATTTTTAATTTTGGTTAACTTATCGCCTGTCCTCTTGCACTATGAAAATGTTAGAAGCTATAACTCGGGAAGAGGACTAATATTTATATTTTAGTCGGGAGAACCCGGTTCGACTGAGTTCCGAAGCCAAACGTCCTAGCAGCGAGTTTTCGAGATTTCCTATCGATTTCCTAGCAGGTGTAGGCGCTTCTGACATGCACAGTGCCCAACGCGTTATTTATGTCGGGATTTTACGAGTTGTGTGCATACTATGATGGGTTAGTCAGGTTATAAATTATTTACAAGCGGGTCTGGGGACTGCAGGTGGCTGACCGTGTTGCAAACCCTAATAACGCGGGTGAACGAAATAGCAAAAAAAGTCGCACACTACTCGACACTTCTAACAACGTCATATTAACTATTTTATGCGTATTTGTCCTATGCACTACAAGGCATGTAAAAAGACAATAATTATCTCCTTCACGCTCCGTCTCGGCTTTCGAGCTTAACAAATTTCTCACACAAATATAAAACAAAGAAAATCATTGATTAGATTAAGACACCCATGTCACGGGGATGAAACATTCTCATGTACGTTTCACGCGATTCGTAACAATTTAGCTCATTTATCATGTTGCGAATCATAATACATTTTTCCAGCTAATTTTCTTCAACTACTAGGTATTCAAAATGCCTACTAGTGCATAAACGATATTATTTAATTTTACAAAAATATAGAAATACAAACTCAATTTCCTGGATTGAACAGACAAATGTTATATCCTAAAATCCCAGGAAGTAAGAAAACCTGATTTATTTCTTGTTTAAGTAGGCTATATGTGTAAATTCTCCAAAAATTATCGCAAATAGGGCTCGGATTTCTAGACTACTAGACATTTTGTTTGCTAATCGTTAAGGTCTCCAAACTTAAATGAAAGTTCAAGTTGTGATCTTAGGTTTCAAAATACCGAGTTGCGTATCACCAAAAATACGTAGCATTCTAGGCGTAGTCATAAAACAGCTATATACAGTATATTATATGCAGCGTGAGTCGTAAGTATGTTTGGAAAACGCGTGAGCATGCTTATTGATAAAAAATAAGAACAATTCATTATATGAAAATTTGACGGAAAATGCTTATTTACTGGAAAAAAAGTGACTTTTGTTTTCATAAGTACCTATCTGATCACATTATTGTGTTGCTTTTGTTTTGATTTTGTACCAGTGTTTGTTTACAAACACAGTGACAAGACAGTAGTACACTGTTTTTGTTTTGACTGGACGCGGTGGTCCAATGTCTTGGCCACCCAGATCACCCGACCTCACCTCATTAGATTTTTATCTTTCGGGTCACTTGAAGGCTGTCGTCTATGCAACACTAGTGAATGATGCAGAGGAGTTATTGCTACGTGTTGAAAATGCATGCCAATTGATCCGTGATGACAACATGATGTTTGAGCGAACTCGCCAGTCGTGTGTACGTTGTGCTCAGGCATGTGTAAACGATGAAGGAGAGACACATTGAGCATCTTTTGTAAACGTTAAATGACAAGTTTCCAAACGTTCTTGTGATACAGCAAAAAAAGAACAAAAAACAAAGTATGACCATTTCTCCAATAAATAAGCATTTTCCGTTAAATTTTCATATATTTTCTTAGTTTTGATCCAGAAGCACGCTCAAGATTTTCCAAACATAGTTCTGACTCACCCTGTATACAGAGTGATTCAAAACCTCTGCGACAAACTCTGAGGGGTGATAGATCTAACAATAAGGACCTCTTTTTGTTAAACAACCTATGTCTTTTGAAGCGTCGTTTCGAAGTTACCGTTGAAAATGTTTCTTGCGCGAGCGTACGTCAATGTATGCGAATGTGTGCACCCCTGTTTGTTTGTTGAGATGTTTATAAGAGAAGAGAAGGGTTGTTGTTGTTGTTTGTTTACGTTTAATGTTCAATACCTTTTTCTTTCAGTTCAGTGTAATCATCAATTGAGAATGGATGTCTACGCTGAGGCGCTGATAAAGTCGAGCAAACATTGTGTGGTGAGGGTGATTTCTGTTTTGAAATTGTTGTTGGTACATGTAGAGAGCTCTTCTTCCGTTTTCGCGAGCCTCCCCATAACACATTAGGCCTACCATGTTGGCTAACTCGGGAAAAGTGTAAACATCCTTTTTCAATTGAAATGTTAAAATGCTATGGTTTATTTAACAACGCTCGCAACTGCAGAGGTTATATCAGCGTCGCCGGATGTGCAGGAGTTCTTTTACATGCCAGTAAATCTACTGACATGAGCCTGTCGCATTCAAGCAAACTTAAATGCCATCGACCTGGCCCGGGATCAAACCCGCAACCTTGGGCATGGAAGGACAGCGCTATACCAACTCGCCAACCAAGTTGACTTTTCAATTGATGATGAGACTGAACTAAAAGGAAAAGGTATTGAACATTAAACGTAAACAAACAACAATAACTTTCTCGTCTCTTACAAACATCTCAACAAACAAACAGGGGTGCACACATTCGCATACATTGACGTACGCCCTCGCAAAAATATTTTCAACGGTAACTTCGAAACAACGCGTCAAAAGACATAAGTTGTTTAACAAAAAGGATTCCTTATTGTTAGATCTATCACCCCTCAGAGTGTAGCACAGGTTTTGAATCACACTGTATATACCATATCTCAAGAGTACAGAGGAAAAACAATAAAAAAAATGTATTACTGTTCCTAAAGAAAATGTTGGAAAGGTTGATTGTATCCGTGGTGATAATTCTCCTTTACCAGCTTTGATTATAAAAACACATATATTTTTCAATAATATACTGAAGTAGATTATGACATAACCCTTAAGAGAATTGTGACTTTGATAGAGAAAGTAAAATATTTTGTGGTACACAGTTATTTGTGGTATATAATGATATTCTATATGTAGGTCTACTCCTTTCTTCTCAGATAACTAGCTGTAGGCGAAAGGGTAAGCTATAAAACACTGCTTGTGTTGACATTGGTAAACGGATAACAAGGGGGCTTTGCATGTATTGGCCGTTAATTCTTGAAGAGACGAGAATGCGAAATTATTGTCATCCTACTTAGATGCCGTGTAGTTTGTCTTGATGATTCTTCTCTGATGAAGGCGGATGATATAGTTTCTTTCACGGAATACAAAAATTCATGAATAGAATCACCCGCTTCGATTTGGAGCTGCAATAAACAGACACGGCCAGACAGACACAATAGGCATAGGCATAACACACAGATATATAAATAGATTAGAGATAAACGACATACAAAGGCAGTTGCAAAACCACTTTTTCGATACAGGGAATATTCCAGATATGATTAGAATCGACAATGATGAAAATTATGACGATGATAAGTGAGCTAATGATGGTGATTAATTTGATTATGATACGATTAAACCTATGAACTGTCGATGTGCAGTAGTGGCAAAAAAAAAAAAAAAAAAAAAAAAAAAAAAAAAAAAAAAAAGGGGACCGACCCTTGTAGCTGATACAAAAGAATTCTGTGCTGTGTATTGTCAAACTGTGGTAATTTCAATATGGATATATAGATAGTGACGCCAGAGGTATGTACTGCTATTTAATGTAAAAATACGCAGTTATCTTTGCCGAATAGAGGTAGAAATGTAATATTGATGCCAGATAAAAATAAAACTCTCAGGGTGCTATTCATAGACATTTCGCTAGCCCGCGCTACGAGCGTGCTAAACAGGATTCATATCATATCATATTGCTGACAGTGGTTTATGAATACGAAAAACGTTATTTCGCTGATCATCCACCGAAAGCCCGAGTTAAGAATGTCTATGAATACGGCCCTCAAAGTTTTTTCGTCTGTAAGTTTGAGGAACTGAAGGAAACAAAAGACGGTAAGAATCGAACAAATGCAATAAATTTCATTGTTACAATTAATTATACAAGATGGATGTGTTTTGTGACTAGAAAAATTTGAATCTGTGACTCTGAAATCAGCTACAAGGGTCGGTCCGGTTTCTTTGCCACTACTGTAGTATCTTTGTCTATATCTCTATCAAATCACTAGACTCATACAAATTTGAAAAGAGGTTTCCAGCGTGTAAAGTCAATACTCCAGCTCTTCGGCGTCTAGAATTTACAACTACTCTATCGTGAAGCCATTTCGCTTTCCTGTATACTGAAGTTATTAATCAACTGCACAAATATAAGGTACATTACTACATTACATGTTTACCAAGTTATAGTAACACTTTACCCATTCAAGAAGTGGTCGTGTCTGCGACAGATTACGCCACGGTTTACAAGGATTTCTCATAATGAAACGTGTAAACACGCCAGACTTGATTTTAGTATTAAAAGCACTTAAACGCTGCGTTGGTATTTCACGTTATCATAATGTAACTCACTTCCACTTCGCTTCCACGGTAAAATAATATTCACATGTGGCACTGCTTACATTGGGGATCAAACAGAGATTAGAGCCTGCCGAGAGCACATAGTCGACGTCTCTGAAAAGACACTGAAACGACTGAGTTGGCTAAGACTCAGTGTAACTTCGTAATGAAATGTTTAAATCCTCTCATCGGATCCCAGTTCAGGATTCAAAGCTGGACGCCAGTAACCAACGTTTACTGCGACTATTTCGTTTATATGACGTCATTCCATTTTCGATCAATGAAGTGTAATGAAATTTTGAATTCCAACCAATCACAGTCACACTTTGCGATAATTTTTCCAGCTAGATTTATCGCTATCAATATATCACATGGTCGTTCTTTTGTTTAGTCGTTGTCGCCAACTGTTTCCCCGTAAATTGATGATCATGAATACATTAAGATGCAACTACTTTCAACTTTAAAGAAATGAATGCAAAATTGGTATTTAATATTAATTAATATATTTACGCAGTGAAGATGACGTTCAAAACGGCGCACCATGTAGACACAAAATCTCCATGCATCTTAATTGAACGTACTTTTTAAACTTGATTCTTTTAATATTCTTCTCAGATTGAACTGTGTAGATGCAGTTTTAGTTCCGTTACACACTACAGCGAGAATGCGTTTGTCGAGCTATAAAAATGCTTTCCTGTAGCACGAGTAACAGTCGAAATAAGACACAGCTGAAATTGGTCCTGCTCCCACAGGTAACTTAACCTATAATTGTAGCCTATAAAATTTGTATTTCGTGAATGGAATTAAACAGTTAATAGAAAGTCAGATGTTCAAATTTATGTAACATCATCGCATATCAAACCCAAAGACCTTGTATAGTAATATATACAAGGTTTTTGATCAAATGCCTTCCGTATGGAGTAATAAAATTCGTGTTTTAATTATCTATACAGAGTGGCTTCACTGTGTAGCAACATGTCTCGCTGTGAATACATAAGCATTGCTATACAATTCTTCTTTTAATTAATGTATTAATCAGGTTACTGTTATTATATTATAAAATTTTAAATTAAACTATGATTTCAGCAGATAACGCAAATGTATTTATGTTATAATAATAAGAGAAAAGTGCAGTATATGTAATTAACATTGTTAAACCTGTATTTCGCTTTTCGCAATTAGCATTACTCAATAATAACATCGAATTTCTTTTTTGCAGTAATCGATATTCATCTATTTCAACTTCACAATGCCTGAATAGGTTAAGTATTCCTATATATAAATTCTAAATTATAGACATCAGCTCAAAGAATCTGAGTGACCACAAGGGTCCTGAATACAATAAACATGTATAATAATTAATTAATAGTTCATAGTATTTTGTTGTTTAATTTGTAAATAACTCTTGCATACATGTAACTCTCATCTAAATCAAATTGTTGAATTTTTTGTAAGTTCATGCATATGTATATACACTTTTTGCTGGTTGAGTGGAAGAGAAGGCCTTACGGCCTTAACTCTGCCAGCTAAAATAAATTATTATTATTATTATTATTATTATTATTATTATTATTATTATTATTATTATTATTATTATTATTATGTGATGTGATACATTAAACAAAAAAAAAAGAAAGTTAATTGTTTAAGGCAAAATAAATGGATTAATTGAAATAGAGATGATGATGTAGTATTTGAAGAGAATCCTTGATAATATTTGTAAGGACAGACATTACATAATCAAAGGGAATGTGAAGTTCCTTAAGATAATTCCATGTGAATTTGGAAATAGAACCTCTACTGCCAAACAGCAAACCAATGACAGACCATTGTTTAAGAGGGACGTTGTACTTTTGAGAAAGATAAGGCAGACAAGGTTCATATATGGACTTCTTCTCAATATCAACTTCGGTGGCCTGATTTAGGTTTCTTTCGAAACGGATAGTAGGGTCAAGAACAAGAGCCCGTTTTAAGCGTCCGTTAATAGCAATAATGTCTGCCCGTCTGAAAGAACCATCTGATGATACACAATGCACTTCCTCATGAATCTCCCAATTTAAAGTTTTTAACGATGTCGCCAAAGCATGTCGTACACGGTGATGTCTAGCATTGATCAGCAGCTCGCCTTTAGGGCATTGTCCAAGCACGTGTCCAAGTGTTTCAAGCTCGCTACAGTCTGCATGACGGCAGCTTACAATTACAATTATTAACATTTTGTGACCGAACTTTAGGGATATATTATTTACATTTTTATTTTATTCACAAAATAGTTCTAACAAATGTCACTCGAGGTCTGAGATTTCCCAGATAAATCTCAGACCTCTCGTGACATTACTACAGATAAAAATGTTTACAAGGACAGGACGCACTTTTGGGGAAACCGATTTTCGTGAATATTTCGCTCACGCACCAATTAACCAATGAGATATGAGAATACATTAAATTTCAACCAATCATATTCAGCTACCACTGCAATATTGTCGCTTTTATACATGTGATCTTGTCCACATCTGTGGAGTAACGGTTAGCACGTCTGGCCGTGAAACCAGGTGGCCCGGGTTCAATGCCCGGCCGGGGCAAGTTACCTTGTTGGGGTTTTTCCGGAGTTTTCCCTCAACTCAATATGAGCAAGTGCTGGGTAACTTTCGGTGCTTGACCCCGGACTCATTTCACCGGCACTATCACCTTCATCTCATTCAGACGCTAAATAACCTAAGATGTTGATAAAGCGTCGTAAAATAACCTACTAAAATAAATACATGTGATCTTGATGCTACTGTATGATTTACTAAGAAACATGCTGCTCGAATCGGAGTTATGTAAACTTGGAAATTAATGAAATGTTCTCAAAGAGAAAGACCTCGCTGGATGATCACATCAGAAATTCATTCTTGGATTCAACGAGATAACATTTCCGGCAAGTTTAGAACAGGGAGCTGAGGAGAAGCAGAGAAAAATAATAAGCAATTCATGGATTCGGGGGTTGCAAAGAGAGAAGAGGATTAAGGCTAGAGTTGCGGAAAATGAAAAGTCAAGTACCTCGTGCTACGACTCAAAGCAAGGGCTTCCTAAAGGGGTTAACAAATTATTTCAAAGTTCTCTTTAACAAAACGCATTCACATTTCTTATTACATCGTGATTGCAATGTAAACAACCCAGCTTTAAACAGCTCAATTAACACAATGTCGAACATATTTAAACTAGCCTTATGCCTGTCGGTGGAATGATGACTTATCAGTAAAGTCCTACGTTTGGTTATTTTGAGTACAAGTTAAGGCTGGTTCACAATAAACCGGGAACGGAAACGACAATGAGAACGAGAACGGAAATAATGTTAAAATAAATGTATTTAAGTGTGAGCATACATTTATTTTAACATTATTTCCGTTCTCGTTCTCATTGTCGTTTCCGTTCCCGGTTTGTTGTGAACCAGCCTTTAGATGCTCAAGGATCATACTAGCTTTGCTTGGAACGGAAAGCTCGACTCGTCTCCCCGCTGCGTATCGTGTGTTTACATCTACTTATTCGTACAGGACGGTACAGGCACTAAACAATAAGAATATCACTCACGTTGAAAATATACTGTAAGGTGGATTTAATAACAAACAAAATATTTTGCAAATCTGGCTTTCAGATAGAAGCTCCTGTGAAGCAGGCTTGAATAATTTCAAGGGAAAAATTGTTCCGTGCCCGGCTACCCCAGGGGTATAGCTCAGTCGGTAGAGAATTCGTGAGGTAAGGGAAGGGTCCCGGGATCGATACCCGGCCCCGGAACAATTTTTTCCTTGCAATTATTATTCAAACAAAATATTTATTCAAAACAATCTTATGTATGAACAACAGAAGATTATTTTCACAAAAAGTTAAACGCATCTAAATTCTAGGTAGGCCTACTCTTTTGTTTCACAACATCTTTTTCACCCAAAAAGTAAAAATCGATGTTCATTAGTATTCTCCTATTTACAGAATTTCCAATATTTAAATCGCACTTTTTAAAATAAATAGATATACTTTTATCAATGTGAAAATGAGTTTAGAAGTAAATAGTAATTGAAAGGATTGAAATTTGAATATTCACAATTTGAAAAATAAATGTTATGTTTTATTTAACGACGCCCGCAACTGCAGAGGTTAGATCAGCGTCGCCGATGTGCCAGAATTTTGTCCTGCAGAAGTTCTTTTACATGCTAGTAATCTACTGACATGAGCCTGCCGCATTTAAGCGCACTTAAATGCCATCGACCTGGCCCGCAACCTCGGGCACAGAAGGCCAGCGCTATACCAACTGTGCTAACCAAGCCGACTTCACAATTTAAAATGAATTAATAATGAAATACATAAAATATAATTTGGTCCTTATGTTTCAACGTTTCTTCATTTATAAATTTTTGTAGGTTGTTTTTGTCTATTTGTTTTACGCACGTACATTGCAACTGAATACAGCCTATGTATGTACACATCTATAAATAAATACATAAATAAATAAATGGTAGTAATTACAATAATAAAATAAGTCACAGTACAAACAAAATTATTTGTACTCACTACTTCTTCACGAGTCTACACATTACAAGGAGTGACTGTAAACATGTTAAGTATTTCAAAAGAAAAAAAAAAATTTCCTTCTTTCTAATAAAATACGTTCTCTTCCTTTCTAATGAAGTGCTCTTCTTATCAGTATAAAGAGAGGAACAGAGGTTAAGGATGTCCGAATAAGGTACTTAGGAAAATATTTGGGGCTAAGAGAAATGAAGTTACAGGAGAATTGGGAAAGTTACACAACGCAGAACTGCACACATTGTATTCTTCACCTGACATAATTAGGAACATAAAATCCAGACGTTTGAGTTGGACAGGGCATGTAGCATGTATTGCTGAATCTAAAAATGCATACAGAGTGTTAGTTGGGAGGCTTGAGGGGAAAAGACCTTTGGGTAGGCCAAGACGCAAAAGGAAGGATAATATTAAAATAGATTTGAAGACGGTGGGATATGATGATAGGGACTGAATTACTCTTGGTCAGGATAAGGACAGATGGCGGGCTTCTGTGACGGCGGCAATGAACCTCCTTAAAAGTCATTTGTAAGTAATAATAATAATAATAATAATAATAATAATAATAATAATAATAATAATAATAATAATAATAATAATTTTAGTAGGTTATTTTACAACGCTATATCAACATCTCAGGTTATTTAGCGAGTGAATGAAATGAAGGTGATAATGCCGGTGAAATGAGTCCGGGTTCCAGCATCGATAAAATTACCCAGCATTTGCGCATATTAGGTTGAGGGACAACCCCGGAAAAACCCAAAGCAGGTAACTTGCCCCGACCGGAATTCGAACCCGGGCCACCTGGTCAGACGCGCTAACCGTTACTCCACAGGTGTGAATAATAATAATAATAATAATAATAATAATAATAATAATAATAATAATAATAATAATAATAATAATAATAATAATTCAGAGTTAAGAACTGAACTGAAATCGCGGAATAAGGATTAATAGCCAAAGAACTGATAGTATTAAACAGCTGATATCAGTGAGCAAGAGCCAGTCTCAATTAGAAGATATGCGGACAGGGTTGGCAGATTTTCTGTTCACAAGCTTTGTGTTATTCAATTAATTTATGGAGCGTCGGTTTTCTGCTCGTCCAATGTTTGCTTCCGTTGCCTAGAGACTAGAAGGATTAAGGTGGAATCGATGACTACTGCCCATCCTACGTACATGTGATTTCATTACATTAAGATGAAAATACGAGATCAAAGAGAACTTCATTACACGTTTTTGTTCAGTGGGTTGAGTTCCGTCACCTATTCATGTGGGGTATCATATCGATCACATTCTGTACACTGCTTCTCACCTGCTTCTTCTTCATACGAAGTTATGACGTAATCCCACATAAGCATTTTCGATACCGGAAACATAGAACCTATAAATAATCAGATCTGAAATGCAAAAGGGTATACTTTGTCTGAGACACTAGCTCCAAGGTTGCAGATTAGTCTCTCACACCACACATTCTGTTTCGATACGCGTATTTTAATCTGGGAATCATGAAATATTCCACATAGGCTAATTCTTCGTTACTAATTCCACACCATTCTACACTACTCCAGAAACTTCGGAATATTTAAAGCAAGAACCTGCCGCTTGCAATTCCATTGGGATTGATATACTGGGGCTTGTAGGCGCGAGGTGCTGGAAAGGTGTCGTAAACGCAGTGCAGAATAAGATAGGAAGCTTTTTTTTTACTTGGTTGTTTAACGACGATGTATCAACTACGAGGTTATTTAGCGTCGATGGGATTGGTAATAGCGAGATGATATTTGGCGAGATGAGGCCCAGGATTCGCCATAAATTACCTGCCATTTGCCTTACGGTTGGGGAAAACTTCGGAAAAAAACCCAACCAGGTAATCAGCCCAAGAGGGAATCGAATCCGCGCCCGAGCGTAACTCCGGATCGGCAGGCAAACGCCTTAACCGACTGCTACGCCGGTGGCGATAGGAAGTTGAGCCTGTATAATGAAATGGTTGTATTTCCACTCTAGTATATTTATTTATTTATTTATTCTGGTAGAGTTAAGGCCATGAGGCCTTCTCTTCCACACTACCAGAAGTGAAATATATAATGAAACAATGACAAAAATATTAAAGTCATACTTAAATATAAATATCATTTTCATACACATTAACAAGCTTACATGGGCTATAATGAAATATTAACTAAACATGATACATAATTAAGTTATTTACAATTCATATCCTAATTCTAATTTATGATAGGCCTAAATGACAATTTATATGCACACAGAATAACCTATAAAAATCGGCTAACACTCACAAATCAATTCCATGTAAAAGTATGTAATTCTTAATTTAAATTGATTAACCGTTCGGCAATCCTGACATGACGAGGTAAGGAGTTCCATTGGCGACAAACTGACACTGAACACTGAACACTTGGAAATAAATAGACATAATACGTTATTAAAATTTATCAGTGCAATATACATAATTCTTTCATGAGTACCTCTAAGACAAAAAGAATGTGCGTAACATTAAATGGCGGTAACAAAGGCGAAAAGGTGAGTAAACGAAGAACGAGAGGCAAGGAAACGAAAACGAGAGACAGGAAACGAAGAACGAGAGGCAAGGAAACGAAAACGAGAGACAGGAAACGAAGAACGAGAGGCAAGGAAACGAAAACGAGAGACAGGAAACGAAGAACGAGAGGCAAGGAAACGAAAACGAGAGACAGGAAACAAAGAACGAGAGGCAAGGAAACGAAAACGAGAGACAGAAAACGAAGAACGAGAGGCAAGGAAACGAAAACGAGAGACAGGAAACGAAGAACGAGAGGCAAGGAAACGAAAACGAGAGACAGGAAACAAAGAACGAGAGGCAAGGAAACGAAAACGAGAGACAGAAAACGAAGAACGAGAGGCAAGGAAACGAAAACGAGAGACAGGAAACGAAGAACGAGAGGCAAGGAAACGAAAACGAGAGACAGGAAACGAAGAACGAGAGACAGGAAACGAAGAACGAGAGGCAAGGAAACGAAAACGAGAGACAGGAAACGAAGAACGAGAGGCAAGGAAACGAAAACGAGAGACAGGAAACGAAGAACGAGAGGCAAGGAAACGAAAACGAGAGACAGGAAACGAAGAACGAGAGACAAGGAAACGAAGAACGAGAGACAGGAAACGAAGAACGAGAGGCAAGGAAACGAAAACGAGAGACAGGAAACGGAGAACGAGAGACAAGGAAACGAAAACGAGAGACAGGAAACGAAGAACGAGAGACAGGAAACGAAGGAGAGACAGGAAATGAAGAACGAGAGGCAAGAAAACGAAAACGAGAGACAGGAAACGAAGAACGAGAGGCAAGGAAACGAAAACGAGAGACAGAAAACGAAGAACGAGAGACAAGAAATGAACGAGAGGCAAGAAAACGAACGAGTGGCAAGGACGAAAGGCGAGAAAACAAAGACGAGAAGCGAGAAAACAAAGACAGAAGGAGAAAAAGTAGACGAAAGGAGAGAAAAGAAGACGAAAGGCAATCAGACGATAATGAAATGCAATGACATATAAATGAAGACGAGAGGAAAAGAAACAAAGACGAAATCCTAGCAAATGAGACGAAATGCGAGGAAACAAAAACGAAGGATATGAGACCGATAGAGGAAAATACGAAGATAGGAAGGCGCAGCAGAAGGCAAATAAGGGAGAAGCAGCAGAAAAATGAGAAAACGAAAGAAAAAACAATACAGAGAGGGATCTAGGGTACAACAAAAAAGGATCTCTCAGGAGAAGGCAAATGAAGGTCAGTAGGAAGGAGAGAAGAATGAGACAAATGGAGATAAAATAGGAGAAAAAGAGATAGTTCAGAGAGCAATCCACCGTAGGAGAACAAGATTCTCTGAACATACTGTTATAGTTTTAATCACGGAATATCCTGGATTAAGTAGTCAGTAAACTTCACTATTACACAGTTAAGTTCGTTTCCGTAACATTTCCATCCTTACTCCTCCAAGTCTTGCATTTGAAACTCTGCGCATAAAGAGAACCTCCCTCGGGAGCCTGAATTATTCATATCTCCCAGGAGAGGCAGTCAAGGACTTCCGAGATGTATTCAGAAGCATATCTTTAAAACATAACATCGAAACGTAGCACATGACAATTCACACAATCTTTCCGTCCATTCAAAAGTTGGGAGAAAATTATCTCTCACAGCGACAGATTTATGAAGGAGAGTCGATAAGATATTCAGATTCGATATACACGTAAAAAAACACTCGCAACATGGCAGCAAGATTAATAATAATAATAATAATAATAATAATAATAAACGTCGTCATCGGTGATCTAATAGTTACTAGAGTCGGGCAGACTGCCTCATATTATCGCCCGTTCTCGGTTGCGTAATCACCTCAGTCTCGCCCAGTGCGCGAGTACCTAACGTAGCCAAATGACTCATTGATAGAGAACACGAGATTCTCTTGGTCCCGAGATTACCGATACTAGGTCATTCCCGACAGTCTCGGACTTCTATGCGGGACTGTAGTACTGATAAGCAAGCGATATCGCTCGGGCCGTGCTCCTATAGGAAGCATTGGCTTATACACTTCCCGGTTCTTTAAATATATATAATGTCGTAGCTCCTATAATACTTAATCAATCGCGCTGTAATTTTTTGGATTGATAGCTCAATGTCTAAGGAAAACATAGGAAAAAAATCGAACTGAAAATATTTTTTGGAAAGTGAGAAAAAAAATATTAACTTCGATGGAGATTGATGTGTTCAGAATAGACATTTGCAACTTCACCTTTGTAGGCTGAAAACTTTTTTGTTTTTCACGTTAGATGGGGAGTCAAAGCGGGAGAAATGTTGAGAAAGGATGGAAATTACTTTTAAAAGTGATGGCCACTCAAAATTTTTACTGGTTCTCGAATAACGGCGAGTTAACCTGTTAGCGCAGGACTCATGACTCAAACGTTTGTTCTGTAAAATTTGTACGGAACCTTTCAAAGCATGAAAACTCGTTATTGGACGGATAGTATTAATTGATATTTTAATAAAGATAGTTGAAAATGAGGCTATATAGTCCAAGATGGTTTACACTTTATAGTAATTAGGCTATCTTTTATAGCAACTAAATAAAAAAATTGTTTGTAACACAACGATATGAAACATGAAAATATTAAAAGCTGGTTCACAATAAACCGAGAACGGAAACGGCAACGAGAACTAGAACGGAAATATTTTTAAAATAAATGTATTTAAAGGTAAGCATTCACAATTAACTATTCTGAATGCTCACATTTAATACTGTACATTTATTTTAACATTATTTCCGTTCTCGTTTCCGTTCCCGGTTTATTGTGAACCAGCCTATACTATAGAAAACTACACTTTCTATTGGTGTGCACGTTATAAATTATTGTTACAGAACAATCATTATTGTATTCTAGCCATGTTACAATATAAAATTATACAGGCATATATGATTTACAATAATTATCCTATGTTATAGGAACGAGAATAACAAATTAAGAATTAATCAGATTTCTAATACTTGTACCTAATGATAACTTACAAGACAGTAATAAATAATCACCATCATAATAATCCTGATAATCATAATCTTAATCATCCTAATGATTACGATAATGATGATGATAACAGTAATACTAATAATAATAATAATGATATAATGATAATGATAATAATAATAATAATAATAATAATAATAATAATAATAATAATAATAATAATCGCTGTAGAGTAACGGTTAGCACACCTGACTGTGAAAAGATCGGCTTCCGGTTCGAATCTTGGTTGGGACAAGTTAAGACTGGTTCACAATAAACTGAGAACGGAAACGACAACGATAACGGAAATATTGTTAAAATAAATACATTTGAATGTGAGCATTCACAATTAACTTTCACGTTCTCGTTTCCGGGCTCTGGCAATCTTCTCGTTAATTGTGAATGTTCACATTTAAATACATTTATTTTAACACTAGCTGTACCCGTGCGCTCCGCTGCACTTATTAGAAATAAATATAAAGTAATTACATAATTAAAATAGAACATTGGGTCCAGGGAACATTCGTGTTTGATAGAAGAATAAATCGTTTAATATGTTACTTAATTTAAATTGTATTTAAATAATTAAAATGCTATCATTTTGGTCCAGAGACCACTCATTTGGTGCAAATATAACTCGTTTAACATTTTTCTAAATTAGTCTTGAATGCATCCTTTAATAAATCACTCCAAATTAATAGAGTTGATTGTGTAAAAATGTAAGAATTCTCGATCTCCTATGCACTACTGCCATAGAACGAATAAATTTGTTTTTCTTCCTACTAAAAAATTTAATAGTTTGCACATAGCAGTTACGGAACAACGACGCTACAATCTGAGGCGGCGGTGGAAATGTATTGTTATTTTAAAACTCTTTTATATCCTTAAATATCAGACCTATCAAAATTTTGCCTAGAATAAAACTTATCGAAAATCATTTTTGAAGAACCTTCTGTTATGTAACATTTTTCACAAAAAATCAATAATAAGCGAGATATTTTGGTTTATTTAATTCAGGCCCCCTTACAACCGCCTTTTTAAATAAAGTATTTTGAATGCTACATAGCCTAAAATCTAAGTTACAACGAACTTAATTTATATTCAAATTTTCACTCAAATCCGTTCAGCCATTATCGCCTGAAAAGGTAACTAACATCTAGACAGACAGACAGACAACTTAAATATCAGTCCTATCAAAATTTTGCCTGGAATAAAACTTATCGGAAATCATTTTTAAAGAAATTTTTGTTATGTAACATTTTTCACAAAAATCAATAATAAGCGAAATATTTCGGTTTATTTACTTCAGGCCCCTTATAACCCCCCCCCCCTTTTAAATAAAGTATTTTGAATGCCATATAGCCAAAAATCTAAGTTACAACGAACTTAATTTATGTTCCAATTTTCATCGAAATCCGTTCAGCCATTATTGCGTGAAAAGGTAACAAACATCCAGACAGACAGACAGACAGACAGACAGACAAACAAAAATTTCAAAAAAGCGATTTTCGGTTTCAGGATAATTAATTAATTATATATGTTAACACCAATTATTTTTGGAAAAGCGAAAATTACCAGAAAAATTTCGCTTACAGATTTATTATTAGTATAGATTATTTCTCGTTGTCGTTTCCGTTCCCGGTTTATTGTGAACCAGCCTTTACCTGGCTGAGGTTCCTCGCCTTAACCCATTGAGAGCAAATTCTGGGTAACTTTCGGCGCTGGACCCTGGACACATTTCGCTGGCATTATCATCTCATTCAGACGCTAGATAGCTATAGCAGTTGATAAAGCGTCGTAAAGTAACTAATTTAATAATAATAATAATAATAATAACAATAATAATAATAATAATAACCCTCTTTTATTCTCTGTTGTTATGATAAAGCAAATATAAATGATACTCAGGAGGAAACGCAGAATAAATATGGGGGGAAATGCCTGTTATTATTCGGTTGAGAAGCTTTTGTCACCCAGCCTGCTCTCAAAAAACTTGAAAGTTAGAATTTATAAAACAGTTACATTACCGGTTGTTCTGTATGGTTGTGAAATTTGGACTCTCACTTTGAGGAACAGATGTTAAGGGTGTTGGAGAATAAGATTCTTAGGAAGATATTTGGGGCTAAGAGGGATGGAGAATGGAGGAAGTTGCACAACGCAGAACTGCACGCATTGTACTATCACCTGACATAATTAGGAATATTAAATTCAGAGGTTTGAAATGGGCAGAACATCTAGCATGTATGGGCGAATCCAGAAATGGATATAGAGTGTTAGTTGGATGGCCGGAGGGAAAGGGCGTTTGGAGAGGCAGAGACGTAGATGGGAAGATAATATAAAAATGGATATGATGGTAGAGACTGAATTAATCTTGGTCAGGTTAGAGACCGATGGGGGGCTTATGTGAGAGCGGCAATGAACCTCCGGGTTCCTTAAAATGCATTTGTAAGTAATTATGATCAATTTGTGAAAGGATCTACTCTATTTCGTAATTCTGTCCTTCCCCTTGCAAAAGTGTTTCCATTTCACATGCAGCATTTTATCAGTTGGGAAACAAAAATATCTTTTGTCAGAGTCTTTGGTCCTTTATAATATAAATAAGTATTAATTATTTTATTTCGTCCTTACACAGCGCAATAATTACCCATGCTGATGAAGATGCCGTTGCATAACAACGAAACATCCAGATGTGAACGCGCAATATAATAATACAGTCGTGTGATATCCATTACTATAGCGTATACAAAACACTATCGAATGATTAAATATGGAATGTCAACGAAATGCTGATAGCGAGAAAGTATATCATAGCTCCAACCATAACTTGTTATTGTTTTAGACTAGCTTAGGATTAGGTAACGGCTGAAAGTGCTGCATTATTTTGCTTCTCCAGAAAGGCAATAAGTAGTTCATTAAAATAGTGTGCCTTCTGTAAGAATGTCGACAATCATAATGTGCTGTATTATTGCATACCACACTGCTGTGCCTTCTTAAATTACTTTATGAACATTAATATTTCAGAAAGAGTCACGAATTTCAGTGATGAGCGGCAATTAAGCCGGCAGTCAGTGTACGCATTTCGTAACGATAAGTCGGCCATGCGATAACAGGCCGGGACCCGGTATTCCTCGTTCCCGAGAGTGCCAATCTCGAGATTACGATTCTCGGAACTGGCGTTATCGGCCAGCCAGTCTCGCCTACGAGACGAGCGGGAGTAAGAGGATGTTTGCCCGACTCTAATAGTTACCATGTTGGTCGCTGAATATGAGGAACTCGGGTTCAAATTTGGCCGATGCCGACCGATTTTAAATAGCGATACATTTTTAGCATGGTTTACTCCAGGAGGTAAGTAAAGTTCTTGGGTACGTGTCGTAGATTTGCGGCACATGAAATACTTCTACACCTGATAAAAAGCTCTAGGGAAATATTTGTCGACTATTTGTCACGCACATTGAATTTCGACGTTGAATAAATTTTGGTACACGAAAAGTCATTGAACAAAAGAAGACAGAGAAGTAAGGGGACGGTAGAGAGTGTTCGTGGAATGATAGGATGTAGGGAAACGGGAGCCTATTTAATCTCACGTCCGCGCCGTGGTCTAAAGCATCCTGCCTAGGACTCCCGTTACGAAATGCACCCTGGTTTAAATCCTAATGGGGGAAGAAATTTTGTCTTCAAATTTCGGCCAGTGTATGGGACCGGTGTCCACCTAGCATCGTGATGCACTTGAGAGCTAGGTAGCGAAATCCGATTATAACGGTTGGGGAGATCATAGTGTTAACCATAAGATACCTCCACTCTGGTTGAATGATCGTCCGCCTCTACTTCGGCATGTGGACGTCAGGCAAGCAGCCGTCCTGTCGCTCTGGGTCCTCAAAGGGTTGTAGCGTCACGGATTATATTATTATTATTATTATTATTATTATTATTATTATTATTATTATTATTATTATTATTTCAAAGTAACACATTAATTTTTCATTTAGTGCTCTTAAAGTTATAATCATGCACATTCATAACAATTTTGGTGAAGACGAATAAAACCAAATACTGACGATGCACGATTTTAGTGGGAGAAGGAGGACCTTCAAGAATAGTGTTAGCCTACAGCAGCAACGTCTTAAGATTCTTTACTGCCTGGACAGTTAAAATGTGGCATGTATGCACAGAAAACATTGAGCAAGCTCAAAACATCTGTTTTGGTATCAGGGGTGCTGAGAAAGTGCGTTTACAGAAAATTTCCGAAGTCTATATTTGCAGCATCACAATGCTTTCTTTTTACTTCGTTAATAAATTAAAATGAGGGATACTTTTCAACACCCGGGTAGTTAAGATTCTTTGATGCCCAAACCATGTAATTTAGGTCGTTGTAAATGATCAATGAAACTGCCAAATTAAATTAAAATAGATATTTACGAAGTGAAGAATAATTATAAAAAAGGGAAATTTTCGAACGTAAGAATCACGGGCTTAGGCCGGTATTAGACAATCCAAGACTTATTTTATCAAAATACGATACCATTTCGTTATAACGACACCAGTACAACGAAATATAGCCACTGTATATTTGAGTTCTACTTGTAAATAAATTTACGAAGCAGTTATAAATTATAAGATCGTGTAGAGCTCTCGAGATATTACTCAATCAAAAGCAAAGCTGTTATGTTAAATGTTTCTGTAAAATACAGCGTTTCCGCACTATTACATTTTCGAAATAAAATAAAAATTTAAATAGCCTACCTACCCGTTCTACTACAAACTACGTGTTAAATAACAATACATTTGTAATCGGAGTAACCGTGGAAACGGCGATATATTAACCAGTGGTATAAATGTTGTAAATTTTGAAAACGTTAATGCGCCGTCGGATCTCGCTTGACTTGGAGTGGGAACTACGTTCGCGACGCGAAGACCCCTGGATTCCATATATACAACAAACAATTTTGCCCTAAGGAGAATTCGAACCCACTACCCTCGACTTCTACACTCGTCATAGTCGTCGCAAGCATCACTGTCGGAAAATTATTCATAGTGTTTTTAATATTGCTTAACGTAACACTCCTGGGTTTTAATTCGAACTTAGAGTTAAGATACAAATTAGATTTACTTTAAATATTATTTTAAGTGATCGTGCTTCATTTAATTTAGGACGCTCCTTGTTAATTTTATTATACTATTGTTATTATTATTATTATTATTATTATTATTATTATTATTATTATTAGTATTAATTGTCATTATTGAGTGTAATTAGTTACCACTGGCACCGGGTATTTATCCATTTGCAGTGTGACTACATACATACATACAAACAAAACAAAGCACATCCAGTTTCTCTTCGGGATAGAGAAATCTTTATTATTGTACTGGGAATCGAACAGGGATCTATAGATTTTATGGCCAGAAATATTACTTATATAGTCTCAAAATATTTATGGTTAAAAATGGGAATTTTGAATGATCTTTTTTTATAAGCGTATGCCTATATTACGGTGAAAATACATGTAAACCGTTTTAAAAACTAAGGCCTTTGTGTTGTTTTGTTTTACGTAACATTTTCGCCCGTTGAACCATTTCAAAGATGTATTCTACTAATAGTGGCAAACACGGTTGCCAAGGTAACCGTGCTTATTACGTAAGAGAGTCTAGCTCTGGCTAGTGAGGATATCTGTCGGCTCTCGGATTCGTGCTAGAAATTCATTTTTAATTCAGTGCTTCCTTTCTGGACAATGTTAACCTACTTTTCATGTGATACAAAAAAAATTCTCTTGCGTTCTGTATGTAGATATGTAATCAGTTCTAATTTTCTGTCCCCTATCTTTTTCCCATGTACAGTAATTTAATATTAAAATATTTCAATTTAACGAGTTTCATTTTTATGAAAAAAAAAAAGTAGCTATAACGAAATAAAAATGTAGCTTCCTTGCCGAAAAAAAAAAACGTTTATTTTAACAAAAAATATTTTAAATAGAGCAGAATTCGTTAACAAGTAGGGACACATTTTATATTATGATAATTTTGCAATTGCGTAGTAGCTACGTGATCATTGAACATCTAGCTAATGTAAGTACCTATGTCTACTATGATGTAGATGTCCCTGAATTTTGTGTTACTTTCTTCATGCAGTTGTTGCCTTGTTCTCCACATTTATGGTCCGTCCCAGGAATCTGTAGAGCAGAAAGACGAAACAAGACCTCTGCGCATGTAGTATGTGGGGGCTAGGACCAATGACAGCTCTGGGGGAGGCATTGCTTGAACGAAGCGAGCTTGAAGGGAGGGGGATTTATATACATTAAGAAATCTCGCCACACTTCTGTTAATACCATCTGGTATCACGAGGATCTTGCCCCTTAGCGGCCTCACGCTGATACTGCCCGCAATACAGTCCGGCACAGATATTGTCGGACCATCGGATCTGTGCCCCTTCAGCGCTGTCGTCGTTCTGGAAAAAGTTAACGCCTCTACTCACCCCATTCCACCCGTTTCTCTCCCACTACCTCAAACAGCAGGCCACGAACCTTGCCGAATAGGGATGTTGCCAAACTTCAGTCAAACATTGTCATGTCTCTTGAATATTGCTTATAATACTGTAAGGTTAATTATTACTTAGTCATAATTTAATTTAAGTAGGTCTAATGACGCTGATTGACTTATGCAAAATGCTATTACTTGCTTAATAATATTTCTTTCGCCACTCCGTGCTACAGTATTCATGTTGAGTTGACAACACTGGACTGCAAGTGCAAATAAACTGTCCCGCAAGAAGGCTCAAAATTATGAGTAGTGGGGGAGAGAAAGAGAGAGGGGTAAAAAAGAGAGAAATAGGAATACAGGGAGAGAAATGAATTGCCGAGGCTGAAAAGGAATTAAGGTTTAGTTCGCATATCTTACGGGGGCACAGATTCGATGGTCGGACTATACTGTACTCCAACCACGAGAAAGTCTCCAGGGAATGAGAGGGAGCGGGGTGATGCTGTGAATGAATGTTGATGTTATAAGATGTCATAAAGTCACACACGTGGGTACTCGTATCTCTATTGGCTAGCTATCGCAGCACAAACAATAACATTGACATACACATTTTTATACTACCCTAGTTACAAAATTAGATCACGGTTAATCTCCTGGTCTTTTAATCTCTCCATACAGGAAATAACATATGCAGGAGAGCGCATGATTTTTAAACTGACGTTATAACTCTAATATTATCTATCTACTTCGATCCAATAGATGACGCAATAGTAAGCACATTCCTTTCACGGTTTATCTCCTAGTTGGAGAACAGTAGATTCCGCCCATTCACTTCACCACATGCGCAAACTTACTTCACAGATTCCTGGGACGGACTATAGTTTCCTTCTACCAATCACAGATCACTAATCTCGCAACATGGCGCCTCCAATCAGAGCTCACTACGTACTTTACTCATCCTCTTTCACAATAGCCCTGCCAAGACTCTGGAATTCGTTACCTGCTAGCATCAGGGACTGTCGAAATAAAATTGAATTCAAACGCAAACTTACTAGGCACTTGGTCAGTAATTGATTTCTTGTAAATAGTTTCCTTAATCTATCACAAAATATTTCAATATTCAGTAATTTCAACACTATACAATTTTGTTATTCTAGGTTTAATTTGTAATTCAGTAAATATAAAATATTCTTTGTTTTTATATGACTATTACACTCTTACTACGTCATACTACTTTTGACCAATAAAACGGTACGAAAGGACGTATTTCAACCAATCATGGCTGCTTATCGCACAATTTTATCGCGTCCCTAGCATTGTTTAATTTTATCGTGTCCCTAGCATTTGTTTAATTTTATCGCGCCCCTAGCATTTGTTTCTTTGTTTGCCAATATTTGAAACTGCGCTGGTCTGGACATAAAAAAAATATACATATATAAAATTACAAACCACACCAGTCGATGCACAGCAGTTTCAAATATGACTCGCATTGGCATTCAAGAACAAGAATTAATAAAAATCACTGATCATACCTATGCATCTTCTGAAATCCGATTTACAAATAAATGATGAGCACCATTCGGAAATCCTGAATAAGTTGAATACACCATGTAGGCCTAAATCAACGAGTTCCACTTCTATTACGCACACGTCCAATATAACATCAATTGAACCAACAACCACATTCAAATTTGAAAATTGTACATTCAATAATTATTCCTTTTAAAATTATTCATGTTTATTTTTTATGTCATCGTCGTTAATCAAAACTTTTCTAACACTTGTGTATATTAGTTAGGTTATGTTATAGCTTCTGCTATATAATATTATGGATAGTCACGTATCAGAGATTGTTTAATATTAAGATTTATTGAAAATCATCTGTCAAGTGACGTTGATTATTGGGATTCGGATAATTGAAATGGAATGTTGCATTTTAATAAAAATGAAACTGAATCAACAAAGCCTTCTTGACTAGTAACATTGCCATCGTGTATAATAGATCGAGAACTTCTCTAAGAGAAGGCATTGCTACTACTGCCATCTAGCATGCATCAAGCGTAATATTTGTAAGGTTGAGATGGTACAATAATATATTTTGAAGACAGTTGTATTTTCGTAAGTCAATTAATATTTTATTGTATTGGATTACTTCTTTACTTCTAATCTTTATATATATTCTTCTAATCGTGTAATAGTCAATTAAATCCCACTCGAGTTTTGATTTTCTCTAGATAAATCAAAACGTCTAGTGAGATTACTGTTGATAAATTATCTAGCTTTCATTAGTCAGGTAATCTTTTCGTACTTTGATTTTTATTGTAATTGTAAATTTAATACTAATTGTAATTTTATTCTTCAAATTATAGTTGGAATCTCCTGGTAGAGGAACAGAGAAGGCCTGACGGCCTTATCTCTACCAGGTTAAATAAATAAATACTAAAATAAATACCAATACTACTTTAATCAAAGAATTGGATAATATTTGATAACGATACTTGAATGAAAACCAGTTGGGTTCAATTTTGGACGAATTTCTGCATGGTTTTAATCTTTATCAAAGTTACCTATAATGCTTTTCACGCAACTTAGTTCTTACGTCTCATCTTCTTCATGACTGCACTATTTTGTATGGGCGTATGTAATATTTAACTTACCATAACTAACAGCGACTGAGTCTTAACATTACAACTCGGCAACGTTGCTTAAGCACGAATGACTCGTGTTGTTCTGGGAGGATAAAAATCCGCGACTTTCATGAACTAAGTCGCATGAAAAGGGATAGTTAGTATGACAACGGCTTGAAAATGGAGGATAAACGAGTTCACATGAATATTTTCTAGGTTATAGTAGGTCTTTGTAAGAGGTCATCTGTGACTTCGGCGGCGATTTTCTCGGAATCCAGCTTGTTGTTTGTCTATAACTTTTTGTGTAGTGTAGCAGTAATTCTATTTTTATCAAAACACTGTGAATCCTTCATTTTAAACAAAAAGCGAAGGTGCTTAATCAAAACTTGGATAGTCTAACACCGGCCTTACTAATACGTTGCGAAAAGAGATATATAACATTCGTAATTTTAAAACAAATTACAGAAGTTATTACTGCATTGCTGCAGGTCATGATTCACAGTTCAGTGAACCTGCCAAACACGCAAATCCCTGGAACTCACATGACTCAGTATAGACCCTGTGTCACGTATGTCTAGACTTATTGATTATGTCGTGGTATTCTGATATATTTTCAGCAATGGAAAAATCCGAACTGTACCCCCACTCTTGGAAATTAATGACGCGAGATTGAAGGCCTTTGTGATAGTTACGCTGTGGTTTAGTTTTTGTGTACTTCTGCGGATCAGGAATGTACAGTTTTCAACGCTTTAAAAATAGTTACTGGATCCGTCGTTACTAAAGCAAAGAGATATGAAATGTATTAATTTCATTCAGCTTCACAGGTTATGATGTATCTGAGAGCACGTACGAGTCACCAACACGAATGCGTATAATAGGATTGAAATTTAAGCAGAAGAACATTTACTGACAGAATATCAAAATGAGCTCTAAACTTGTGAAGCTTTCAAGGAAATAGTCAATAGTCAACAAACATCTGTGTGAGGATTTAAAATTGATCTCCTTTCCATAGTCCTTGGTCTCCTGTCAAATAGCCATCTCCTCATATAAACAACTCTAACCTTGTCACAAACCTCGGGGCTATGCGTCACACACCTCGAGGCTATGCGTTACATTCATCAGGCCTGCCAATTAATCCCTCATCTATTCTCCTAATCTTGTCACAAACTTCTGCGCCTCGCTATCACATGTAATAATAATAATAATAATTGGTAGAAAAAATATAGTCTACAATTTTTTTATAAAACATCACTCTAGCGCTCACAGAAAGGGTACATACTCGCGCTCTGGGGGCATTCCACAAAATTTTAAGATAAATGTTTTATTCATTAACGTAATAAAAAGTAAAAAGAGAAAATGAAAAACACAGATAGGCTATATTACAATAATTTAAACTTTGTATTTTTTCCCTAAACAATAATTTTTAAATGATTTCTTAAAATAATGAGCATTAGCAAATTGAAATTTTGGGAATTTAGCTGTTATCTTGTTATAAAACCTTGGACTGAAGTTGCTACTGTGATTATAAGCTACAGTTGTGGTACATTTAGGTTCTGTCCAGCATATGTTGTCTGTCTTTTAGTTATATAAAAGGTAAAGGTATCCCCGTCACATGCCATGAAGGCACTTGGGGGGCATGGATGTAGAGTCCCACGCTTTACATGACCTCGGCACTAGAATGAGGTGGTGTGGTCGGCACCACGCTCTGACCGTCTTTTACCCCCGGGAAACAAAATTCAATAAGACATTGTTATAAATTGATGGTTAATGCAGAATACAACATTCTGAGGGATATTCAAGAGGCTTATTAAGACATTTTTATTATTCTTTTCTGTAGCAGTGTTATTGGCATGAGGGCGGTACTATAAGCACTACCCCATCCTATAACGCCGTATTGTAATATAGCTTGTACTAATGCGAAGTAAATCAGTACGAAAGTATGGATAGTCAATTAATTTCGAATATCAAAATAGTGAATAATTTTTCTTAATCTATTGCAAAGGAAAAGAACATGGTTATCCCAACGTAAGTGTTGGTCGATTATTATTCCGAGATACTTAAGGAGATTCATTTAGAATAGGATAGGACAGTTACAGAACATAATATTATTCCACTTCTACTGGCCTTCCATTCGCCGTTTTCGTCTTTCAGATGTTTCCACTCCTGTTATTCTCATTAATACGAATTAAACCGGAAGATTTGCAACTCATATGAAGATGGGAGACAGCGAACCTTTCGAAACTGATTGATTGTACTATATTTATGTTGTGGTGGACATTTGTGGTTCAGTTTTATGAATGTAAGTGTCTTCTTCAATGGTACAGGTGACAAGCAATTCCTATTATGTAACGGTGGTGTATAATGGTGATGTGAAGTCATTAGTGGTTTACAATGACGTTCCCATACTGATTACCAGACCTGGCAGTTCCAACCACGTGGACGTAAAGTTAATAGTACATTTACTAGAGCATACTAGATGTCGGTCGTGTGGCATGAGTATACGGTCATATAACGAAGATAGGTATGCACCGGTGTGCTATGGGCTGTATGCACCAACAGTTCTAGCAGGCTACAACTACATATCTACTACTTATGCAGACTACAAGTTGTTCCTAAAATAGGTAGTCAAAACTAAGCTGCACATCCCTGGAAGGATACATAGCTTGAAATAACATTAAATCTCTACATATATTACATAGCTAATATTTAAAGAACTTATGAATAATTTAAATAAATTATGTAGGTATATAATTTTATCTACAAGTGAAGAGTCGAATTTCTGAAAAGCCGATGTGCACACATTTTCGAAATGGATTACGACTGAAATTCGATGTTTTTCCCTATTCCTATATTCTATAAATGATTGATGTCTGTGTAGCCTATTTATAGAACTTCAAACGTTGAACATTTTAAAATGCCTTACAGTAGGATTTTTTTTTTTCGATTCTCTTGAATTTTACACAACTCTCTGAAAAAGTCACTTTTGCCGTTCGTTTTTGTTTATGACGTGCAATGCATGTCTGCAGCGTCCTTATTTTCCATTAATGCAATATTTTTCTTATTTATTAGTAGGCTCCGTATTGCAGCTACCTAAAGACTGAAGTTAAAGACACATTTGGTATATAGTACTCCGAACACAGGTAATACAACGGATAAGGATATAAACAAACACGTTGTTGCTGCGTGTTCATGAACTACAGTCAACTCCTGACATTCTGAAACTATACTAGTAAACACATGCTTGAGCCGTGATGTTCATTTTCGTGAATAATAACGTACATTCGTTAAGTTACGGAACTTGAAATGATTTTATATTGCAAGAAATTCTTTCAATAGCACATGACGTTATTGGTGCATGATGTACTACAAGATATTCCTATTATCTGATATTTTTTCGTGTTTAATTAAGATATTGCATATGTCGCTCATCACTGAAAGCCCACTAATTTTCTAGGTACTTTTCTAGAAATTCCCTAAAATGTAGATTATTTAATTTATTAATTGAGATGTTGGCAGTGAACATCATGATAGGCTACACAAATCCATGCTAAACGTCGAGTTAATATCTTCATAATTTTCAGATTTTGATGTTACTGGTTCTTTTGAATTACGTCCAACACACTTTCTGCGCCTTTTGGTATTGCAGTGTCTTTCAGTGCACTGTTTTTGTCACTTTTACATTTATTTTACACAACTTATATGTAATGTTGTCTATATTGACAGTGAAAACTATGCCTGCAATATCACACGCTTGAGCGTCTTACCTAAGGCATTTAACCTCTGCAATGAACCTTCAATCAGCCACAAAGATGTAGTTATTTAAATAATACGACTAGTAAGAGCAGTGATCGATAAGACTACTCACTATGACTGCGTCCCGGTTTTGACTTTCTAGAGAAAGAGGGCGAAGGAAGCGGAACTATTTTGTATACGAACGTTCCTGTACCTGCGCTGTGACGTCACATATACTTCGAGTCAGACAACCTCATTCCAGCTTATAAGTAGCTGGAATACGGAGCCTATATATTACTACAGGGACATCATTTTATTTTTACTAACATTTTTAATATTAATCTGGCTATACCTTAGGATTAACGTTTGAAAACCGGAAACACCGTTTGCTACCCCTTCCACGACTGGGGTTCGATGATGCTAGCGTATCACTTTACTGGGTATAGGAGGGAAGAAAAGTAGTTCATCCATTTACGTAAAGTAGGAAATACCGCAATTTTGAATTTGAAAATTTTCATTAGGTTTTTGTTTAATCAAAATACAGTACAGTATTAACAATGAGTGTTTTTGCTCACGAACTGAGTTATCCATGCGAACGTATTCATTATTCAGTGTATATTATACTGTCTACAGCACATTACCGTACAATATAGAGAATGAAGTTAAATTGAAAATAATCATAATATGGATATTTAAACACATTTTTGAAAATGGTGGCCGTTCATTTCGATACAGGCTTCACTTATTTTGTGCATATTATCGCACTATAGACTATTGTACCTAATTCCAATTACCAATTTCGTTCTTCGTACTAGTAACTCATGTTGAAATAATTCTGTACCTACTCTATAAAAGAGTACCTTACGTACTGTAAATTCAATCTTGACTTCTGCCCGACCCGCACATATAAAATTACTCAGACATGCTATCTACTGTCCGTCCAAGTGGTTATGTTGCAGGATCGTAGAAAGGGGAGAAATCACGTGACATTTAATTACTTAACGAGCCCTTTTATTTCAGTTATTTTAAACAGTTGTATAACATTACGTAGACGTTCAATTCCTAACAGAAATTAATGTTTTCAGAAAAGAGCTAAGACAGCCCAGACACTAGACTTTACAGAGGGGTGAACAGAAGCAGGTGGGGGAAATCGGGATGCGACGTAAGCAAACGGACGGCAGTACCTGTGCGAAAATATGATTCAATATTGAAAGCTCTTTCGTTACTGGAAAACATATTTCTGGAACGTACTATACTCACTAACTCTGTACTGATTACTATATGCGGTCTTGGTTCTGTGTGGACGACAGTTGGAACTTCATTAGTAGAAGGGGTGGGAGTGAAGTACATTCAAAAACTCAGGCACAATAAAAATTGAAGTAAAAATAAAATGATGTCCCTGTATTACAATGGACCTAAATATTTGCGTTTTCGTTCTCTTGTAACTGAATGACAGATTTTTCACAGAACTGCTTACTATCCAGTTCCTTCACAATATTTTATTTAATATTTATTCGTTGGTGCATATTATTTCCGCTGCATGCACTGAACTACTGAACTCCCGGTACCTTATAACACCGCCTCCTTAAGAGCACTGTAATCGGTGATTTTCTTATGCTGAGTGTAACCATGGACTGCATGACGTAGACCAGCAGTCACATAACTTTTTTTGGGGGGGGGGGTTCCGAAACCGCCAGACCACAGTATAGAGAACATACTCGTACAGTAAAGACACCTAAGCCATTTCGTGGGAACAAATTCTGAGTGCGCATGTCACGAAACCGGGTATATTATCTGGAACCTCCACCAGATGGATCTCCATCTACGCAGGGCTGGCATAATTTAATATTAACTGAAACATTCATTACTCATCTTTTAATAATTTTAAAGACATGAGGCAAAGGAATGGCAATATAACCATAATAATAATTACGTCCGTATGCAATCATCATGAAAATATTCACTAATTGACGCTAACGTTCAAGTCACTGTTTGAGGCTTATGTTGGTAGAATTGATCCAAGTACAACATAATACATCATGGCGTCCGTTGCGGTGAAATGCGAACATGCACGTCAACAATGGATATAAGTATTTTGACTTCCTAGCGACATAATATTAATGATAGATAATATACATACAAGATTATTCGTATTACGGAGCAATAAATTAAATAAATAAATATTTTACTAATATTTTGATAGCGGTTTGATACTAGCGACAGTTGGATTAATTGAGAACTAGACCTTACTGAGCTTGAATTTAGTACCAACAACATCAAAGGTGCCGACAAGAGTTGTCCCTACTGATTCTTCTTATACTGTGGCCAGACCTGCTGATTAGTCAAATCGTTATTTATTGTAGTTGTAGGGTAACTGAAATTGATATAATTTGCTGTGAATCAGATAAGCATCGAAATGTTCCAGTGGGAGGTAAACGCGTTTAGTATTCGGTTCGTGTGCCCGCAGTTGGAAGAATCCGATGGCATCAATGCCAGGCTATTTAATATGTAGCACGTCAATTTTCCCGTCATTTCTGCCGGACAAAGCATTTGTTTTCCAGCGTCAGCCGCTTGTCAATGGAACATCAGGCTGCCGGCCGTCGGGATGGGTTGGTTGGGAGTGCTGATCCTTGCATTTCACTGTTTAACTTAGGTCCGCTATTCAGTTTGTGTCCCGCACACCGGCCACAAATCCACAGGACACGGGCACCATTCTCGGGGCGGATTGGAGATTTAACCCCCTTTCACTGGAAATGCGTCATTGTCTCTTTCGATGTCACAAGCGGTTGCTTCGTGACAAGCTGACTACTCGACCTGAAGTCGGGTCTAGAGCTTTTCGTCACTGTGACTCCTCATAGTACGTCACACAACTTTTCGTCACACAAAAGAAATAT
Organism: Periplaneta americana; assembly: GCF_040183065.1. NCBI lineage: Eukaryota > Metazoa > Arthropoda > Insecta > Blattodea > Blattidae > Periplaneta > Periplaneta americana. The sequence goes on along the minus strand of NC_091124.1, from coordinate 22,657,752 downwards.
CTCACTCACGGTACCAAATTCGCCGTTTAGAATTCTCTATCCAATTCAGTCTGTCCGGGATTCTTGATTCAGAAAGTAGATTTTGTAGTGGAGTCTTCGACAGAGTTCTTTGAATGAATTTCCTTTTAGGACTTTAATTTCTGTTTCACTCGAAATCTTAAGAGATGTTGATGAATAAAGTGTGATGGAGAGACTAATAGGTGTGCTATTGCGGTCCTTATTGATTGAACACTCTGCGGCCTGTATTCTTCCCCAATTTAGAGATACGATCCTGATGTACTGATGGTTCTTTAAATATGATTTTTATCAAGTGAAGTAACAACATAGTCCTATATTCATTACATACATCATAATGTCATGAAATGTCATTCGTTTATACCGGAGGTTTTGTTCACATGTGTTCTTCATAAATGCATTAAGTCAACACAACGTTCAGATTTGCTAATCTGATTTCGTCCTGCATATTAGTAACGTGCCAAAAATGTTTTACGATACTACAAAAATAAAACAATGAAAATGTTTTGCGATATTAGAAAAATAAAAACCATAGAAATGTTTCGCGATAAGATTACTACAAAAATAAAAACCATGGAAATGTTTCACGATACTACAAAAATAAAAACCATGGAAATGTTTCGCGATTTTACAAAAATAAAAACCATGGAAATGTTTCGCAATTCTAGAAAAATAAAAACCATGAAAATGATTCGCAATTCTACAAAAATAAAAACCATGGAAATGTTTCGCGATACTACAAAAATTGCGATATTAGAAAAATAAAAACCATGGAAATGTTTCGCAATTCTACAAAAATAAAAACCATGGAAATGTTTCGCGATACTAGATATTAGAAATATAAAAAACCATGGAAATTATTTTGCAATTCTACAAAAATAAAAAACCATGGACATGGACATGTTTCGCGATACTACAAAAATTGCGATATTACTAAAATAAAAACCATGGACATGTTTTGCGATACTACGAAAATTGCGATATTACAAAAATAAAAACCGTGGACATGTTTCGCGATACTACAAAAATTGCGATATTACTAAAATAAAAACCATGGACATGTTTCGCGATACTACAAAAATAAAAACCATAGAAATGTTTGGCAATTTTACAACAATAAAAACCATGGAAATGTTTCGCAATTCTACAAAAATATAAACCATGGAAATGTTTCGCGATACTACAAAAATTGCGATATTACAAAAATATAAACCATGGAAATGTTTCGCGATACTACAAAAATTGCGATATTACAAAAATATAAACCATGGAAATGTTTCGCGATACTACAAAAATTGCGATATTACAAAAATATAAACCATGGAAATGTTTCGCGATACTACAAAAATTGCGATATTACAAAAATAAAAACCATGGAAATGTTTCGCAATTTTACAACAATAAAAACCATGGAAATGTTTCGCAATTCTACAAAAATATAAACCATGGAAATGTTTCGCGATACTACAAAAATTGCGATATTACAAAAATAAAAACCATGGAAATGTTTCGCTATACTACAAAAATATAAACCATGGAAATGTTTCGCGATACTACAAAAATTGCGATATTACAAAAATATAAACCATGGAAATGTTTCGCGATACTACAAAAATTGCGATATTAGAAAAATAAAAACCATGGAAATGTTTCACAATTCTACAACAATAAAAACCATGGAAATGTTTCGCAATTCTACAAAAATAAAAACCATGGAAATGTTTCGCGATACTACAAAAATTGCGATATTAGAAAAATAAAAACCATGGAAATGTTTCGCAATTCTACAAAAATAAAAACCATGGAAATGTTTCGCGATACTAAAAAAATTGCGATATTAGAAAAATAAAAACCATAGAAATGTTTCGAGATATGATTACTACAAAAATAAAAACCATGGAAATGTTTCGCGATAATAGAAAAATGAAATCTATGGAAATGTTATGCTATAAAATAAAAACTATGGAAATGTTTTGCGATAATGCAAAAATAAAAACCATGGAAATGTTTCGCGACACTGAAAAATAAAATATATGGAAAGTTACGAAAGTGTGTAATATGAAAATTGTGTGACAAAAGTATATTATGTGAAGTAGATTTAAAATAGTGAGTATGCAGTAACGATTGGACCTATCACCAAGAATCCAGTCGATTTTTAGCATGAAACGCTTATCCTCGAGTGTAAAATTAATAAAATATTCCAAAAGTTTCAACTTCTGACATTACTTGCTCAGTAACGGGTAAGACTTTTACAATCATTGTTTGCTAGAGGGACAGACTTACTTTGTTGCATGAATTATGTTTTTCATTTCTCTTATCACAGCCCCGTACTAACGGTTCTTCAAAAAACTAATTCAGATGAAACACAGTAATTCCATTGTAAATACTCGTACTTGTACAGGACATGGTATATATTCAATATAGAAATAAACCATTAATAATACAACACACAAATTGCGTTAAATTTATTTCACTCTCAATAATATTTACAATCCTTATATATCCGAAAAAAATATCTAAATATCACAATGTATACATTTCACGCAATTACAAGGATCCTATGAATCCTCTGTCACCTTTCAGACTGGAAAGCATATCCCGTGTTCAACATATTTTTAAAAATGTCTTCTTCTTTCTTGGTCGACTTATTTTTTCTATGCAGTTTTAAGTTTTCCTTTCTTCTAGGCCTATCAGAAATATTCGATTATCCCATATGGCATCCAAATCAAGACTCTATTTTTAGTTATAATTTTATATTACGTGTATTATTACAGCAAGGGAAACTTAAATTCAAACTTATTATATTTAATGACTGACCACAATATTATCTATTTTAAAAGTAGAACCAAACAATGGCACTGCCTTTGCTCTGTGAAATGATATCTATAAAAAGTATTCGTTGCACGTTATGTTCATCAAGACAAAAAATGAAAGCAAGGCGTCTTTCAGAGTACAGAGATGAAAAACAAAATGGAATAACGGAGGGATTATGGTACCAACTTTAGAAAATAAATCGACCTCCGCTGGATAATAAAAGAGAAATGGACAGGTTGCCAAAGGACCTTTACGGATGTAATTGAAGTGGATAGCAATTAGTGTAATAGTTTCTACACAATAATGCGGTATCTTCATGCGCCAATAGAAGCATGACGCATTGTGTGACTAGCTCTCATTACGGAGAATGCAGCGTTTGCACACACCAAAGTGACTGCACTTCATTAACTCCAAATTTTCTTTCCAAGATTTTCTCTCAGAAAATTGATTCTACCTACGTAAGTAAAATTTCTCTTTTGTACTTCATGAAAGAATCGTGATTTTCTTGTTGTAGTTCTAAAACGTATAAAAAAACTTCTCGACTGTTTTTTGTCCCTCCTTCGGGGAGAGATAGATGCCTTTGAAAATCAGTCTCAGACTGCAGATACCTCTGATGGACAAAAGTAGTAGTAGAGTAGTAGTAGTGGTGGTGGTAGTAGTAGTAGTGGTGGTAGTAGTAGTAGTAGTAGTAGTGGTGGTAGTAGTAGTGATAGTGGTAGTAGTAGTGGTGGTGGTAGTAGTGGTAGTAGTAGTAGTAGCCTAGTAGTGGTAGTGGTGGTAGTAGTAGTGGTGGTAGTGGTAGTAGTAGTGGTGGTGGTAGTAGTAGTGGTGGTAGTAGTAGTAGTAGTAGTAGTGGTAGTAGTAGTAGTGGTAGTGGTGGTAGTAGTAGTAGTTGTAGTAGTAGTAGTAGTGGTGGTGGTAGTAGTAGTGGTGGTGGTGGTGGTGGTGGTAGTAGTAGTAGTGGTGGTGGTGGTAGTAGTAGTGGTGGTGGTGGTGGTGGTAGTAGTAGTAGTGGTATAGTAGTAGTAGTGGTGGTAGTAGTAGTAGTAGTGGTGGTAGTAGTAGTAGTGGTAGTGGTAGTAGTAGTGGTAGTGGTAGTAGTAGTAGTGGTAGTAGTAGTAGTAGTGGTGGTAGTAGTAGTGGTAGTGGTGGTAGTAGTAGTGTGGTGGTAGTAGTAGTAGTAGTAGTAGTAGTAGTGGTGGTAGTAGTAGTAGTAGTAGTGGTGGTAGTAGTAGTAGTAGTGGTGGTAATAGTAGTAGTGGTAGTGGTAGTAGTAGTAGTGGTAGTAGTAATGGTAGTAGTAGTAGTAGCAGTAGTAGTAGTAATAGTAGTAGTAATGGGTGTACGCCTGGAAACAGGTTTCGCTTAGTACGGCGACGTTCGAAAATGACATGGGAAAGTAACAGCCAGTTTAGCGGTGACTCGCGAGTCAGCTTTCGGTAATAAAATCACGAGGACTTAAATATTACATTACAGATAATAGGCTATAATGGCTGACCTTATCATAACTGTTGGAATTGCTAACAGCTGGAAATATAGCACGACACTTTTTTTTTAGATTTCTTCATAATAATAAGAGTATGTACCATAAGATGACGATTTTCTGTATTGATGTATAATGCACTGTCACGAACTAAACTGAAGTGCATTGAATGGAAGTCAGCTGCATATTAATGCTCTAACCTTGACGTCCCTTCAGCCTGTATCATCTGTCCATATTACGCAATATAAAACCTATACACGGTCGATCCAGGGGAAATGTACACACTATCTCCTAGGCAGTCGCGTTCGATCTACGAAAGAAAAAAGCTAACTTAATTTACCTGTGCGTAACCTGTTTTCTGGCGAACGCTCTGTAGTAGCAGAAACGGTAGCAAATCATCTTTCCCTATACCTGGGGTGACCAAAAGATTCAGAAAGCCAACATTTCTATAAATTACATATAGGCTAGTGAAAGTATTATGGAATTATTAACAATTTCAATTAAATTTAAAATACAAATGGTAATTGAGAATCTGCACTGAATCCTTTAATATGTGAGTGATAATTTTATTGATAGTTATAATATTTAAACCCAGGGCTTTTAAGGATTTATATGTAAATTCTAGTAGAGATCCTCTGGCATCAAATAACAGACCAATTACAGTCTAGATTCCATGAGGAATTGAGTATTAAACACTCAAATAGGGAAGGTAAGGTTCCTAAATACCTTTCTTTTCATGGTCTACTTGTCTTCCGAAGCGCATAGTTGGATTCAAGATCACCGCTTATAATCGAAAACGAAAGAATAATCTTAATACTTAATTACAAAAAATTACATAGTACTTTTTCAGTTTTTTGATACATAGGCACTAGTGATATCATTTGAAGCAGAAAATAACATTTTAATTGCATAAAACATTCTTCGGTGACCAATGTTTAGTTTCACCAAGTAAAGCGTTAACAACGTAATCGTAAAATTTATCTATAGCCTAACACATAATTACCATATATGCGTAGTCCAGATTGTGATCCACAGCTGATGTTTTAACAGAAGTAGAAACTCACCTGAAACAATAAGAAAATCAAAATTAATATCTGATTTAATTTAAGAGGTTAACTTTAATTAAAATTTAGTATTATCTAAGCCTATATTTACGGTAAGAGAAATTTATTCCACATACAATACCCCACCAACACAACAAATAGCGAATGTGTAACTAAAATGGAAACTAGTCACTTACTACCAATAAGCGATATTAGCTAACTTCCTATTTTTCATGTTCAACATGCAATGGTTTATCAATCTAACGCACATTATTACGAATAATTCTCAGCTATTACAAAACGATATGAGATAAGTGCTCCTAGATTACATTTCTTTGCACTTTGGATAGAAGAGAAATGAAAACGAATGAAGAAACCCTCGTCCATGTCCTTATCGCTTACATCGAATTAGAAACAGATACACAGCAAGGCACTGTGCATCAGTGGATTTTAGATAATCAGCGAGGGTCGAAAGTTGGTAAAAGCTATGATGCCTGCCTTATGCAATCCGTCACTGAGCAATGCTTACCTTCTTGTCTACTGGAAACATTACTGTCTCAGCTGGGTAAGGTGGAGTGGGAAGTTAAAGGGTAGTCTGCAGTGACTCGATTGAGGTATTAGGCCCAGACCTGTTCTAAACGACATGTCAGAGAACATGGGTTATTCCACGAGATCTCTCTCGTCGGAAAAATTCACCATTAAAATGGGACACACTCACGGACAGGAGAACGCGAGTTCGATTATGCGCACTGTTCAAAACATACAGAGGTGAGCCTGCCTGGAGAGAAACAAAAAATAGGTTGCAGCCACCAAATTACTCTTCAAGAAACGACCACTCATATAAATTGAGGGAAAGAAGACAGAGGACGGACATTGGAAAGTTTTCTTTTCTCAATCGTACTATCAGGGACTGGAATGCTTTACCTGCAGACTTAGTAAAGGCTTTACCAACAACCAAAAATGTATTTAAAAATAGGCTTAACCCAGATGTTCCCACCGTCTTTTTTTTAAGGACAGTTGCAGTGCCTTCGGATATTATGTCATTGTTGGTGTTAGGGACATTTTATAAGTTGTGCGATAATGTTGGTAGTATTTGTTAGCTTTAGAAAATATACGTTCCTTGTTTCAGTTTATTTCAACATCATTTAACCGATTTTTGAGAGTAACTAATGTGCTACTGTATTTTTATCACAAAAAATTTTTGGGCTTATCTGGGTTAAGGACTTTACTAATAGACGGTAATTATACACAGTATTTAAAGAGTGTAAATGATATTTTGTTATTGAAGTATTGTATCAGTGAAGAATTATGTTGTGTCAGTGAAGTGTGTTGTGTAAGTGAAACGTGTTCCTGTCAGTGAAGCTTTATAGTTTATAGTGGCAGTGCAAAGTATTTGAATAGTGAAATGTTTTTGAAGTGTTAGTGAAATCAGGATAGAATCAGTGAAATGTGTCGTAGTTCCAGTGCAGTGAGTGAGTTGACAGCGAAATGAGTGTAGTGTTGAAAGGTACTTGTGCAGATATGAACATATACTCGTGGGTTTTAGTTCGAACTTAGGTTTAAGATACAAATTAGATTTACTTTAAATGTTATTTAAAGTGATCGTGCTTCATTTAATTTAGGATGTTCCCTGTTATTATTAATATTATTATTATTATTATTAGTATTAATTATTAGTATTATTAATTGCATTTTTAATTAATAAGTTTATTATTGTCATTATTGAGTAATTAGTTACTACTGCCACCGGGTATATACCCATTGCAGTGTGAATAAATAAATACATACATACATACATACATACATACATACATACATACGTACATACATACATACATACATACATACATACATACATACATACATACATACATACATACATACATAGTCGCAGAGGTCCTCACTCTCTGTAATTTAATAGATGCTTTGGAGGAAAAGGAACATGGGAGAAGAAAAACAATAAGGAAAAAAAGATAAGAGTAAGAAAGGCAGAAGAGAAAAAAGGAAAAAAGGGGATGAAGGTGAAGAAAAGAACGAAATGAAGGGAGGAATTCAGAAATAAATTAGACAGATTCTCTGGGAGAAAAGAAAGAGAGCAGGAAAAACAGAAAAGGGAAATGAAGGTGGAAGAAAAAAAGAAAGAAAGAAGCTTCGGAATAAATGAAAAAAAGAATAAGGACGAAAAGATAGGAGTAAGAAAGGCAGGAAAAGAGAAATAAGGAAAAAGGAGATGAAGGTGATGAAAAAAAAGGAAATTAAGGGAGGTATTCAGAAATAAATTAGGCAGATGCTCTGAGAGAAAAGAAAGAGAGGAGGAAAAACAGAAAAGGAGAATAAATGTGAAAGAAAGAAAAAAAGAAAGAAAGAAAGAAAGAAACTTCGGAATAAATGAAATAGATAAATGAGGATGCTAAGGGGAAATAAAATGAGAAAGAGAAAAAAAGAAGGAAAGGAATGAACACAGAAATAACTACTAAAAGAAACGAAGAAAATTATAAAGAAGTAAAGAAGAAATAAAAACTTAATACAGTAGTATATAGCAAGGAAAACAAACAATGAACAAAATGTACTAACGAATAAAGGGAGGAAAAAAGAAAGGAAAAGAGGAAGAGTAGGTTTTTTTCCTTTCAGAGAGTAAGGGCAAACTTCAGAAGCTGAGCTAATCATTTTCCAACTTTTTCGCGTCATAAAGAAGAGGCGCCATTACATTGAAACAAAACGCTGTGGGAAATGGACTAGACACGCGAGAGCAATACTCGCCGGTGCAGATACAGGTGTTCCATCTTCTCTCGAGGGTGGCGGCTGAGAAAAAGAGCAATGGGAACATAAGCTGCTCTCCTTTCGTCACGTCTTTATATCACATAGTAACACCTGCGAGATATCTGCTCTCAATAGACTCGCAGCGTCTGCCTGCGGCGAGCTGATTACGGACCAGATCGTTACCGAGCGAGCAGACGAGGCGCCGAATTCTTCACACAAAATACCCAATAAGGTAGACAGCCGGGCGAGCAAACGAGATTGCACAGTCTGGCACTGTTCGGTGTCGTTATTACCATCATTGTGGCTGGCGTCTTCATCGTAATCATCAACATTATCACCCTATCGTTTCAATCATCACCAACACTACCGTCGCCATTGTCAGTAAATCATCCTCTTCTCCTTCATCATTTCCATCGTCGTCTTTATTCGCATAGTTTTCATATTGCCTTCATCAGCATAATTGCCTTCATCGGCATAATATTCATATTGCCTTCATCAGCATAATTGCCTTCATCGGCATAATATTCATATTGCCTTCATCAGCATAATTGCCTTCATCGGCATAATATTCATATTGCCTTCATCAGCATAATTGCCTTCATCGGCATAATATTCATATTGCCTTCATCAGCATAATTGCCTTCATCGGCATAATATTCATATTGCCTTCATCAGCATAATTGCCATCATCGGCATAATATTCATATTGCCTTCATCAGCATAATAGCCTTCATCGGCATAATATTCATATTGCCTTCATCAGCATAATTGCCTTCATCGGCATAATATTCATATTGCCTTCATCAGCATAATTGCCTTCATCGGCATAATATTCATATTGCCTTCATCAGCATAATTGCCTTCATCGGCATAATATTCATATTGCCTTCATCAGCATAATTGCCTTCATCGGCATAATATTCATATTGCCTTCATCAGCATAATTGCCATCATCGGCATAATATTCATATTGCCTTCATCAGCATAATAGCCTTCATCGGCATAATATTCATATTGCCTTCATCAGCATAATTGCCTTCATCGGCATAATATTCATATTGCCTTCATCAGCATAATTGCCTTCATCGGCATAATATTCATATTGCCTTCATCAGCATAATTGCCTTCATCGGCATAATATTCATATTGCCTTCATCAGCATAATTGCCTTCATCGGCATAATATTCATATGGCCTTCATCAGCATAATTGCCTTCATCGGCATAATATTCATATTGCCTTCATCAGCATAATTGCCATCATCGGCATAATATTCATATTGCCTTCATCAGCATAATTGCCTTCATCGGCATAATATTCATATTGCCTTCATCAGCATAATTGCCATCATCGGCATAATATTCATATTGCCTTCATCAGCATAATTGCCTTCATCGGCATAATATTCATATTGCCTTCATCAGCATAATTGCCTTCAACGGCATAATATTCATATTGCCTTCATCAGCATAATTGCCTTCATCGGCATAATATTCATATTGCCTTCATCAGCATAATTGCCATCATCGGCATAATATTCATATTGCCTTCATCGGCATAATATTCATATGGCCTTCATCAGCATAATTGCCTTCATCGGCATAATATTCATATTGCCTTCATTGGCATAATTGCCTTCATCGGCATAATATTCATATTGCCTTCATCAGCATAATTGCCTTCATCGGCATAATATTCAAATTGCCTTCATCAGCATAATTGCCTTCATCGGCATAATATTCATATTGCCTTTATTGGCATAATTTTTCTCATATTGCCTTCATCGTCATAATATTGATATTGCCTTCATCGGCATAATTTTTTCATATTGTTTTCATCGGCATAATATTCATATTGCCTTCATCAGCATAATATTCATATTACCTTCATCAGCAATATTCATATTGCCTTCATCGGCATAATATTTTTCATATTGCCTTCATCGGCATAATATTCATATTACCTTCATCAGCAATATTCATATTGCCTTCATCGGCATAAAATTTTTCATATTGCCTTCATCGGCATAATATTCATATTACCTTCATCAGCAATATTCATATTGCTTTCATCGGCATAATATTTTTCATATTGTCTTCATCGGCATAATATTCATATTACCTTCATCAGCAATATTCATATTGCCTTCATCAGCATAATATTTTTCATATTGTCTACACCGCGTAATATTGCCTTCATCGGCATAATATTCATATTACCTTCATCAGCATAATATTCATATTGCCTTCATCAGCAATATTGATATTGTCCTTATCGCCATAATATTCATATTGTCTTCATCAGCATAATATTCATATTACCTTCATCAGCAATATTGATATTGTCCTTATCGCCATAATATTCATATTGTCTTCATCGGCATAATATTCATATTACCTTCATCAGCAATATTCATATTGCCTTCATTGGCATAATATTTTTCATATTGTCTTCATCGGCATAATATTCACATTACCTTCATCAGCAATATTCATATTGCCTTCATCAGCATAATATTTTTCATATTGTCTACACCGCGTAATATTGCCTTCATCGGCATAATATTCATATTACCTTCATCAGCATAATATTCATATTGCCTTCATCAGCATAATATTTTTCATATTGTCTTCATCGGCATAATATTCACATTACCTTCATCAGCAATATTCATATTGCCTTCATCAGCATAATATTTTTCATATTGTCTACACCGCGTAATATTGCCTTCATCGGCATAATATTCATATTACCTTCATCAGCATAATATTCATATTGCCTTCATCAGCATAATATTTTTCATATTGTCTTCATCGGCATAATATTCATATTACCTTCATCAGCAATATTCATATTGCCTTCATCGGCATAATATTTTTCATATTGTCTTCATCGGCATAATATTCATATTATCTTCTTTAGCATAATTTTTTTCATATTGTCATTGGCATAATATTCATATTGCCTTCATCGCCATAATATTCATATTGCCTTCATCAGCACAATATTTTTTCATATTGTCGTCATTGGCATTACTTTCATCGTGGTGTTCAACGGCATCGTTTTATATTGTCTTAATCGACATAATATTCATCGTCATCTTCATCGACATCATTTTCTCGTCTTCATCGGCACCATTTTCATCGCCTTCATCGGCAACATTTCACCGGCATCATTTTCATAATAATCATCCTCATCACACTCATGGTCATAGTTATCTTTGTACTAAAAGTTATTGTATCGACTATCATCGAAATCTCAGTAGTTATAACAGTCATCGTCACTACTACATTCAATGCCATCTTTATTATAGAGACACCTACCGCTTAGCACTGAATTTGTAATAAAATGAAGCAGACACAATATGAAATTTAACTTGTGAAACATATTGAAACGATTGTTTTAACAGTTCTTTAGTGCAAATGTTAAATATTGTGCATTGTCGATTTTAAACTCATTTTAATATCGGTATTCACCCGTTCGTTAGAGTTCTGACTTTATTGTGAACGTTCGTTTAACGTGTTGTGCATTTAACAGTTCAATGTTTTAATAATAATAATAATAATAATAATAATAATAATAATAATAATAATAATAATAATAATGATAGGCCTACATAAAATTAAAAAATACCGTTAATGTAAATTATAAACAATTTTAATAATGACCCCTCCTTGACAAAATTCTGCGTGCGCCACTGATGATATCAGTGCAATTTTTTTTTTACGTGAGGCTCTATCTATCTACGGTAGACGAAATAACATTAATTAACCCTTAAATTCGCATAGTATCCTATAGGATACAACAGGTTAATAGGCTATGTGCTATGATTTTAATAGAAAATTGAAAAAAATTGGTAGGAAAATTAAATTTCACAATACTATAATATATACAGTTCAATAAATAAGTTTTGATATATATATATATATATATATATATATATATATATATATATATATATATATATATATATATACTAGCCGTATCCGTGCGCTCCGCTGCACCCGTTAAAATAAATATAAAGTAATTACATAATTAAAATAGGGCACTTGACCCAGGGAACAGTGTGTTTGATAGAAGGATAAATCGTTTAATATGTTACTTAATTTAAATTGTATTTAAAAAAATTAAAATGCGATCATTTTCGTCCAGAGGCCACTCATTTGATGCAATGACAATTCCTTTAACATGTTTCTTAATTTTTATTACATGCAACTATAGTTTAATGAACATTGATATCATTTAGATTTAATGTGTATACTTTTTTTTACTTGCTATATGTTTCCATTGAATTATGGTAATAACTTAATTTTAACCCTTGTTTTCTACGTATTCAGTAAATGGCGCTTGGCCCACTATGGTTCTGAACCCTTCAAATAACTTAAATTATAGACTATTATAACTATATATTGTTATGTTATGTTATATTATATTATATAAAAAGTGTCTTGATAACGGATGTACTCCGATAAGTAAGTTTTTAATTTGTTATGGGCGCTCTTGAATCTCAAGAGGAACAACTTTTACAACAGCGCAACATAATCTGCTTGACTTATTACCCAATTTTTATGCATTGCATTTAATGTATATATATTTTATGTATTTTAACATGATTCAATTGAGCATAGTTAAAATATGGATTATAAAATAATGGAATGCTAAGTTAACATACTATTACTGCATACTAAATCAATACACTCTCGTTGTTCGTTAATTCTCTGAGATTAAAATGAATGTGTACAGAAACATTATTTTAAGAAATACAGGAAACGAATATGCTGAATAGCCTATCAAGTTTTCTGTGCATAAGAAGCTATTTTAATCTTACCTGTCCTCAATTCACTCACAAGTTACTGTAATAACATTATAGCATTATGTCCATCTAGAGAAACTACACTTTCCAATGGTGAAATAATAATTAATTATACAAATCGGTTAATTTAGTTTCCGATATTATTTCATACAAACACAGAAACATTTTCTGTAGGCTATGTTTCATAGCTTTCGATTGTTGTAGTCCAAGGCCCCATATAGACGAAGTCATTTGTTTTGTATTTCATTACACAGCCTTAGATAGCACTTATTTTAATTTTAAAACTCATTTCTCTCATTAAATATGAGTCCTATCAAAATATTTCAAAGAATAAAACTTATCGGAAATGACTTTTAAAGAAACTTTTGTTATGTAATATTTTTCACACAAATCAATAATAAGCGAGATATTTCGATTTATTTAATTCAGGCCCCCTTACAACCCCCCTTTTAAATAACGTATTTTGAATGTCATATAGCCTAAAATCTAAGTTACAACGAACTTAATTTATATTCCAATTTTCATCGAAATCCGTTCAGCCATTATCGCGTGAAAAGGTAACAAACATCCAGACAGACAGACAAAAATAAAAAAAAAAAAAAACGATTTTCGGTTTCAGGGTGGTTAATTATATATGTTAGGACCAATTATTTTTGGAAAAGCGAAAATTACCAGAAAAATTTCGCTTACAGATTTATTATTAGTATATATATATGGACATTGCGATAGTTGTTTTCTTTACAGTCCGACACGGTTTAATAAACTAGTGTGAGAAATTAAGTTTTGCCAATTTAAGAGTTATCTCATCTCTACTTCCAAGATGTATGTATATGTAATGATCAGGCCACGGATGTTCGGTACGTCTGTGTTCTCCGCGCGACTACGGCTTCAGATAGGACGGGGGGTTTGTGCTGGTAGTTTGCGTTGCAAGTGCACAGTGACAGTCACAACTAATAACAAAGCGGGCACATACAAGTACAGCAAACGGACGAGGTAACCGAGTCATGGCGAAGCCAATTACATTCAAAGAAGTGCAGGTAAGCGGACGTTTTGAGAACTCACAACATACGTGTTATTAGAAGCGGTGTTATAAAAGTTTAACAATACTACTTTGAATTGTAGGTGAATTGTTTCGTGGAGGAATTTGGAGGAGGTGAAATATTTTCTTCGAATGGAGAATTTATAATTTGTAGATTTTTCCGCACACAAACTAGAGGCTGAAAACGAGCATTCATTGAAAGACATTGCAACACAAAACAACATAAGGCAAGTGTAGCTTTATTGGAGCAGGAAGTAAACAAAGTTCCATCTACTTCTCTCTCAAGTCGGAAGTATACATTTTTTCGGGACGTCTGTGAGATAATGGTGGGGGGCCAACATTCCATTCCATAAAGTAGAGAATGTTTTTTTTAAGAACTTCATAGAAAAATATACAGAAAAACAACTTCCTTCCGAATCAACGCTTCGCAAAAACTATCTGCCAGATTGTTATGCAGATGTTTTAAATCAGATAAGGAAAGCGGTAGGAAATAATAAGATTTGGGTTTCTGTGGACGAAACGACTGATGAAACAGGGCGATTTGTAGCATATGTCGTTGTCGGAACATTGAGTCCTGATGGACCTGGTGAAAAGTTTTTGTTAACCGCAGAGGTACTTGATAAAGTGAATCATGCATCCATTGTAACACTATTTGAAAACTCAATGTCTCTTTTATGGCCAGACGGAGTTAAACGTGAAAATATCCTCATGCTAGTCACCGATGGCGCTGCTTACATGATGAAAGCAGGCAGACAAATAAAATTAAGCTACCCTAACATCTGTCACATGACTTGTCTTGCTCATTGTCTTCACAGAGTAGCCGAGACTGTGAGGAGTTCCTATCCAGATGTGGACCGGTTCACATCAAATATGAAAAAATATATTTTTAAAGGCACCTACTAGGTTACAAGTATTTAAAAATATAGCGCCAGAAATTCCCTTACCTCCAAAGCCAATCATAATACGTTGGGGTACTTGGTTGGATGCTGCAAGCTATTATGCAAAATACTACGAAAAAATAGTAGACGTGTTAGCAGTGCTCAATAGTGAGGATTGTTCTTCAGTTGCCATAGCTAAAGAGTTAGTGTCGGAACAGCTGAAAGACCACATTATGTTTATTGAACAGAAGTTCAAGGATATGTCAAAATATATTAAGCTGTTGGAAACAAGTGCCATGGAAATATCTAAGTCTCTTAAAGTAGTACAAGACTTGCCCACAGCCCTAGATCAAGTCAGAGAGGGGCCCGCCTAAGCAGTGACACAAAAACTGAAAACAATTATTGACAAAAATGTTGGATATTCTGATCTTTGCCAAATACGTGATCAGCTAGCAAGTACTGAAAATCAAACACATAACAGTGACAGTGAATACATTCAGTATTTTAAGTTTGCACCCGTCACGTCTTGTGACGTGGAAAGAAGTTTTTCGCGCTTAAAATCGGTTCTGACAATCGAAAAAGTTTTCAATTCGAAAACCTTCGAATGTACATAGTCATACACTGTAATAAAATGTACAGAGCACACCATTAAATTCAATGTATTTTCCAAGGTTATTAATAAAATATATGTTGTTCTAGACGGAAGTCACTTTTCAAGCGGATCTGACAGTACCTCCTTTACGGAAGCGGGGTTGGAATGAGTTTATGTTGACATTGAAGTCGGTTACTTACGTACGTGCAGCAACACAAGTCTCCAAGATCCGGACCTTGGTAATGATTTAGCAAACAGTATGTATTTAATGTTCAAGGAAAACAAAAAAAAAAAAAAAAAAAAGAGCAGATACGAGGGGGATCCAGGAAATAACGACCGTTCGCGCATACCCGCCGCGCAGCTGACTCCCCTTCCTTGTTTGAAGGTCAACTGGCTTCCTTAACATGTGTTCTCATAATGTTGTGAGTACTGGTTGCAACAAGTCGCCATTGTGCATTTTGTGTTACTTCAAAATGAACGACGTGATTGAAAATCCCGCCGACTGTGAGGTGAGGAGTGTGATTCGATTTTTGAATGCCCGACATTTGAAACCTGCAGAAATTTACCGGCAATTGAAAGAAGTGTATGGTGATACTGTAATGAATGAAAGAAATGTGAGAAAATGGTGCGAAATGTTCAACAATGGGCGAACAAATGTCCACGATGAAACTCGACCCGGACGCCCATCACTCATCACAGAAGACCTGAAGACTAAAGTGAACGACAGAATCTTGCAAGACAGGCGCACATCATTCGACGAATTGCATATTGCCTTTCCTGACATTTCTCGTTGTTTGCTTGGTGAAATTGTGTCGCAACATCTTGGCTACCACAAAATCTGTGCCCGCCCGCACACTGCTGCTTCAACTCGAGAATTGCTGGATCAATTCGGTTGGGAAATCTTTGATCATCTGCCCTATAGTCCAGACCTTGCTCCTAGCGATTTTCACCTTTTCACTAAGCTGAAAGACTTTCCGGGTGGTACGCGTTTTGGAAGTGATGAAGAGTTGAAGAAGACAGTGAACACCTGGCTTAATGAACTGGCGGCAGAGGAGTATAACACGGGAATTCTAAAGCTAGTGAACAGATACGACAAATGTTTAAATGTAGGTGGTGATTATGTAGAGAAGTAAAGGAAGCTTCAGTTATGTAACAGACTTTGTTTTTTCAAATAAATATATATTTTTTAATTATTACAACAAAACGGTCGTTATTTCCTGGATCTCCCTCGTACAACATTTTTATTGTAACGCCTTCCCCCCAACTATGAAAAGACACTGCTTTGCCTTACACGAGTGGCCGTACATGTAAGCACGAGTTAAGAAAAAAAAAAGAGCAGAAGCTATTTTGTTTCATTTCGAGAAGAAATTGCCAACCTCATTCATAGAACTTTAATGTAATTCATGAGCCTGGCCGCTTATCCTCTTGTTATGTGAATGGGAGCTGAAGAGAGCGTAAGAGAAACGAGAGATGCAGCCGGATGGGTTAGCTTTCAGTTTCGGTGGATGCAATCCCTGAAAGACTCGTCAGTTAATAGAGATCAGGTGAAGCAGTAGCAAGCCGACAGGGGGATTATGGGGAGGCTTCGCGTTTCCAAATGAAAATAAGAAGCCGAAGAACCAGAATAAGACGGATATCAACAACAGCGATGTGCGGCGAGAAGGGAAGACTTACTGCGAGTGAGAGGAGAGCTACGTAGGGATTCCTGCCCCATTGGATTACTCAAGACATGCGGTAGCTATCAAGAAATTCCATTTTATACCGCAACCAGCCAAAAGACTTGAAATTCTTGTATTTAATACTGCTATCTCTTAATGCTGGCTTTCTTGTACACAATATGAGATTCTCGAGTACTGTTGACGTTTGAGGATACATATCCAATAGATTCCTGTTCGATTCTCGATAGGTAAAAATTGTAAATTATGTTTTATTTAACGGCGCTCGAAACTGTCGAGGTTATATCAGCCTCGCCAGCGTGCCGGAATTTTGTCCCGCAGAAGATTTTTTTTTTTGTAGGTTATTTTACGACGCTTTTTCAACAGCTTAGGTTATTTAGCGTCTGAATGCAATGAAGGTGATAATGACGGTGAAATGAGTCCGGGGTCCAACATCGAAAGTTACCCAGCATTTGCTCATATTGGGTTGAGGGAAAAACCCGGAAAAAACCTCAACCAGGTAACTTGCCCCAACCGGGAATCGAACCCGGGCCACCTGGTTTCGCGACTAGACGCGCTAACAGTTACTCCACGGGTGTGGATCGCAAAAGTTCTTTTACATACCATTAAATCTACTGACATGAGCCTGTCGCATTTAAGCACACTTAAATGCCATCGACCTGGGCCGGGATCGTACCTGCAACCTCGGGCATAGAAAACCAAATTATTCCAGCTGGAATAATTTTATCCTCAATTTCCATATTAGGTTTAATATTATGTACATTAGTAATAATTATCTTTTAAAGGCTTTAAGTTAATTTTAAAGTGATATCCTTCAAAGCTATAAATAAAGATTACATTTCTTTAAGCCAGCACTCTACCGACTGCGCTACCCGGGACGACTGATTCTCGATAGGAAAATGGGAGTCCGGTCCATCTATTCTCCACAAAAATGTGTTCTATCCGTTGTCTTTTTATATCCTCTTTTAATAAGACCGGTAAAAGGACGCAAGATTAGTAAAGTAGGCCTAGTGTACAATAATAATAATAATAATAATAATAATAATAATGTAGTGTATTTATTTACACTGCAAGTGGGCAAGCATCCGGTGGCAGTGGTATACACAATATAAACAATACACAATAAAATCATAAACAATACACAATACAATTATATACACAATTCAATAAGAATACACAATACATTAATAATAAAACATAAATAAAATACCTAATTTCACAACACAACCTACATATGTATAGGCCCTACATAAGTTTCAATAATAATAATAATAATAATAATAATAATAATAATTATTATTATTATTATTATATTAATAATAATAGTAATTATATTAATAATAATAGTAATTACATTAATAATAATAATTATATTAATAATAATAATAATAATAATATTAATAATAATATTAATAATAATAATAGTTGTCTCTAAGATCTGTTGACGAAAAGGTACTAAAATTCACATAGCACTATTTTTGGTTTCAAGCATCAAAAATGTAGACTCGTTATTATGTAGTCTTTATTTTAATAAATACTCGCTAAATTTTAATCAAGTTCATATAGGCAATTTCATGTGCATCTTTCTCAGATGAAATGACCCGCAGACATCGAATATGAACAAATTTGCGTGATTTCCATGAGCTGTTAAGACAAATGTCGGAATGAGACTTCAAAGAAATAGCATACTTGCCTTCGTCCTGTCTGATTTCCAAATTCTGGTGTTCACGTGGCTTCGATTAGCAATGTGACGACTTTTTCGATGCTACTTCTTCCCTCTACCAGCAGCTGGATGGATGCTGCATTGGGACGTATTAAGGTACGGTCAAGTAGCGCGCTGCACGCTACTTTTCGTGCTGCGCAACCCGAGTGCAGCAAAAGTTGCAACTGGAGGTTGCGAGTCTGTTCACACACAAGGCGCTACTTTTGCAGCCGCAGTCATGCTGCAGGTTTCCATCTCCGTGTTGGCTTCTCAATATACATTTTGTGGTTATGTTCGCATTATTAAGAAACTCATGCGAAAGCTTACTTATCTATTATTTGCTTTTCTGTCCGAACTAGTATTCAGAAATTGGCATTATTTTTACTATAAAGCTTTTAAAAAGATACTTAAATGATAACCAACAGCATATTCACGTAATCAATGTTGGCAACCCTCCTGTTTCAAACTGCGCTACAGAAAATTAAAAAAAGTGAATTATGTCGTCAGAAAATATGCTCAGAGTGTGTTGTGCATTTAATAACTGTTACAAATAATTTATTTTCATCACATCTAACAATAAAATACATCCAAACAATAAAAGTATCATTGGCACATTTGGGTGGCAACACTGGTCGCAACCGCAGCAAAAGTTTCAACAAAACCGGTATCAAAAATGCTGCGGCTGCAACCCTGAGAACCCTGTTCACACATCGCTACTTTTAAGCTGCGCGCAGCATGGAAAAGTAGCGGGCAGCAGGTTCGGCAGCCGCTACTTTTCGGGTTGCACCGTTGTTCACACGTCGTAGTACGAGAGTTGCGCAGTTTTTTGTACTGCATCGCTGCAAAAGTAGCGACGTGTGACCGTACCTTTATACCAATACGGATGACAGTGCTTTGAGTCCACTTTTCGGCCTTTTCTTGCAAAATTGTTTTCAGTCTCTTAAGCAGGACCATGTACTCGTAAACGAAATAACTAAAGCCATTTAAATCTGTGCCTTGGCTTTCGTATATTTTCTTCAGTAGTTGAGGGGAGCTTAGATCTACTCGAGTGTCACTCGTAAAATGTTAGGGCTCGGATCCCACGACGTTCCACTCAATTGCGCAGGCTTTCAAAACATCTTCGGCGACTCTGTTCTGTCATTCTTCTCCCCACCTTCATGTGATGGCTGTTAGATTATGTCCATTTTCGGTTTTCCCCTTTAAAATTCTCAAAAATTTTTTAGTGGAACGCAAAACTCGCAGTGAGAGAAGTGGCCAACAGGCTTAGAGGTCACATATTCAGTTTTTCTCATCCCGACATTCCCTTTCAAGGACGCGTTTTCGCGTAGGCTACCTTTTACATGTTTCTTCTCCCATTTTCCACATTGACATTGTAAATGAAGTGAGATAATGGTCTTTAGGCTAGACCAGGCATATCAATTGATGCCCACAGGAGCAAGCGCGCGCTTTAGAACTCAGGAGAGCCTGAGCGCTTTACAGCAGAAAGGAAAGAGACAGACGAAAGAGGTGGTATATGCCGCTTGGTCGAGCTATATTCAGGGATGGCCAGCACTGATTCAATAGATAAAGGAAAGAGAATTTATTAAAACTGTATTCATGTTCATTTTTAGATTTGCCTGAGAAGTATAAGTGCATTATAAGAATGTAAGCTTTAATTTTAATGCTCATTTTTCACAAGTTTGATTTTTTTTATTCAAAAGAAATATTTTCTCAGCTTTTCGTATAGAAAAGTGAAATTTTCAGATACAGGCCTATTTATTTAGTAGCCTTACAGAATGTTTTCGTAAATCTAATATATCGTATATACAGTACGTATTACTGAAGATAGTGTATTGAACATTTTGAAAATATTCGCATGGAAGTTGTTTGTAAGGAAATGAATTAACAAAGCAACTACTGTTACATCATAAGCAAAAGATACGTGCCCATGTGTTGTAAAAATGTCAGCTCTATAGCTTCAGCACATTTCGAGAAAATAATTTAATATTCTGATGATAGGAAGTTGCTCACAAATATCACCTTAAAAGCATAATGCGATAAGACTTTTGTTACATAATATTAGTTACACTTAAAACAGATACAGTACCTAGGTAACTTTGCTTTGTACTGTAATATTGTTTTGATTAGTTTATTGATTACTTTTGTAAGGCTAAAGATACCATCAATATAAATTCCAACTTATCATGTCATACTCAATCTCTTTCTTTGGAATATCACTTTCTTTATGAATGATGTGTTTCATCCACTTAATACAGTATAATATTATACTACTATGGAATTTAAGTGAATATTCCTTCTTAACTCTCTATTATGTTATTAAGATTTAAAACACAAGTGCAATATTAAGAAATCAGTGTTAGTACTTTTCTTTTACAGACAATATAGATATAGATAATATTAAACAGAAAGAAGCCATATAAAAATAACGACATAAAATTTCACGTTCCGTTTGAAGTTTGTGCACCACTGTTTTCTTAATCCAACAGGTTGCTTATTCATATACA
Source organism: Periplaneta americana (assembly GCF_040183065.1). Classification (NCBI taxonomy): domain Eukaryota; kingdom Metazoa; phylum Arthropoda; class Insecta; order Blattodea; family Blattidae; genus Periplaneta; species Periplaneta americana. The sequence continues at coordinate 22,636,434 of NC_091124.1, read as the reverse complement.
CAACCTTTCCTCTTTCCATACTTAGCGCTTGCTGCCCGCGCACGACGTCAAGGTAAAAAAAATGCGCTTTCTTTGACATCACTGGGCTAGACGTTTACCGTTGCAAAGACGCTCATTCGTGTAACTTTTAGATTAGATTCCCTCCTTTACCCTCACGGACGCATTTAACGGACAGACGCATGCCGAAAACCGGTATGGCACAGTTGCGCCCCGCGGTCAATTGGGAGGCCTAGGCATGGCATAATTGCGCCCCGAAGAAATGTTAATGTTATGTTTCATTTAACGACGCTCGCAACTGCAGAGGTTATATCAGCGTCGCCGGGTGTGCCGGAATTTTGTCCCGCAGGAGTTCTTTTACATGCCAGTAAATCTACTGACATGAGCCTGTCGCATTTAAGCACACTTAAATGCCATCGACCTGGCCCGGGATCGAACCCGCAACCTTGGGCATAGAAGGCCAGCGCTATATCAACTCGCCAACCAGGTCGACCCCCGAAGAAATCAGGTAGCAGAATGGACATGGCATAGTTGCGCCCCGATGGGCATAGTACACACGAAAGTGATTGTCATAATATAAACAAATTACTTACAAATATTACAGTGATAGCTGCATTGAAATCAGGTAGGCCTAGCATATGATCAATTTTACTATTTAAAATAACACTTGTTTATCAATCACACACAATAAATGAACTGCATTGTTTGTTTGTACATCGATATCTTAACACTATGGTACAGGGTTTCGAAAATTGAAACTTAGAACCATTCTGAATTATTAACTGTTTATCCTTTTCACTAAACTTAACATTCATTTTTAAATTAACCTCACTATACGCCACAGACGGTGTGAAAATCATTAATAAAATGTCAAAGACTGCTAAGCCCCCATATTCCAACGGCTCACTCATTTGAATATGTCAGTTAATAAAGTACTGCGAACTTCATGGTGTTCATTTTAACGGTAGGCTATCGATAATTATAGCATAAACAGTAGAAAAACAGTTAATAAAATACTGCTAACTTCATGGTGTTCAATTTAATGATATCGATAATGAATATTAAATCGCATAAGAAACCAATAAGGTTGGTTGATTACGAGGCTCGAATTTCCGTAGTGTCTTTTTCTCCACCTATTTCATCGGGGCGCAACTATGCCATCCCCTTTTCTCTACCTGATGAGAACGGGGCGCAACTATGCCCACAAAACAGGACCCTTTTTTATCTGCTGCATCTTATCTGACCGTGGGGCGCAACTATGCCCTGCCCTCGAAAACAGCTTTTTCGGTGTCAGGCTTAATAAGAACGTCTTCCCAAGAAAACATTTAAACCGGTTTTTATTTCATCATAATACAGACTTAAATTTATACTACGGATAAAAGTAAAGGTGTTTTTTTTTTTGTAAAGTTGAACGCTTATTGAGTTGCACGGGAGGCAGGGAGGTAGAGAATGAGGCTGGAAGGTTGAGGTTTGAGGTGCCTCTATAAAGGATCACTTGTGTTTCACATCTGTCCGTTAACGATCGTTATTCTCTCTCTCTCTCTCTCTCTCTCTCTCTCTCTCTCTCTCTCTCTCGCAACTGTGGCCCTTTCACTTCGACATCGCAGCCAGCTATTGTTTTGCTTATGATGTCTTGCTCCCCAATGTATAAACACAAAGCATGGGTCAAACCTATAGTGACCTACTGTATCTGATTCTCTTGCTACAGCAATGTGTGTGTCAAGCCAGACTGGAGGAAGTGTCATACGACATTAATTTCAAACTTACAATGTAGGTCCAAAGACATTATTTTATAAACTCAGACGACACTTTCAGTTTATTGATCCTTTTAAAAGCAATATCTACACACTTCCAATACGTCAAACGAGCACCAAATGGCTGGGGTCGTAATGAATGTGGTATAGTAACCCGATACAGCTCAGACGTGTACGAAGTGGGCGGGCCACTGCAGATTTGTTTACCAAGTGGCGCCACGCAAACTGAAGACCAGGTGTTACACAACGAGAGCGATCTTCACATCACAAGCATTTCTCCAACAGTGTTTAATGACACTTTTCAATTTTATATTCCATATGAATTGATAGATTTCTTCACTTATTTGCTTGGTTTCCTTCATCATATTGCGAATGATATTACTGTTTATTTCCTTTAACTTCAACAAGGCAGTGTTCGAATATTGATAAAAAAATGTAGAGGGGAGAAATTTATCTTCAACATATTAAATTTTATTACTATCTTTTAAGAAGGCATTATATTAATTATTATATCTGTAGTGCTCGGGAATTTTTACAGGAGAAGGAAAAAAACTGTCTTCACACTGGTTTATGTCGATTTGATTTTCTTCTGTATGAATTATTGAAATGGGAGAAATACTTATGTCTCTTTACCCAAGCGAGCAGATGTTCTGTAAGTTGTCAATAAATTAATTAAAAATGTTTGTGGAATCTGACTTATGTCGCTTTTCCAAAGCACTGCAGAATGTTATAATTAAAGACAGTTTTCTTAGTCCAACAACATTGGAATGAGTAGAAGTTATGCACGTGGTATACATTACGTCACGTGTCCTTCAGTAGACACCCTGCTCACAAACACAAGTAACGCGCACTACAGAGTCACTGTAAAACAGGCTCCTTACTCCTAAACAAGTACAGTATGCTTCAGTTCGCGCGCCAGTACTCTTCGTCAAGTCATGTGGCTCATTGACAAACTCCGTACTCACTTAACTCAAAGAGTAGTGACTAAGATTCCGGTCTCTACTTATAACACTCGCTTTTAAAGTTTGCTATGAAGTTATGTATTATTATTATTATTATTATTATTATTATTATTATTATTATTATTATTATTATTTCTTTGATTATTTAACGACGTTGTATCAACTGCTTGGTTATTTAACGTCGATGAAATTGGTGATAGCGAGATGGTATTCGGCGAGATGAGACAGAGGATTCGTCATAACAGATAATCAGCCAAGCGGGAATCGAACCCACGTCTAGTGCAACTCTGGATCAGCAGGCAAACGCGCTACCGCCTGAGCTACACCGGTGGTTATTATTATTATTATTATTATTATTATTATTATTATTATTATTATTATTATTGTTACCACTCCCCAAAGGTAGAGAGCAACGATATCAGTTTAAATGAACTTTTTAACCACAAATGCATAACTTACCACATATCAAACATAGTTTACATAAATGTATATAATGGTTCAACAATAAAGGAAAAGTCCACCGCTGTGGAGTAACCGTTAGCATGTCTAACCGTTAAACGAGTGGGCCCGGTTCAAATCCTGGTTCGGATAAGTTACCTGATTGAGGTTTCTACAGGGTTTTCACTCAACCCATTTAGAGCAAATACAGGGAAATTTTCGGCGCCGGACACTGGGCCGATTTCACTGGAATTATTACCTTTATCACTTAGATGCTAAATAACCATAGAAGTTAATAAAGCATCGTAAAATAAAAGAATTAAAAAATAAACTAAAAACGATTAACACATTCCCCCTGCTACTCGATCTGTTCACGTCAACGGCTTGGATCTCTAAAACTGAAACAAAAAAGGATCGCCAGTACCAAATCACCGACCAACTGAACAAAAGTAGATAATATGATTACTGTACTAGCCTATATCCCCGATTAGAATTCTAAATCGCCTATACAAAAAGACGATTTTATATATTTTAATTAATTATAACAATATATATATATATATATATATATATATATATATATATATATATATATATAAATCCAGACGTTTGAGATGGGCAGGGCATGTAGCACGTATGGGCGAATCCAGAAATGCATATAGTGTGTTAGTTGGGAGACCGGAGGGAAAAAGACCTTTAGGGAGGCCGAGACGTACATGGGAGGATAATATTAAAATGGATTTGAGGGAGGCGGTGTATGATGATAGAGACTGGATTAATCTTGCACAGGATAGGGACCGATGGCGGGCTTATGTGAGGGCGGCAATGAACCTTCGGGTTCCTTAAAAGCCATTTGTAAGTAAGTAAGTAAGTAAGTAAGTAAGTAAGTAAGTAATATATATATATATATATATAATTTGAACTGGTAATGGAAATTACGGAAAAACGACTGAACGGATTTTAATGAATGACCCGTCATTTTGAAGCTTGGCATCCAAGGATTTTCAGAAAAATAGTAACTTTCAGTGAAGCGTTACTTTTCCTGCATAATTTTCCTATTTTCCAAAATCCATCTGTCGTCAGTTTTGAGAATTCAGAATAAAACAAAACACACACTACAATAAACAATATTACACGAAGGCCATGACCTGCAGGATTGGTTATTAAAAACCTCAAGGCTTACTAAAAATAATTTACAGGTCTGATTCTGTAGTGTGTAATTTTCTGAGTACAGCTGTGTATTGGATATTAAAAACTACAAAACTTGAGGTGGTTTGATGACATTATTACCATTAGAAATGAAATATTATTATGCCATGATGCGACTATTTTTCATTAATTATTATATTACATATTATTAATGCTATATAGATGATATGAAAGTAAAACGTTTTCAGGTTATATAAGTGGATGTAGAGAATATCTTAAGTTAGATCTTCATTTCTATAATTTACTGAGTGACGGCTATATAGTATATACAGTATATGTTACTGAAAAATACAAAGCTTACGTAAGATAATAATATTATTAAATATAAAATATTTTTATAGTTATTAATCAAGTGGGGTTGGGTCTTTTTCATATATTTAATGGCGGTGTGGTGTAGACATTTATATGCGTGATTCTCTTCAGTATTGGCTCGAGAGAGCGCAAAAATAACAGTTCCTAAGGAAAGACCAAAAGATATTACTTACTGGTAAAATAAGAGGCCTACAAGATTTTGTAGTCTCCCAATCATTTCAGCAAGATCTCTTAGCAGGCTAAAATGATTTTACCCTCTACATTTCAAAGTAGTTCACGAAACATGCAGCAGCTATACCAAGATGCTATGTCTATTGTTCGAAAGCATGGCAAACCTGACATTTTTTTTACTTTCAACTACAATCCACAATGATATGAATTAGCTATTGTTTTACTCCCACATGATTAACTCACTGATCGTCCTGACATTGTTACTTGCGTTTTCGCGTTCGAACTCAAAAACTGAACATGTAAGTATAGGTTCAAGAAAGTGTATTTGAGATAAAAAAAAAAACATTTATTATGGAAACAAATAACTTTCACAATATCTGGTATTTTTCATTGAAAATAAAGCTGAAAAATGTTTATTTGAATGTCTAATGAGCTTAGTTTGCAGCAGTTGCTGCACAAGCCACTAGTCATATTATAACACTGGCAAATTCTGTAAAGAAAGAGTGTTCATAATATGCTTAAAACTGTCAGGTTAATAACATTATAACCAGTTTTTTTATCATTCCCATTAGCAATACTCCGACCCCAATGAGGCAATCTGACGAACTTCGATGACAATATATAGGCTTTCTGCATTATCGACATCTCGCCAAGGAATGATACAACCAGTGAGGATACTGATGTATCAATTTTTGACGTAGCAATTTGACAGCTTCCCCACGTAATAGGGACAGTTGCCAGCTATGCTTTAGCACCCCGTTAACTTCCCGGTCATTAGTCTGGTGGAGGTAATGAAAAGGCGTCACAACTCGGGCGATCCCGACACTCCGCGTGGTAGTAACGGGCTTTCCCCTGCCCCTAATTTTATTTTGACGTAGAAACATTCATTGTCCGGCGTGATTGGGAAGCACTTGCGTTCGATTGTTAGGGGTGGCAGGTACAGCGCCGCTGCGGCACGAATTTCCCCCGGGATCGATATGTCTCGAGTTGACCCGCGCCGCGGCGCGTCCTGCCACTGCGGTCAACCCATCATCGTGTACAGCACTCGTCATATCACCTGTAGTAGCAGGTGCACCTCTGACGTCAGTGTTTGCATCTGTCATATTCGCGACAGTTGCCCTGGCAACGGCTATGCATTTTGATGGACCATTATTTGAATATGACCGATGTGATGTAGGCCTAACAATACAAGTAGTAAGACTGATGTTGTTGAGTCAACTGTCCGAACACAGGTTTAAATTTCACAAGTGACACCAATAAGGCATCACTTATGAGGCAACTAAGCCAGGAAATAATTAGGTAAAAAATTTAATCCGTGGCACTACAGCCCGTGAAGGGCCCAGACCAGAGATGGGCATCGTGCCTCACTTGAGAAATACTGCCTCACTGACCTTCACAGAGCTTATCGCTCTGAGTGACATCATCTTCACAGTCCCCGTTACTCCCTCGCGCAGCTCCTATGCATGGGCAGGTTCTATATTAGTTTCATAAGCAATATCAGTGGTGGCATAATGGCATTATCAAAGCAGTGTGTACGCGTTAGAAAATTATTATTTCATGAGAAATGGAAGGAAGAGTTTTTTTGCTGTTTTACGATGAATGTTATGCTCGAAAATCCTATTAGGCATTAATAAATGTAATATACAACGACATTACTCCTTATGTCATAAAGAACATGCTGAATTAGAAGGTAAGACAAATTAAATGTTATTTTTCGTACTATTCCGAAGAAAATTTATGATCTTAACATTTGCATAGTATACTAAATACGACATTATACCTTAAACACGCTGCATTAAAAGGTACGGGGAATTAAATGTTGTCTGTACGTATTATTTCCAAAAGAAATTATATAAAAAATATCAAATGTGCGTAGAAAACGAAATATGATTTTCTGAAATTATTTTAGGTCGAGAACGTGCAAATCTATTAAGTAATCTTGATAAACGCCAGAATATTCAAGAAAATAAACGTAGACAACGTGATGGAATATTATTGGCTAGTTACGCAATTTCTCGCCTGTGATTTAAATCAAGTCAATGATGGAGAAATAGTAAAATGGTTTATGATTAAAGCTGCCGAATTAATTTGCCAAATTGAATAAACCTTTTCGAGTCTCTCACGTTAACTAAGCGCTTTCCTAACAATTCGCCACTGACCGCCTTAGCGATTACGATAAGGTGACGCAGGTCACAGCAGTTTATATTTCCCATCCTACTCTGCAGTCTCCTCTCCTAGTAAACAAACTATTTCAAATCGAGTGCCTCACGTAACCGAAAATTGTGCCCATGTATGGCCTAGACCGACCAGCCAGCTGCTGGCCTCACGCCCACATGCCGAAGCAGAGGTGGACGATCATCCAACCAGAATGGAGGTATCGTGTGGTTAGCACGATGATCCCCCTAGCCGTTATAGCTGGCATTCGCAACCGGATTTCGCTACCTATCGTAGCTCCCCAAGTGCATCACGATGCTGGGTGGGCGCCAGTCCCATACACTGGCCGAAATTTCATGAGAAAATTTCTTCTCCCACGAGGACTCGAACCAGCGCTCATTCCGTAACGCGAGTCCTAGGCAGGATGCCTTAGACCGCGACGCCACGGCGCGGGACAATAATTAGGTAAAGGGCAGCTAAATTTGTTAAAGGTAAAAGAGAAGACGGAAATGATACGATAAAAGAACTTAAATAGGAAACATAGGAAAACAGACGTAGAAAAACTAGAATAACATCATTGTATAGAGCACATCTAGGTCAAAAAGTATGGGTAGACATAACGGCTCGGTTAGAGAAGCCAACGTACTATGGTAGGAACGATCATGATTTTAAAATAAAATATAGGAAACAGAAAACGGATGTAGGTAAATTCTCATTTTTAAATAGAACTATAAATGATTGGAATGACGTACTTGCAGCGGTCTTTGAGGGCTGTCCTTCATTAAGGAGATTCAAGAATAACTTAAAACGTTGTGTATAAAGTGTAAATTAAAATTAAGGTGATATTTATTTTTTAAGGTGACATGTATTTATTTAGCTTGACGAATTACTCCCTTGGTTTGAATTGTAAGTTTAGTTTAAGTGTAGTTCTGTTTATAAGTATGAATAAGGGTGTAATTATTTGTCTTATTTGAACTGTTGTATCAGTAAAGCGTGGTGAGTCAGTGAAGTTATGGTTTACAGTGCAGTGAATAGAATACGCAATTAAAGAACCACACTGTATGTAACGACCTCTCACGGGAAATATGATGCATCATCATCATCATCATCATCATCATCATCATCATCATCATCATCATCATCATCATCATCATCACAGACATTCTTTATCGCCTCACCTCTTAAGAGACGCGCACACAGCATATTTCTTACTTAATATTTAATACTTCAGGTTCAAATTCCCTAGGATAAATCAATGTTGAATTGGTTAACATTATATATGAAGAGTCCACTGCAAGAATGATGGATGTCACTTTCTTGTCGAAAATGAACCAAGACTGTCAATGCATAGCTTAAGACATATAGAATGTACATAGAGAGTTATATGGCATTAACACTGATAGTCATTGTCCAGTAATGATCGGAAAATCACAGTTAAGCTTTGAGCACTAAGCATTTCAAACTTTCAATTGCTTCTCCTGAAAAATGTATTCTAAATGACATCCATCATTCTTGCATTGGACTCTTCATATGCAAAGTTGATATACTTTAATATTGAAGATAACTAAGCGAGAAAAAGTAGAACTTCTTGTGATTGCAGAAATAACAGCATATAGCCGACTACTAGTCATAATCAAAGGAGAGGAATAAGGAAATGAAAGGGAAAAGACAGAAACACGGGACAAAGCAACAAATTAAGAAGAAAAATATGGACGAGAGAAGCACGTGAGGGAAAAAGGAGTAAGAGAGGGAGAGGAAAAGATTAAAAAGAGAAGAGGAAGGAGAGGAAAAAGAAGGAAAAGAGAAAGAAAAGGGGATACAAGGACGACATGTTCCACATCTTAAAGCTTCATTGCTCATGTAAGATCTATGGAATAAAATAAATGAATGAATGAATGAATGAATGAATGAATGAATGAATGAATGAATGAATGAATGAATGAATGAATGAGGGAAAGAGAAAGGAAAGAGGAAAGGAGGAAATGAGGGAGAGGGAAAAGAAAGGAAAAAGGAGAGGGATGAAAACAGAAAAAAGGGAAAAGATAAGGAGAAAGAGTAGAGAAAGGGGAGGAAAGGAAACAGAGAAAATGAGAAAAGAGAAAAGGAAGGGTAGGGAAAAAAGGAAATAGAAAGGAGAGGGAAAAGAAATGAAAGGAGGGAAAAGATGAAAGAAAGAGGGTGAAGATTAAAAGGGGATAAAGAAGGAGAAAAGAAAGTAAAGGAGAGGGAAAAGGAACGGAGAAGGAAAAGAAAAGAAGAGGGAGAAGATAGGAAAAGAAAAATAGGGAAAGTGAAAGCAAAAGAGAGAAAAAAGAAAGAAAAAGATAAAAAGAAAGGAAGAGAAGGGAAAAAGAAAGAAAAGAAGAGGGAGAAGAGAGGAAAGGAGATGGAAGGGGGGAAAAAGAAGAGAAAGGGTACGGAGGATGATGAGGACTGAAAAGATGAGAAAGCTGTGGGATAGAAAAAAGGAATAGGAGATAGAAGTAAGGGAAAATTAAAATGAGTAAAAGGAGATAGAGCTACGAAATGACGAGAAGGTTGAAGAAGAGTGAGATTGTAAAGAGAGGAAATAGAGGAACGGAAGTGAAGAACTAGACAGGCAATCCTCTAATTATTTCCAGTAGCCTAGCCTACTTATTAATATCGACAGGGAGTACACTGAAAATATCTCTGCGCTGCTCATTCGGTCCTCAAATTTTGTTAATGTTATTGTATCCTCTTTTTATATTCAATATATTATTTTATTTCTATTTATATTATTGTAATTATATTCTGTAGTAGATGTATTATTCTCTATTATATATTATTCTGCATTATTATATAAATTTATAGGCCTATATAAATTATGATCTATACTAATAATAAATCTGTAGCCGAAATTTTTCTGGTAATTTTCGATTTTCCAAAAATAATTGGTCCTAACATATATAATTAATCACCCTGAAACCGAAAATCGCTTTTTTGACAAATTTGTTTGTCTATCTGTCTGTCTGTCTGTATGTTTGTTACCTTTTCACGCGATAATGGCTGAACGGATTTCGATGAAGATTGGAATATAAATTAAGTTCGTTGTAAGTTAGATTTTAGGCTATATGGCATTCAAAATACTTTATTTAAAAGGGGGGTTATAAGGGGGCCTGAATTAAATGAATAGAAATATCTCGCTTATTATTGATTTTTGTGAAAAATGTTACATAACAAAAGTTTCTTTAAAAATAATTTCCGATAAGTTTTATTCTACACAAAATTTTGATAGGACTGATATTTAATGAGATAAATGAGTTTTAAAATTAAAATAACTGTCATATAAGGCCATGTAATGAATTAAAAAACAAATGACTTTGTCTATAAGGGGCCTTGGACAGCAACAATCGAAAGCTATGAAAGATAGCCTACAGATAATGTTTCTGTGTTTGTATGAAGTAATATCGGAAGCTAAATTAACCGATTTGTATAATTAATTATTAATTCACCATTGGAAAGTGTAGTTTCTCTATATGGACATAATGCTATAATGTTATTACAGTAACTCCTGAGTGAATCGAGGCCAGGTAAGATTAAAATAGCTTCTTATGCACAGAAAACGTGATAGGCTATTCTGAACATTCGTTTCCTGTATTTCCTAAAATAATTTTTATGACCAAATGAGTGGTCTCTGGATGAAAATGATCGCATTTTAATTGTGCAAATACAATTTAAATTAAGTAACATAATAAACGATTTATCCTTATATCAAACACGAATGTTCCCTGGATCAAATGTCCTATTTTAATTATGTAATTACTTTATATTTATTTCTAACGGGTGCAGCGGAGCGCACGGGTACGGCTAGTTAATAATAAATTATCATTCTAAGAGGTACAAAAAATAAATAAAATAAAATAAAAGTAAGACTGTTTCTTTCAGGTACAACCACCTCGAAGTTTAATGGCTCTGTCAGTAGAGCAACTGACCACGCCGATTACGGACTTGAAAATTGCAGGTTTGACCCCGGGAAAGGCGTGATATTTCAACTTACCAAAACATCCAGAACGTCTCCGAAACTTTATGCTCACCACATCGCTCTCTAGAGCTGCGGTCTGGAAAGAATGCGAACTCTAGCTCCTTGCCCGTTTTCGCTTCAACTGCTAATACACCAACACTTAATTTTTCAAACATCTCCACGGCTGGGGTGCTGAAGAATGATCAACGAAGGCACAAGTTAGTCGCACCGCGCTCCTAGTCCGTGCCAAGTCAGTGTATTCGTCAGAGCCCCCATCCACTTGACACTTGTACATAGCCCCCGCCCTCATAATTTAAGAGCAGTATGTCCCCTTGAAAATAATAGTCCCAGCAGTACTATTTGGTGGGATGGGCTATTTATCCGCACCCCCGCCCCTCTTCAGCCCTCATCACCATCAATCTTCATTAATCACTACCGGCGGGGTTGTGTTAGCAAGTTTGTTCAACACCCCAGACGAACACGCCACCTTGCTCCAAGCAAAGAAGACCTCCCAACGGTTGTGAGCGGAGGAGACAATAGTCGCTAAGGTTATCAAGTTTTGCACAACCTCTGCAGAACAGTCATCGTGTGGACAACAGCTGATGCCACAAGTTTTGTCAGGTCCATAGTGGTAACATTTCACAACTCAGCATTAACTTCAGTAAAAACAAAATACATAAATTACCTAATATGAATCATACAAAAATGACACAAGAACCAAATTTTAAGCGTTTCAGCACTCAGGACAACTGAACGAAGCAGTTGGACTTCATCAATCACAGAGAGTTAAACAACATTTTACATTTGATAGCATTATAAAATTCCACTTGCGAGCTAGAGCCAGCACAGACGTGTCTATTCTGAAAATGGGGCACTTCTTACATTTTCCTACAACAAGTATTGTTAATAATAAAACTCGACAACTTTTGCTGGAATTTGTCTATTTTAAAAAGTAGTATATTCAATTTAATTTATTAGGCCATTAGACATACAGTAATAGGCTTCATCAGAGATACATTGAAAAACATAAATATAATTGAAACTATAAAATTAATTAAAACACTTCACATTTAGGCCTACAGTCTTACTAATAAACCGTGTATAGTTTTTATACGAGACTTATGCAGAGTTGAGACAGAAAACTTTACTAATAAACCATGCATAAGCGATGGATGTATAAACAGGCTGTAACTATACATGGGAATTGCTTTGCAGTAGTTATATACACGAAACCCCTTGTTTAAGCGTTACATATAAAGAAAAAATGGCCGCCCCTCTAACAGCTGTTCGTATCGACTGTCATTTTACGATGATGGTTGTCTTGTAACCACAGAAGAACAAACCAAAGAGCAGAAAATAATTAGAATAATATTACTTTAGCTTGTACTCTTTGACCAAAATATGGTGTGGTAATCGATTAGAACCAGTTGTACTATCGATACTTAACACGCCACACTAGAGCGCTCTACCGGATGCAATAGAGAACTTCAGATATTCTATTCAGCGTATTCCGAATCTCACCGGTGAGCAATCCGATGGCATCACGGTGTTCCGAATTCCACCGATGACGTCATTGATGCTCCACCGGTGTCGCACCGGTGCCATCAACTTGCAGAGGTGGTGGCAGTCTCCATCAGCCGCCATCAGTGAATCTGATTGGTTTTTGTATAGGATGGGAATTAGCAGACGAATGACATCGTGCACTGTTGTGTCATGACGGTGTGTTCTGCTTTAGTTCTGCTGCATTGTTTGTAATGAGCACAACGTAAAAACAATATGTTAATGGCTTATGAGCGAACATGTCAACGGACCAGTTATTACTACCGGTTCAAGAAATAAGTTGTTTATGATCTCTTTTCTTTGAACGAGATGGCAGTACGAAAATTTCGCAAAATTTTGCTAGCGTAGCACAGATAACCACTTACACGGTCGCCATGACAGCATCGATTCTTCCAGCAGTTTTGTTCCTTATTTTCGTTGCAACGTGACGTCATTGATCCCACCGGACCGGTGAGATTCGGAATACGCTGATTACCTTTCGTAACGAAGTAATGACGAAACTATGACGTAGCTGTGTAACAGTATTACTGCTATACACGACGTATGTAGTGATTATTAGTAGGGAATTTACACACGACGTATAAACGAGCTACTCATTGTATAAGTATAAGACAGTTAAACGTCTGTATATCGATCGTCTAGTTCAAAAGTGCGACAACTAAAAAAAAACAAGGTTTGAGATATCTTCAGTTGAAAGTTTCAAATAAATCACTTAGAAAGGAACAGAGTTCTGGTTCATAACCACGACAATTAGAAATGAGTCAGTATTCAGGACGAGTTTATCACAATCTTCCAGTTCATTATTGATACATTTCGAAATGCACTAATAATGAATTAGTAAAGTCCGTAGTTGTAATTATTTCTAATGCAGTTTATTCTTTTTTTTTCTTTTATTTTTGGTTGTAAATATGACTCATCTCAATACTGAATCGGAAAGAGCTCCGAAGTATAAATAACTAAAAAATGGCAATTTTTGAGTTGTCGCACTTTTGAACTGGACGATCGATGTAGAGTTTTTGTTAGTAAAACCGTTAATATATTAATTGTAACAAAATGTAAATAAATGTATTTATTAAAAAAAACAATTTAGACAAGTATAGAAAAAAAATCTCTACAATCTTTCTGGCCAATTCCTTCAATTCTGTGGTAGATAGAGATCGAAGCCGCTCCCTTTTGGTAATGCGACTTCAGCTTACTTGAGTTACGTCCGGTCCCTTTTGGCATAGTGCAAAGTTGTTATCGAAGTAACATTTCTGCCATCGCCGGATATCGAATCACACGTACTTGTTCCCTCTGACGGCTTCTCCCAGTTGCCTCTCTGACGTCATATTTTCTTTTCTATTTTCCATTGCCTTCTCTGTACTTGGTTCCGAATTGCTAACTTTCTTTCGGAGTAATTCAATACGACTTTCTCGCCGTTGCGTTGTCACGTCTTAAACTGAATTCAGATCAGAACTGAAACTGTATAGGAAATGATATACCATGTCGGACATTTTATTGAAGAGTTCATAAATATCTCAATTAGTACTAATCATAATATTACAATATACGACACACAATATACTACACAGTGTGTTTCAGTGGGATGTTCCACTTTTTAAATAGGTCTATTTGACTAAATAACAAAACACTAACGTAACCAAGCATAAGTGAGAGGTTATCTCTGAGAAAATGATTTACTATACTCCAAACAGGAGAAAGTCTCAGGGGAATGAGACGCAGCGGGGTAATGCTGTGAATGAACGTTGATGTCATAAGATGTCATAAGGTCACACACGTGGGTACACGCATCTCCATTGGGTAACTCTCAAAGCACAAACGATAACACTGATACACACACATACTTATACTACCCTAGTTACAAAATTAGATCACGGTTAATCTCCTGTTTTTTAAACTGACGTTATAACGGTAATATTATCTATCTTTCAAGGCAATAATTTTCCTTAAATCATATTCAAAATTAGCCCCCAAACGTTCCTTTTAAAATTTTAACAAAATTTTAATAAAATGAATACAAAAATTACTAATTTCATCATAATTACAAATAAATAACAATTTAATAAAAATTCCAATAAAATAATTAAATATTAATAAATCAAAACCTAAAAAAAAATAACATTTTAACAACTTAAAATGATAGTACTTCGCTCCAATAGATGACGCAATAGTAAGCACATTCCTTTCACGGTTAATCTCCTGGTTGGAGAACAGTACAGTTACAAGATGTGCTGGGAAGTATCCCCCCTTCTCTTGGACACCCATTCTAGCCCGTTTCGCTATATCAGATACATGCCTCAAACAGATATTGTTTATGTCGGCTGTGATGTTTGTCTGGAGATCCAGGACAGTTCGTGGTCTGTTTCTGTAGACTTCTTCCTTGAAATAGCCCCATTGAAAATAATCCGCTGACGTGAAGTCTGGTGACCTTTGAGGCCATAAACCTTTAGAGATAACACGGTTCTCGAAGAAAGCTGCTGATGTGTGAAATGTATTCATTAGTGGCGCCATCCTTTTGAAAATATCCCTGCGTAAATTCGATGTCGTCTAACTGCTCCACCAAGCCCGTGAAAATGTTCTTATACACATTAATATGTACAGTTTCTTCAAAGAAAATTGATTTAAAGATCCTGTGACTGGATATTGCAAACCACACTCCAAACTTTTCTGAATGAAATGATGTCTCCTGGAACACATGAGGATTTTCAGACGCCCATATTTTTGTGTTGTGAGAATTTACATATACTGAGAGATTAATCGTTATATAAGAACATTATAACGATGTATCGAAGGCAATCTGCCGGTATCCACTGAAACTTCTGATTTCGTGAATCATTTCAATGTAGGTCTACTTATAATTTAAAAGTCACCTAGGGACGCAGAGTTATAGTAATTAAAAAGTGGAACATCCCACTTAACATTCTGTATTGAATATACTAGTCAACAGGGGCAGCCCGTCCTTATGTGCTACAGTGCTACAGCACAATGATAATTTTGTTCAAATAATGTATTTGATCTGTCATTTGACAATTTCCCGTGGTTATGTTCACGACGCGTTATAGAGTGTTTAGTCTTCGCTCTTCGCTCTTTGCTGCCTCAGGCGGTACGTTGTGCTACTCAAAACTCTACATGAGAATGTAGACAACTAATGCGCATGTGCGAAGCTGAAATCACTGCTCTGATTGGCTATTTTTACGCGGGGAAGTACTGTAGTCAGCTTCAGCACAACACAGCTTGGAGATTACAAAAGTAAAGCATAACGAAAGAATGCTTGTTTGTGGAAGAACTCGGAACTATGTGCAATGTATTTGGTAATTCAAGTGTCCGACCGCTGCTGCCATCTACCTGATTTTTGAGATTCCTCCTGAATCAGTCAGTCCAGAAAATTGAAGCCAAGGAATTATGTGACAGTATAATTCAGGAAACTACTTATCGTTTCAGTCTTGAACCTACCTAGACGCAACAAAATTGTTAAACAGCAAATTTTTGACAATTTTTCGCATAATTTTCCTGAACGCGAACTTGAAGTTGCTGTCAACAGTTATACTGTACTGAACAAAAGAGTGTTAAAGACACAACTTGGAGTTCTATATGGAAGACCCGACTTCCGAAATATAGATGGAGCTGTTCAATTGTTACAATACATAACATAGCCTCCAACAATTCACAGGATCCATTCTGTGAAGTAACGAAGTTGTTAAATATTTTGGTTACAACACCAATGACCACTGCTGAGCCAGAAAGATGTTTTTCTTTCTTTAAACGCATAAAAACGTTTTTAAGGAACACTATGTCCCAGGATCGCCTCACTGCTCTTGCAATACTGTCAATAGAAAAGAGTATGATGTCCAAGATGGAGGGGTTTAACTCCAGGGTAATTGACAAGTTCTGCAGTAGAAAGGAACGTCGTATGGACTTCATATTTCGTCACTAGGCGAGTCTCAAATTAAGATAAATACATATAAGTGTATACAATAGGCCGATATAGAGATTGTAGCACACTCATTATTTTGACCACCAGCCGCTACTGCTAGTCAATGGTAACGTGTGGTTTATGTTGCAGTAAATGTACAGCCTAGTCTATTAAATATGCGTGTAGGTTATGAGGCAGTAGATGAGGTGGGATGTTAAATCTTATTCCCTGTGGCCAAATACGGCATACTCAGACACCTCACTGTCGGTGTGGTTTCTTCACACTCATGGCAGTAGTCACTTGGCGAATCTGAACTTGTAAATGTTGCAAGCTACAACTGCATTAATACGTAATGCGAGTGGTGTACGTAGTTTGCACGTCGCACGGCTCTGTACTCTTGCGAGATAAAGTCCTCTTGTAATTCTTATATTATCAGTGTTCATACACGTATACATAAGGTAATCCCAGTCGTTCAATTACTTCTCGCCATCGGTGTAGTCTAGGTTTAACGAGTGAGACTCGTGGTTTGAGACTGTGATGGGGGATGAGTTCGAATCCCGCTTGGGTTGATTACCTGGATAGATTTTCTTTAGATTTCCTCCAACTGCAGGATAATGTTACGGCAAATCTTCGGACTCATCTGGCCAAAATACCATCTGGTTATTAACACGAGGTATAGGTTAGATTTTCTCCATTGCCGATAATGAAGAAGGAATTCATAACGTTTCGATGATTGGCTCTGTCTTAGTCTTATGCCCGGTTTTCTGGAAAGACAGTTACCTGTACATACAGAGTTATCTACGATTTAACGTGCTGATATGTTTAAAATGAGTTTCCGAAACAACAGTTATCGTCACTTTACAATTATCTGTGGTTCATCTGGTAACTGTGCCTCGATCTGTAGTTACCTGTTTGTTAGTACTGATTCGAACAAATACCGATATGCAGCGCTACTGTATTACTGTTTCGTAAACTAAAATAACTGACATTAAATAATAATAATATAGACCACAATAAATTAATTTACTATTATTTTGAATAAATTTTATTCAGCTTCCTCCAAATGAAGGATGCCTACAAGACAAAGCTTACCACAAAATTGTTGTTTTTTTAATAAATGGTAAGTAAACAATTTATAACGGAAAAAAAGAAAACAATGGAGAAGGAAAACAAAAATAAATAACTCAATTATAAATAATTGAAGACGACTAAACAAAACATCATTAATTTCAGAAGAAACTTAAAATTTCCTAGTACGGTATCTATTTGCTATCAGGTGATCACAGTCGTCTATTTAGCACTAGTTGCAGGACCAACTTAAGTGAGCAGATCGCCATAGAAAAGGATCAATCTATTTAAGTGTAGAGATGGTTTCTTAGGATTTTTATAGATCCCTTCACTGCAGACAGAGATACTTCAGTAACAAGAGTTTGTCCTAGACCAAAATGCTTGCAAAAATGCGCGAATCTTTTTGTGATGGTCCCTCCAGCCCCATTCAGTAATCCAATAACTTCGACCGACGTTAGATGATATTTCTTCCTTATAATATGGTATAGTGGGGTCGTATATGTCGCACTTTTCCTGATGTACCTCAGCAGGTTGATTTTCGTACGTTTCCATCCTTACGGCTTACAGTTGATCAATTATGAATCCGCTTGTTGATCTTGTCGGGATAGCGATGATGTCAATGCGCCTTGTAGACCCATTTGTGGACACACCACGGACCTTCTCTCCTACTTGGTAATATTTTCCTCGTAGGCCCGATGCTAGGAGGGATCGAATCTTGTGATGACGACTATTCCTCAGTAGTTCTCCATGAGGACAGGCTCCCAGAATGAGAGCAAGTGTTTCTTTCTCACTCCGACAATGTCGGGAGTGGGTTCCATTCTGAGACCTACCTGGTAGAGCACGTACTGGACATACATTGGCAGTCATCTTAATAGCGTCCTTCCATTCGCTGCTGGTCAATCCATTCGGTCTAGATAGCCATTTATTACCAGGCGTGTATTCTTTGTATAGAATGAGTCCCTTTCCTTTCTGAGGCAACGTACACCAGGAGTCATATTCTTTGTCTCGCAGGAATTTTCGTAAAGATGGTACGTTTATCTGATCAGAGGAATCAATATTTTCCGATCCAAGTTTATCCAGACTTGCTTGTATTTCATTAGTCAAATCACGTGTATTTCAAACATATATGTTGTTTGTCTTTGCAAGCAATTTGCAAGCGTAGGCCTATATCAATTTTCAAACTATCAGTATAGTTTAAAAAATTTGGAGTTTTATTTACTTAACTTACGGAAAATGTTCTACTTTCTATGACATTTTAAGATAATAACGTGTATTTATAAAGACAATTTTGAAGATCTCAAGCTTAATTTTTATTCTTGGATGCTCTGCCAATGCCAATGGTATTTCGGGCTCCGAAAAGTATATTTGAGGCGGGGTCAACGAAGTCAACTTCCTGGCTGAATTAAAAGTTATCAAAGCATAAAATGTTATTATTCTTATTCAGAAACTCATAAGTATAGGCACGTATGAATATTTTCATTCAGTTTGTGAAAACTGGATGTGCATGGGGCATTTTGAATATCAAAAATGTAGTTTCGAGAAAAGGGCGACATTGCGAAAAGAGATACAATACGGATATATGGAGCAGGTCTATATAAAAATCGCGCCTGGAGCTAAAAAAAGAAACAGAGATAAAAACCCGCTTACTATCAACTTTGTAAGTGCCAAAGGAATATTTTCGTGGCGTCGTGGTCTAAGGCATCCTGCGTGGGACTCGCGTTACAGAATGAGCGCTGGTTCGAGTCCTCATGGGGGAAGAAATTTTCTCATGAAATTTTGGTCAGTGTATGGGACCGGTGCCCACCCAGCATCGTGATGCACCTGGGGAGCTACGATAAGTAGCGAAATCCGGTTGCGAATGCCAGCTATAACGGCTGGGGGGCTCATCATGCTAACCACACAATACCTCTATTCTGGTTGGATGATCGTCCACCTCTGCTTCGGCATGTGGCCGTGAGGCCAGCAGCCTGCTGGTCGGTTTGGCCCCTCGTGGGCTGTAGCACCACGGATTATTATTAAAGGAATACTTTCGTACAAAAAAAAAATATTTTGATCACTTTTTGTAAAAGCTCAGTCAGCCACTTCTATGACATTAAATTAGGCCTACTGCTGAGTTACTGCATTTCATGTTCATCATTACCGAACAAATTTATTCTTAGATTCTTCAATATGAACAAAATTCGAGTAATCTAAGGCGAAATCGCGTTCTGAAAAAAATTTCTCTCTGACAGGACTGCAGAAAATAGGAACTCCAGCGCCATAATGCTTCATCTTTATTATTCCTACAGTGAGAGGACTGGAAAAAAAAAAAGTGTCCGCTTCTAACAGTTAGATCACGCCTACATATTTAAATTAGTTTCCAATATTTTCAAGCTACCAGGTTCGTTCGTTTCCTGCAGACGCAGAACACAGCTGCACACACATTCATTGATTACCTTTCAACAACTTTAATTTGAGTGGTAACACAAGCTGCTCCTGCTACTCGGCCGGCACTTCCACTCCGGCGAGAAGGGGGAGAAGGAAGCCCGGCCGGGCAGGCCGCGTCGCATTGTCGCACAAGGAGAAACCACACCGCTACAATGGCCACCAACAATGGCATATTCGTAGACAGACATGGCTTTCAAAATCCTCTCATTGTGTGGACCACTTAAGAAGCACTTCAAATTCCCCGCACTCTCGCCTCCTCAGTAGCGCGTCCGGTCGTGCAGGGGTGTCGAACATTACCGACGTGATGTAGGTACTGAACTCTAATCCGTAACAACAAATGAACATGTTTATTTTCTGAATGTAGCCCACGAAATGCACATTGATGCAACATAATATGATATGTCTATTTTTTGACGGTGAAGATTGGTATAAGCCCTATGCCCATACATAATATTGCAGATAATATTAATCATTTTGGTAGGGTGTGTTTTATTATCTATTAGCAGTAAGTGGCTAACATTTCAAGATATTTGAATTTTTCCACCTCTTCGAAGGATAAATCTCCAATTTTTATATTTCCATTTCGTAGAATATTCTGCTCACGAGACATAATCATATACTTCCTCTTTTCGGGGTTTACTTCCAACCCTATCGCTTTACTTGCTTCAACTAGAATTTCCATGTTTTCCCTAATCGTTTGTGGATTTTCTCCTAGCATATTCACGTCATACGCATAGACAAGAAGCTAATGTAACCCATTCAACTCCAAACCCTGCCTGTTATTCTAAACTTTTCCGACATATTCTAGAGTGAAGTTAAAAAGTAAAGGTGATAGTGCATCTCCTTGCTTTAGCCCGCAACGAATTGGAAAAGCATTAGACAGAAGCTGGCCTATAAAGACTCTGCTGTTTCACTGAAACATATTTTATAACAATAATAATAATAATAATAATAATAATAATAATAATAATAACTATTATTGCAGGTAGATCAGAGAGTGAGAAGATCCAAGGAAGACAGTCCTTTATATCAAAAGAGAAGAAGAGGAAGGCCTAAAAGATAGGCGGAGAGTGGATAATCATCTTCAGAGGAAGATTTTTATTTTTTTTTATTTTATTGGGTTATTTTACGACGCTGTATCAACATCTAGGTTATTTAGCGTCTGAATGATATGAAGGTGATAATGCCGGTGAAATGAGTCCGGGGTCCAGGACCGAAAGTTACCCAGCATTTGCTCGTATTGGGTTGAGGGAAAACCCCGGAAAAAACCTCAACCAGGTAACTTGCTCCAACTGGGATTCGAACCCGGGCCACCTGGTTTCGCAGCCAGACGTGCTGACCGTTACTCCACAGTTGTGGACTTCAGAGGAAGAAGCTTGTTGAACTACCGCAGTAGTAGTAGTAGTAGTAGTAGTAGTAGTAGTAGTAGTAGTAGTAGTAGTAGTAGTAGTAGAAGACTATACCTTTACTTTAAATGCGACAGGCTCATGTCAACAGATTTAATGGCATGTAGAAGAACTTCTGCGGAATGAAATTCCGGCACATAGGCGACGCTGATATAACTTCGGCAGTTGCGAGCGTCGTTAAATAAAACATAATTTAATTTTGTACCTTTACTCAGATTAACGACCAACACCAAATATTCACAAGCATTGGAAATCCTAGTGATATGTTTAACACAGCGCAAGATCACAGCATCCGGACCTACGTTCGGGCGTGGATTCGATTCCCGTTTGACCGATTACCAGGTTGGGTTTTTCTTCGAGGGTTTCCCGAACTGTAAGGTGAATGTCAGGTAATCACATGACGAATCCTCTCCTTCATCTTGCCAAATACCATCTCGCTATCACCAATTCCATGAACGCTAAATAACTAGTGGTTGATACACCGTCGTTAAACCATGATTGAAACAGATCACAGGAAATACATCCAAGCCCTAATTTTTTTAGTTGGTTATTTAACGACGCCGTATGAACTACTAGGTTATTTAGCGTCGATGAGATTTGTGATAGCGAGATATTTGACGATATGAGGCCGAGGATTTGGCATAGATTACCTGGCATTCACCTTACGGTTGGGGAAAACGTTGGAAAAAAAACCCAACGAGTAATCAGCCCAAGCGGGGATCGAACCCGCGCCCGAGCGCAACTTCAGACCGGCAGGCAAGCGCCTTAACCGACTCAGCCACGCCAGTAGCTTCCAAGCCCTAATAGAAGGGAAATAAATCCACATTTTACTGCCAAGAAACGAATCAGATATCCTGCGGAACATGTAGATATTAAAAACCGCTACAACTTGAGCGACAGCTGAAAACTAAAGCTATTTGGTTTTAGTTTAACAGTGGGATGATTTTGAATTAGCAATAAACAAACCAGAGTGTTTGTATTTACCTGTGCTGAACAAATTCGTTGCTATTTAACGAAGCGTACGGGGTAAAAGCACTGAAAAGAGAACATACTGAATCCAGCATGGTTTTTGGTTCCGAATTAATTCCACATTTCCCATGAAAAGTACCGGAAAGTAAACACTGCACAGCCTTCCATCACGAGGAGCACCGGGCACATGTTGCACAAACTAAAGAGCGGGACGCTAAGTTATTCATGGCGGGACTATAAATTCACTTTCAACTTCATATTACAGGTCAATAAGTTACAGAGATTCGGTGGAGACCATTACGGGGCTCATGGGCAATTTATAGACCCTGAGGACTTTCCTCTTTTGTCGGAAGTCGCGTATGAGGGAGGAAAAAAATGACTCGTAGGTCTTCAGCCGCGGATCAATAAACAATACACCTGCTGTGTTTCAACGCCGATACCAGCCGGCCAAGAGAGACGAGCACCTTATAGCCGCATGCTGTACACGGCTTCGCAACTAGTCAGAAAGGCTTTTCATCTCGGAAGAAAATCGAGCTGTGCAGCCTGGAGGTAATATAACAGCTTACTCCTTGGACAGACTACAACAAAAATTTTAATATCACATTATACACCATAAATACTTTTTTTTTTTCGGAAAAAGAAATCTTCTTTAAATGTTAACACTGTTTTATTCGATAAGTACTATCCGTACGATTCTGATTTTTACTCTGAAAAGAAATGATTGATCCCTTTATTGTTTTTCAATAAAATGAAGATTTTATTGCAAAATAAACAAAAACATTAACACGCATTGTCATTGCCCGCAACCCTTCTAGGACGGAATGCTGCTATTCAGACCTGACTTCGTGTGTATATTCGTAGGTGAGCAGGGGATGCGCTGTTGCCAGACTACGCAGATTTTCAGCCTAATTGTCTAATTAACTATAAACTTAATTACAAAACGCATAATAGATATTATATATTAAGGTATTCTATTGCCTCCTTCAATCTGCACAGTTATGTTACTTCCACCTTGCATTTTCATTTAAATTTGAAAAATACTTATCTAAATATGCATACAACACTTTAAAATCCACCTAACTACTGTATGTATCTAAAGTTAAAAAATCTAAATATGAAATGAGATTTTAAAAATAACTTAAATACTCGTATGTAAGCCTACCTTAACTTAAAAAAATAACCTAAATATGTATCTGCACAAAAAAAAAAAAAAACCAAAATGCATCTGAAATTTAAAAAATGACAAATATGCATCTAAAATTTAAAAAGTGTCCTAAACATGCACTTAAGCTTAAAAATTAACCTAGATACTCTATATGCACCTAGACTAAAACTATTCCATGAACGTGCATCTACAGTTAAAAAAATTGACAAAAATAGGCACGTAAACTTGAAAAATTTGACATATATGCATCTAAACTTCAATAACTGATAAAAATATGTATCTAAACTAAAAAATCTAAATACATATTACAGTGCATGAGGGTTAAATTGGCGTGAATTCTGTTCTTGTCAGACTACCGACTGTGAACAGATGTGACTGGCAAGAGATTTCTTTTTGTAGAATTCTTGGAATTTCCTTCATCCTTTTCCCTCCTTCCTTCTAGAACACTCTTTTGCAAACCCAATTTAAACTCTAAAAAAAGATCTAAACATGCACCTAACTTAAATTGCGTAAATGTGTTCCTAATCTTTGAAAGTCTCCTAAATAAGACATTAACTTAAAAAATTGTACTGTATAAATATGCAGTACTGTAAGTTTTTAAAAGTAACCTAAATATGGTTCCGAAGTATAAAAGTGACGTAAATATCTAAGTATCCAATACGCTTTTAAAATTGACCTAAACACGGACTATTAGTGACAAATTAATATGCACTCAAACTTTACTAGTCACGTAAATATGCACTGAAAATTTAAAAAAAAAAAAAAAAGATTATATATTCATAAAAGTAATAATGAAATGAATATGAATCCTTAACTTCAGAAATGGCAGAAAATTGGAATATACAACGTGGTGATTTAGGAAAATTGGCTAATGTCACAACTCACGGACGAGAAGGAACAGGGGTTCATTTTCCAACAAGACGGAGCCCCTCCACATTGGCGTCCGGTGGTACCTAAATCAACACTTAACAGGTCGATGGATTGGTCGTACAACGGACGCAAACAGCACCTTCAGCACACGGCCATCCCGTTCACTGGATTTCACAGTGTGTGATTTCTTTCTGTAGGGTTTCGTCAAGGACAATGTTTACATACCTCCACTTCCAGCGACGTTGGCCGAATTGAGAAGGCGCATTAACACAGCAATCAGGAACGTCACACAAGACAAGGGTTTGACAAGAATGGGATCACAGACTGGACGTCTGCCGTATTACACGTGAGGCAAACATCGAGTGCTTCTAAGGGCAGTGTAAAACTTCAAACTTCCGTCTTTCAAATGATGGTAAGATCATGTATTTATGTTCAATATTGGTGAAAATATTGTCTTCTGAAATCGTCCAATAATTTGTAACCACGATGTATATTACATTAATAAGTACCGTATCTATAAACGAAGTATTTTTAGAATGTAAGAAGTATAGAGACAATTTACAGATAGAGACAATTGACTAAAGTAAAAAAAAATAGATAGATCTATATCATCAGAATGAGGATCTGTTTATTACAAACGCCTGTGCAGATATCTGGAAAATTGATAACTTATTATTACATAGCCTTTAAAAGATTTATTCTCATCTACTTGAAATTCATTAGCATTAAGGTTGAAAGCTCCGCGGTACGTGGATTAGTTGAAGTAACGGATGGCCCGTCTCCATGACAACGGCTTGGCTAGAAAAGTGGACGATCTGTTACACTTCTAGAGAGCTTCTTGTTCGCTCAGGAAATATTAGAAGAACGGCCAGGGATTAATAAAACTCGGTCTGATTGATGGCGGGAAGAGTGGGGAGCAAGGGGGTTCACCCTATCCTGAAAGAGAATGAGTGCCAGGCACCTCGACCCAAAAATTGAGCGGACTTGGGGGGGGGGGAAATGAAGAAAAGATCTCCATCTTTTTTTTTCTACTAAAATGAAGGAAGGTTTTTTTCTGAAGACGAAATTGAGGCGCTGCAAGAATCCTTATATGCTCCATAAATCACTTACCATAGATTTAACACAGAAATATGAAGCACGGGGCGTAAATATCTGTAACACGGAACGTACTGCACTTGTCACAGACATTCCACACATCTGGTCAACTGAATTGCACTATTCTGTGACCACACTCGCTATTATTGCTTTACACTGAGCGATAACTTATTTAGGAACATCTCACCTAAACTTTAAATATTACGATAATGAATGAGAAGACAGAGGAGTTCACTCATTCATAGTTTTCTGCCCGAGGACAGGTCTTTTTTTTTAAATCATGTTTCATTCAACGAGATTATATCAGTGTCGCCGGTGTGCCGAAATTTTGTCCCGCAGAAGTTATTTTATATGTCAGTAAATCAACTGACATGAGCCTATCACATTTAAGCACACTTAAATGCCACCGACTTGGGCCGTGATCGTACCCGCAACCTCGGGCATAGAATGCCAGCACTCTATAGACTGCGCCACCCAGGCCGACGACCGGTATTTCACAAAATTCTTCAATCTTCCCTATATTCGTCTTCTTCCTCTTAGTCTCCGCACACGATCCATAGTCTATATCTTAATGTTGTCTATCATCTGATATCTTCAGCCCCGAACTTTTCTCCCGTTCACCATTCCTTCCAGTGCATCCTTCAGTAGGCAGTTCCTTTTTAGCCAGTGATCCATTTATTTTCATATCATACTGTTCATAGCTGTCTTTTAGCTCCAGTAGCATATCCCTCAGTACGTATCACCACCTCTTCTGCTAACAAAGCCAATCATCAGCAAATCTTATGCACTTTATTCTTCTTCCTCCTACTATCACCTCTCCCATGTTCTGAAAACATTTCTTCACTAAGTCCTCCAAGTAGATTTTTTTTATTTTAGTAGGTTATTTTACGACGCTTTATCAACATCTAAGGTTATTTAGCGTCTGAATGAGATGAAGGTGATAAAGCCGGTGAAATGAGTCCGGGGTCAAGCACCGAAAGTTACCCAGCATTTCCTCATATTGGGTTGAGGGAAAACCCCGGAAAAAACCTCAACCAGGTAACTTGCACCGACCGGGAATCGAACCCGGGCCACCTGGTTTCGCGGTCAGATGCGTTAACCGTTACTCTACAGGTGTGGACCTCCAAGTAGAACAGGGTAGGTGATAAAGGGCATCTTGTCGTACACCTCTCGCTATTCGACGTTCCTCTGACATTTCTTCTTCTATTCTGATTTTTTACTTTTGTTTCATATAAGATTACTGAATAGCCTTCTTTCTTTCCAATTGACACCCATTTTCTTCAGGATCCCCTAAATTTATTATAATCCACTCTGTCAAACATCTTTTCTAAGTCCACAAATACTATATACACTTCTTTATTCTTCTCTAGGTATCTTTCGTCAATTGCTCGCAGCAATCCAATTGCATCTCTTGCACCTTTTATCTTCCTGAAGCTAAATTATTCTTCTCTCAACTCTCCTTCCATCTTAGAATATAAACGTCGATTCAATATTCGTAGAAGAATCTTCGCCGAATACGATATCAGACTGGTAGTCCTGGATTTGTTGAGAAAATTAAATGCAACATACATATGTGGGGTAATCTGACATTCGCTTAACTGTCTGAGAATAGCTCTGAAAAGAAAACTACCGGTATGTGATCATTGCAAAAGGAATCCAAACCAACGACAGAGCGCAGCCTCGTCGGAAAAATCATCCTTGCCGATGGCTAACATCTTGTTAAAAATGAAATAAACGTATTACTGTAATATACCTGTAATAGTAGTAGTAGTAGTGGGGTAGCACTAGTAGTAGTAGTAGTAGTAGTAGTAGTAGTAGTAGTAGTAGTAGTAGTAGTAGTAATAATAATAATCATAACCAACTATAATAATACATAAAAATGTTTCATTAATTTCTACTCAAAATTCTTTTTCGCAGTATCTGTAGGTCGAAACTCGAATGAAATTCTAGAGACTAAGATTTCTGCTATAAATCTGTCAATTCCACAACCCCACAGTGTGCAATAACGCAAAACTAGCTGGACAAAATTATTAACTTCTCTGCATTCCAACGGATTGTTATGGAACTTTGTACAGACTTCATAAATGACACATATTTTTTGTGACAAACTTTGACTACCCCTTTATAGGGGGTGGTTTTAGACTAAAATAATTTCTCTCCTATCTAATAGATTTTTATGAAACACTGTACTGAAGTTACAGGTAGACTATATTTTTTGTGTACAAACTATATTTACGGTTCCATAAGAGGAAGTACCTCTTTACAGGGGGCGCATATACTCAAAATTAACTTCTCTCCTACATAACAGATTTTTATGAAACTTTGTACAAGAATTACAGGTAGCACATATTTTGTGTAGAAATTCTGATTACATCTGTATGGTACCAGTAGGCCTAGTTGTTGTACAAAGTTTTATAAAAATGTATTATATAAAAGAGAAGTTATTACTTTTGTCTAAATGCTCCACTATAAAGGGGAAGTTCCTCGTATAAAACATAATCAGACTTTGTAGACAAAAAATATATTCCGCCTGTAACTTCTGTATAAAGTTTCGTAAAAATATCTTACATAGGAGAGAAGTTATTAATTTTGTTTAAATGCACCCGCTATAAAGGAATAATTTTTCTTGTGCAAACGTAATCAGAGTTTGTACGCAAAACATGTGTGCCACCTGTAAGGCTTGTACAAAGTTTCATAACAGTTCGTTAGAATGCAGAGAAGTTATTAATTTTGTCCAGCTAGTGATTTTCGTTCTGATTCACTGCGCAAAGGTTAGATAAAAATGTATCCAATGTATTTTTAACCTGATGTTCGATGTCATGTGAATAATTCTGCAAACATTCCCAAGTGATTAAAAACTTCCTTAATCCATGATTCGTTTCTGCTGTTAAGCCAAACTTGGAACAGTTACCGTACTCCCCACCACTGAAAAAAATAATTACTGATAAATGCGCAAGAACGCGCCAACTTTAAAACAAGGATTCAACACTCTAAATGATGCTGCATTAAATGGTAAAAGAACTGTTGTAACCGGACGTGACCGGCTATACTAAAACTCACATTATATTTGGAGAACTTTAAAAACATAAGTTTTTCAATTGTGATATTTAAACCCTACTGTAAGAAGGAAAATACTTTATAAACTTGTGATTGAAGTTACATTAGTAGGAACGTACCTATATGAACAAATTCCATGTTTCACAACACAATAAATCACTAACAATTGGCTCTTTTTCACCCACATAGTAAGTCTCTCTCTCTACGACTGAACCGGAGATAGAAATGTTTGGAGGAACTCAAAGTTTATACCCTTATAATCCAGACCTAAGCAATTTACACACTCTTAAGTTTAAAAATAAAGTGAAAATGTTTGTATGATATTTGATAAATTTTATTATAATTTTTTTGAAGTGTTACTAGCATTATATGGTACTAATTTTTATTGTATTTATCTGATGCATAAGATAAAACATTGTAATAAATATAAATAGATCATTTTCTTAATTAATAACAGTGTATATCTCCAATAAATGATTCCTTAGCATCGCCACAGATACACTTGATTGTACTTGTCACTATATCTTGTCACTAGAAAGTTATTGAAATTTATATTTTCCCCGCCATTCATAAAATATTTTGATATGATACCTCTTGCACAAAAGGAGAGATCTGTAACTGAAACTTGATTAATATATTTCAGTATTATTTGTATTTATCCTGGTAATAATGAACAGTTTGACTCATAGACATTTTGTTTTTTCAGCATTTACTTCCCATGATTTTACGAGAAGATTCGAAGAGAATGGCACTTACGCAGACATTCAGCTCCCCACTACTACCATTAATACACAACACAATGTCAATACGGCGGTTGTGATACAACGAACTTTTCTGTTGATTTTCGAGTTTGGCATTTTTTCCGGTTATTATATGCTTATTTAAGTTGTGTTAACTCTCGCTAGTGGTTTTATATTTTATTTTATCCGTCTTAGTATTTATTTTATTATTGTAAATATTTTTGTATTATCACTATTATTATTATTATTATTATTATTATTATTATTATTATTATTATTAATGAATTATTTTGTATTACAATCTTTGTATCATTTCTGTCACGATTATTCTATTATTATTATTATTATTATTATTATTATTATTACTATTATTTATATCATCAGCATTATTATTTGAACCGTGTAAAATTTATGTAGACTACTGGACTGTACCCGAGCACGAGCATTATGCTCATTTCGGGTATCTATTCATATGTATTCAATTCAAATGTAAATTGTAAATAAATTTGAAAATATATAAATAGATTTGAAATTCTAAATATATTTTTCCGCTGGTAAATCAGTAAAAACTATTACTCACAACATTCTTCAAATATTAAAGGACACGAATTCATATTCATTTATGCATAACTAAACAAGTCGAAATTTGATTTTTGTCCACCTAGATCGGGAAAACTGCACACTGTGTAACCGTTTCGAAACTTAACGTGAGACAGGAAAGTAAGAGAGATCGCTGACCTCATTCTTGCACAGGCCTGTCTTTGTAGTAGGCCTACAGTATTTCGCTCATGTTCCAGGCGCTGGTAGCTATATGCCTACGAATTCCCTCTGTGCCACTTCCGGTGTATCTGCCATATCGCGGGTTTGATAAGGCCATTCCTTTTACGTCACGCCACCCGTTTTCCACAGGAAGTCTAGTTCTGCAGCCGATACCGGTTCAAAGGCACGAAATTCACTGGGACACGCAAGGTTAAAAACTAAAAGCATTTCCAATGCAAGAGAATGTAGTGACATCATGTAATTAACTTTTTAGTCGCTTATTTAACGACGCTTATCAGCTACTGGGTTATTTTATGCGGATGGAATGGTGATAGCGAGATTGAATTTGGTGAGATGAGACCAAGCTTTCGCCATAGAATTACCTGATTCTTCTTACAGTTAAAACCTCGGGAAAAATCGAAGCAGCTTATCAGCCCAAAGGGGAATCGAAATGAAGTCCGAGAGACCTACCGCCTGAGCTATATCGATGGCTCTCTGTTTGTCTCATTTACCAATTTATTATACACAGCAGAAAAAAAAAAAATCACGTCTGCCAGTACTTAAAGTTCAGTGCCATTGAATATTCATTTAAAATATTGTTTCTTTATCCAATGGCCAGTAATTTGCGTCACTCATCTAAGCGTTCTTTTCTACAAGTGACGCGACGAACCTGTAGTTGTTTTTTTCCGCCACAGACGTTGCCCTCGGTGCACCATGGGAGGCGAACGACATAGCAGCGTTCTAATCTTTCAGTTAGGCCTATCACTGAAAACCTTCTTAGGATACACATATGAAATATATAAATAAAATGTGCTATGGGACTTTTTTAACAGTTGTAGAAAAAGTATAGATACGATATGAACTTAAAAAAATTATTATTTTCCGCTTTTCAGATTTTGACACAAAATATTTATAAAAGTAATGTATATGTTTCTATATATATAGTACAACTTATACACAACATATACATGTACCCTATGTGTAAATGTATGTAAATTTCAAAGGAGATCGGAGGGAAACTGAAGCACTTCGAATATTTTTAGTAGGTTATTTCACGACGCTGTATCAACATCTCGGGTTATTTAGCGTCTGAATGAGCTGAAGATGATAATGCCGGTGAAATGAGCCCGAGGTCCAGCACCGAAAGTTACCCAGCATTTGCTCAAATTGGGTTGAGGGAAAACCCCGGAAAAAACCTCAACCAGGTAACTTGCCCCGACCGGGAATCGAACCCGGGCCACCTGGTTTCGCGGCCAGACGCGCTAGCCTTTACTCCACAGTTGTGGACAGTTCGAATATTTTGCATTGTAACAAATGTTATTTTGAGAAAAAGTCACTCTAACTTCAACGAACAATGTAAATCTCAGCGCACATGTCATATAAATGCCTCTGAAATTCCTTTAAAAATGGATGTGCATGAAACACAAACATATTCTCATGTGATGCAAGGATTTGAGTACGATTTTTTAATACCAAAACTCCAATTTTGGTTTCGGGATCATTTCAGGCTTAAACTCGATTGGCTCCCCCTTTTAACTCACTAAAATCAGGAATTCCATAAGGTAGTGTTCTTGGACCAATACTGTATTATCTTTCATAGGCCCTACTACAGATCTGCCTACTGTAATTTAGACATTACCACATTTGCAGATGGCAGCTACTTTGGCAATTCACGATAATCCAAGTATTGCATCACAACATGTACAAGAATATCTGATTCAACCAGAAAGCTTGCTTTAAAAAACGGAGAGTTAGACCTACAATCAATAAAACCAACAAGTCAACGTATTAAATTTAGACCACAAAAAAGTTCCTGTCCACCACCTGTAGACCTACAACTCAACAATCGAATTATACCCGAAACTGAAGATGTGAAATATTTACGAATGCATCTAGAACGCCTAATAACTTAGAAAAAAAAAACATATCTGGACTAAACGAAAACAACAAAATCTTAAGTTCAGAAAATTACACTGGCCGCAAGGCGTCTGAGTTTTTGGCAATAAAAATGTGAACAGTTATAGTTATATTCCAGGGAAGCAATTCGCAGTGTACGACACTTTCTTTATTACACCGGACGCATAACATCATCGTCTGTGGATGGACACTAACTTTTGTACGGGGTGTTGTGTTTCGAGACGATAGAATCATTTTCTTGCAGTCCTTTCTACGACGGCAT
Organism: Periplaneta americana; assembly: GCF_040183065.1. Taxonomy (NCBI): domain Eukaryota; kingdom Metazoa; phylum Arthropoda; class Insecta; order Blattodea; family Blattidae; genus Periplaneta; species Periplaneta americana. Next base: position 22,604,247 of record NC_091124.1, on the reverse strand, counting down.
TCTTTCCGTAAACGGCACAAATGTTTCGAGCCGTATCCGTTGCCCTTGCTCCTCTATTAGACTCAAAGAAAAGGATATGTTGAAGTGTTCGATTTTTCCACTTGACATTCTATCTTCTTTAGTCCACAAATAACACAAACTTTATTCAAATCCGCAAAATTCAAGACGTATTTACAAGCACAACACTTCAAATAAGAATGTGTATTATTCCATGAAGATGATTTAAATCCGTCCAACAGTTTAAGCGAAATCGCTGTATACAGACACACAGCTTGCCCAAAAACATTCTTTCGCCATGAGGGAAGCTGAAAACGTGTATTTTTTCGAAAACATTTTTTACATGCTTCGTGTAATAAAAAAGTAAAATAATACCTTTACTCTGTAGAATGAGAAGTAGTTGAAATGCCAACATGATGTAGATAACAAAAGAGAGCAGAATCGCCAACGGTTTAAAAAGTGTCCGTCGACAAAAAGCCAGCGGTTAAAAACAAAGGAACACACGAGACATGTTCCATGAAACGTTAATCATATGAAAACACGACTTTCAACAATGTGTCATAAGTAATTCCATGCCGCGGCGCTTTTATACGCAGCGCGCGGGTCAGTAACCCGGAGTGGCGCCGCGAATTCTTACTTGAAGCTAGCGCCGAACCATAAACGAGAGTTTGCAGACATCGACAAGACCCCGCACTCGCTACCCTACTTGGTTTCCAACTCCTTCCTCCCAGCATTTACTTCTATGGAGTATGGACTGTCTGTCATTTTTGGGTAAAATATTATCAGGTATTTCAGGACATAGTTCAAAGCATCTTATTGTATAGTGCAAAAAAACATGGGCAATTAGTACACAGCAAACAAAAAGGAAAAATGAATTTCAATAACTGCCAAAACGATCTCATGCTTTGGAGCACTGATCATGCGCAATGCGTTAAATCTGGAACTCAGAAAAATGAGGAGGGCCAATTTTTATTTTCTGAAACTGTATTCTCTTTAACACTGTACTGTAGGCCTAGCGTATTTTATACGACTATTACACTTTTACTAAGTCATACTAATTTTGACCAATAAAACGGTATGAAAGGACGTCTTTCAACCAATCATGGCTGTTTATCGCACAATTTTCCCTAGCATTTGTTTAATTTTATCGCTTCCCAAGCATCTGTTTGTTTTTATCACTACCACAGCATTGTTTCTTTGTTTGACATTTCAAACTGCAAATTCTTTACGGTACTATAAAACATGCTTTGCAACCGTAATTTGTTTCCCGCATAGGTAGTCGATTGGAAATGGCGGCTCCGTTCAAACATTTTGGTGAAGGTAACATTAGTGAAATAGAATTTTAGTAAGTCAATTAATATATACTTTACTGTATAAGAGTACTTTATTTCTTCTAAACTTTATATATTTTCTCCTCTTTTTATCAGCTTCTTACCATTTGTTTCTTTATTTGCCAACATTTCAAAGTGCAAATTCTGTACGGTACTATAAAACATGTTTTGCGATCGTCATTTGTTTAAAGCATAGACAGTCAACTGAAAATAGCGGCTCCGTTCAAACGTTTTGGTGAAGCTAACATTAGTGAAATAGAATTTCAGTAAGTCAGTTAATATTTTTTGCATTTGAGTACTTTATTTCTTCTAATCTAGTAATAGTCAATTAAATCCCACTCGAGTTTTGATTTTCTCTAGATAAATCAAAACATCTAATCAGATTACTGTTGAATATACGGTAGGTCCTATATATATTCAATATACTCAACATTTTCATTACTGTGTAGAAATGCTGATAAATAAACAAATAGACAGACAGACAGACAGAGAGACAGATAGATAGATAGATAGATAGATAGATAGATAGATAGATAGATAGATAGATAGATAGATAGATAGATAGATAGATAGATAGATAGATAGATAGATAGATAGATAGATAGATAGATAGATAGATAGATAGATAGATAGATAGATAGATAGATAGATAGATAGATAGATAGATAGATAGATAGATAGATAGATAGATAGATAGATAGATAGATAGATAGATAGATAGATAGATAGATAGATAGATAGATAGATAGATAGATAGATACATAAGCAGGGAGGCAGTCAGGCAGGCAGATTAGATAGATTAGATCAGTGGTCGTCAGCACTCGCTGAAATGTGCAAAGGGTAAGCGGAGCCATCCCGTGTGCGCCGTCGTGCAGGAGGAAGAGGTAGAGAGCATACCCGCTAGTAGCTACGAGTGCACCATGGTGCACTGTGTTCTCCGCGGCTAAGAGACGCTAGCCCCAGGGTGCTCTGTGCTGACGACCGCTGGATTAGATAGATAAATAGATAAATAAATAAATAAATAAATAAATAAATAAATGAGAAATGAAAGGAGAAACATTTAACACGTACGCGAAAACGCGTCCTTGTTAGGGATTTGGGGCTGAGGGGAAATGTCTATGTGAGCTCCAAGTCTGTTGACCACTCGTCTCACTCCGATTTTCGTTGTTCCATCTGAAGGAATATTACAGCATTTTAAAAGGGGATAGCCGAAAAAAAGCGTAATCTAACACCTACCACATGAGGGAGGATATCGAAAGCACGAGAAAACGGCAGCAAGGCAGAATCGCCAAAGATCTTAAAAGCCTGGAGAGAGGAGAGAGGGGGTCGTCACAGTCCTCGCAAGAGAAGGGAACTAAGCCCTTGCGTTGTGCGAGTGACACACGGATAAACTCATTTTGAAGTAGAACCCCCTCTATCCGGGACGAACTGCGAAAACCGAGGCTTCAATGATCTCAAGACTTTATTTTGGAAAAAGCTGAAATTTATGTTGGGAAACTTGTACAGTCCAGGAACAAAATTTGGACCACCTAAGCACTGAGCATGCGCAGTATGTTGTAATTGGAACTTGGAAAATTCAGGTTGCCCAACTTTTGTTTTTGGGTCTGTAATTCCGTGGCCTATTTTTTCAGGGCACATCCTGACATTTGTCTTAGAGTCTTAGAAAAAAATCACGGAAAACCACATTCAGGATAAGTTGTCTGAATTCAGGAGATAATGTAGGAAACTCGACACACATTAAGTAAGAGAATGGAACAAGACGGACCCCGTGGAAAACTACGAAGCACGAAGTTCTGTTTCCATGGTACCACGTGGCTAACGAGAAAGACAGGCTACGGCGCGACGTCATAGTCTTCGTCATAACATGGCCAACATTGAACAAATGTATATATAAATGCACATTTAACATGAGTTTAATATAGCAATTCCTTTGTTTTTTTTTTTTTTAAACTTTGAACATGTATTTATATTAGGCGATTGTCAAGATGGCCATGACTAGACCATGATAACCACGTGACTCCAATTCGTGACGCAGCCTGTCTTTCTCGTTAGCCACGTGGTACCATGAGTGATGTCAAGAGTAAACTTTTCATCTGAAAACGTTGCAAGTGTTATCTCTTGTACCTCGAACATAAATGTTTCACGTCAAAAACTAGGAGAAAAAAATTGAACTGGTATGAATAAAAAGGAGAAAAAGAAAAAAACGGAAAGAGGAAAGGGGGGAATGGAGAAAAAACTGAAGAGAGAAAGGAGAGGAGAGAAGAGGAAAGGTAAGGGAGAGAACATAAAGAGGAAAATGAGAAAAGGGATGATAAAAAGAAGAAAACTAGCTGTAGTATGTTCTACATTCCGCATTTACATGTAATTTTTTGTAAGTAACCCGTGGGCAAGTTAGGTGGGATTGGAACACAAGACTGTCCTTCGCACAGTACCGTATCTTTAATACAGCAAACAAGAATAGCATGAAGACTAAATCTGAGATATCTAGTGATCGACCCGCGACCCTCCAACCAGGAGGTTCAATCTCATCTCATTAACTACAAGACAAAGCTGCTGTTATTTTAGGGTCAGTCAACTGCTGCTGCGAGGTAAGTGGTGTAGCGACGCTGACACGTGTTCACGGAGACCGCGACGCCTATTAATACACTAGACCATCCAGGAACGTCTCTTGGTGGGAAAATCCGACATTTAATCCACCCCGACTGGACTGTATCTGCAGACAACAATCTTACTATATGAGGTGGGATTTGCAATTCTAAAATTTTACGTCACTGCTAAAAATACAGAGCTTAAGGCTCATTCACAATGAAAATTAAACATAACGTAAGCGTTAACTTAAGAATATAAACGTTACTGTAAAATCAAGAAGTCATACCATCATTCACGATGGGAACATAAACATAACAGCAAACATACTTGGTAACTATGGAAACATAACAACGACGCCATTTCCTCATATCCTGTCGTATACTTCAGCGCTCCACGATTGTGTTCTGTTTGCAAATCACGTAAGCATAAGCATGAAAGTTTGGAGTTTGCAAACTTTCATGTTAACGTCTTACGGTAATGTTTATGTCAATGCTTATGTGAATCATTGTGGATGATCCCATTTGGTAGCCTGGGCGCAAACTTCTGTTACGGTTATGTTTATTTTTCATTGTGAATGGACCTTTAGACTAAATGATCTTCACGATTATAAACATATATGTTGAATGACATTTATGTGCACAAAGTTGGTACCGATGGAAGTTTATGTTGGTTTACCTCCTGCCCGTAATATCCACTGTTCGCAGCCAGGACGATATAAGAAAAAAGAAATTAACAGGCGCACAGATTTACTGTGCTACATATCTTTACCCTGCATAAGATTTGCTGCTATGGCGTTGTTAGCAGAAGAGGAGATGATACTAAGGGATATGCCACTGGAGCTAAATGACAACTGTGAGCAATATGGAATGAAGATATGTGCCAACATGACGAAGACAATGGTCGTAGGAAGAAAAGTAAAGAAGGTAAACTTGCAAATTTAAATGAGGCAGTAGAGCAAGTGGACAGCTTCAAATACTTTGGGTGTACTATACTGTAAGCAGTAACATAAGCTGCTGCCAAGAAGTCAAAAGGAGAACAGCAATGGCAAAGCTTTTAACAGACAAAGGAGCATCTTCTGCGGACCTCCGGAGAAAGAACTAAGGAAGAGACTAGTGAAGTACTTTGTGTGGAGTGTGGCATTGTATGGGGCAGAAACGTGGACAATACGACGAAGTGAAGAGAAGCGAATAGAAGCATTTGAAATGTGGATATGGAGAAGGATGGAGAGTGTGAAATGGACAGAGTAAGAAACGAAGCTGTGTTGGAAAGAGTGGATGAAGAAAGAATTATGCTGAAACTGATCAGAAAGAGGAAAAGGAATTGGCTGGTCACTGGTTGAGAAGAAACTGCCTACTGAAGGATGCACTGGAAGGAATGGTGAACGGGAGAAGAGTTCGTGGCAGAAGAATATACCAGATGATAGACGACATTAAGATACAGTATATGAATCATATGTAGAGGCAAAGAGGAAGGCAGAAAATACGAAACACTGGAGAAAGCTAGGTTTACATTGAAAGAACTGCCCTTGGGCAGAACACTATGTATGAATGAATGAATGAATGAATGAATGAATGAATGAATATCTTTACCTAGAGCCACGTGTGAGTGCGATCATTTGTCCACAGTTGCATAGCTTTACTGTGCTGTTATCATTAGACTACGTAGAAGGGTTGACGAAGAGAGCGCAGAACGAGGAAAGCAAGGGAGAACAAGAGGAATACAAGGAGTGTAAGGAAAATAAAAGGAGGACAAGAGGCATTCAAGGAGTATAAGGAAAATAAAATGAGAAGACGAATACAATAAAAAAAATGTGGAATATAAGAAGACATGAGTACATGAATATCAAGAGTAATACAAGAACAAGGGGAAGATTAGGAGAACAAGAAAAACAAGAAAATGCGAGAACAGGGGGAATGCAAAGTGAGTAAGAACAAGACAAGAAAAACACAAGGGAAAGACAAGGAGAACAAGAGAAATTGAATAACAAGGAAAATACGAGGAGAAAAGAGGATGACAAGGAAAGTAAGGGGAAGGAGGAAAAGGGGAACACGAGTAGACTAGACCAAGAGGGGATTGCATTTCAATGTGATAGTCAATTCCCAACTTACTTCCCATACCTAATACGGAGAAAGAAATTGTTCTACAAAATGGCTGTATTTTCGTAAAAAGTCCTAATTTTTTATGTGTACCTGATATAAGAAAGTAAAAATATCTATAAAACCTCACATTACTTTTACATTATAACAATAATTCTGCAATTAATTCTGCTGGGCAGCTGAAAATTCATTGATCGTATACAGTACGATTATTTAGTCCTGACAGTCGCCGACAATGTGCGCCTGCGTCAGGCGAGTCCCGCCAAGAGGTGTTCAGTTAGTCAGTTGCTTGCCTTCAGAGCGATCGAATGTCACGCGTGCCTTAGATCAGTGTATTTCCAGTACAGCAGTGGCGTGCGGTGCTATTTCTCGATGGGGAACAAGTCAGAAATAATAATAATAATAATAATAATAATAATAATAATAATAATAATAATAATAATAATAATAATAATAATAATAATAATAATCTGTATTATGACTTAGCAACATTACTAATTTCTTTTTTTTTTACTTCATTTACAACTTAATCAGAAAAAGAATATGTTAATATAAAACAAATTAATGATATTATATTATTGTTATTATTATTAGGCCTAAATATATAATACCGTTAACAAAAATAAATAAATCTAACCTAAACCTACAATTTACCGCTTGACGAGCGCCCAGTTAACCATTTCACAGAATTACAGCAACTACTTTGAAAATGTCTTGTATAAGCTTTTGTTTTAGTTTTAAGTTCTGTAAGGAGAGGAGTAGGTTTGCCATTCAAAACAACCGCGCTTTTCTCAGAAAAATTGATCGTACTAAACGCTCTCGACTTCAGCTGATCGATAACACAACACTCGCTGTCTTGCTTCCCATCAGGGCGCTCGCGCTCGGTCTCGTTGAAGTTGGAACAGGCAGGAGTCACCTGTTCCATTGTCATTATTTCGTCAGATTTAACTCAGGCCGTAAATGCGTAAATCGTACGGATTTTTTTAGGAACTATTGTATAATTTCACAGACAATATTATGTCACACGAAAAACTCTTCGAACTTAATTGTTTTCCGAATTATCACTATTTAAATAAACTAGCTTGATGAAACAGTATAGTCCACAGTTCTCAATACTCCGCGAGGGAAGAGGTAACTTTTACAGCTTCCAGCGATACTCGGGTAAGTTCGTGTCCGCTCGAGCCTGCTTCGGAGAAAACATTTTGCTGCTCCCACTCACATCAAGCACAGCAGACATGGGCTCGAGTGGTTTTCACTTCTCTGCAATAAACCTGCTAACGATAGCTGTTTTCGCTTTTCGAAAACTGCAAGTAGGCCTGTCCTTTAGAATGAAGTATATCTCACAATCTCAGTTAACGGGGCAGGAAGGAAGGGAACAGCCTGTTCCCTCTGTTTCATGGAGGAACCGCCACTGCAGTACAGTTAAGCTGTACTGCATTTCTTTACTGACCACTCACTCTTATCTCTACTCCGGAACTCTCCCCACTACTCCTGTTACTTCCCCTCTTTCGCGTCGCTGAGCTGTCAGGACTAAATAATCGGTCTGTAAGTCTCGCGGACCGTAGTTTATAATCCCTGTTACACAACGATATTACAATTCTACCACCGAATGTAGTTCACAAATATTCAATTCCACCAGAAGTTTTTGTAATGAAATTGTCTTAAACCGGCCTTCCCCTCCCCTTATAACTTCACCAATTTAATTATCCGCAGAAGAAATTAATAACTTGCGAACATAGTCAAGAGGAGTCGCACAGAAAACAATAAGTTACGAAAAACAAAAGAAGATTCCGAACGAGTGCACAGACAAGGTATTATAGATGCAATTGTTCCTCATTATGTCCGCATCGTGGGCACGGGCCCCTGAATTATTCCGGTGGCTGTTGACGTCAAGGAGGGAGATCAATGGTCTAGAGTCGGGGGAAAGCCCGCTTGAGGGCTTACTCCAGTAGGGATTTTGAGCCCAGTACAAGTGGAGCGGGGAAAAATTTCGTTGCCTGAGCAACATGATGAAAACACGAGCTTCACAAACATCTACGCTTCAACCCACGACAAATTATAACTTAATTTATTATATTATATGTTGCACTGTACAAAGAATACTTGGAACGAGAGAATCAATCTGCAGCTGGAATCTCAACAGCACAGCGTGAGCAATGACTTATTGAGCTATAAACGAAAGGATGACTTCATTGGTAGTCAAGTAACTTGTTTTCTTCGGTCGAGTAATTCCTTGGATTAAAGGTTTTATTTTGTTTTATTTTATTATGACGCATCGTATTAGGCCGTTTTAAATTATAAATGTTATCTTCTTTACTTACGGTCTTACTAATACACCGTGTATAGTTTTTATACGAGACTTATGCAGAGTTTGGACAGAAAACGTTACTAATAAAACATGCATAAATGATGGAAGTACAAAGCGATCGCCTACGGGTGGGGCCAGGAAAGCGGCCTCCCTGCGGTGTCGCTTGCGGGAATCGTCTATCCGTAAGCTTCCGCTTTCTATACTATACTCTGTAGGGTTTTAATTTTAAAAGTTTAGAAGCAGTAAAGACTGATGTTTTTGAAACACTAACTTCCTGTGAAACACGTCTTAGAGATTTATTAGGAGAACGTGTAAATTATGCACTAATTTCATCAATTTTTTTCTTCCGTCAATACTCTTTGTTTTCGCTTATGAGTTGTAGCATTTATCGACCCTGTTGTCATTAATTTGTTAACAAGACGTTTAACAGTTTCTCTACCCTGAATTGGACCACCCGAATATTTAACTTCAAATTGCCTACGCACCTCTTTACATGACTCTGTTTTCACACATGCATCATACATAAAAACTCTCTATTCAAACATGAATTTTGCGTTTTGCATTGTTAACAAATTTTACACACACGCTGAATATTTAAGCAACCGTGTTAAGAAACTGCACTGTACGTGTTAAATACTGCAACATCTGGCTCACAACTGATAACTTGTCGATCTTCATGTCCTTGATTGTCGAGCGTGTCTCAACAACTGCGCGCACAAAACGGCGTATCAGTACATGCCGCTTTCCTGGCCTCACCCGTAGGCGAACGCTCTGTATAAACAGCCTGTAACTACATGGAAATTACTTTGCAGTAGCTACATACACGAAACCCCTTGCTTAAGCGTTGTATATAGAGAAACAATGGCCGCCCCTCTAACAGCTGTTCATATCGAGTGTCATTTTATGATGATTGTTGCCTTGTAACCACAGAAGAACAAACCAAAGAGCATAGAATAATCAGAATTATATTGCTCTAGCTGTACTCTTTGACCAAAATATGGCGTGGTAATCGATCAGGCCCAGTTGTACTATCGATACTTAGCGCAGCACAGTAGCGCGCACTCTCGGATGCAATAGAGAACCTCAGATATTCTATTGCCTTTCGTAATGAAGTAATGACGTAACTATGACGTACCTGTGTAACAGATGTAGGCCTACTGTTATAAAACGTAAGTAGTGATTATTAGTAAGGAATAAAATTTACACATGACTTATAAAAGAGCTATTCATTCTGTAAGTATAAGACAGTTTACAAGAGTTTTTATTAGTAAGACCATTATTATAAAAACAATCCCTTATATTAAATTACATCATAATTTTACTCTAGTGTGTTGTGCTTTATTATCTGTGTGCTCTATAACACTATATTATAATATTATGTTAAGACAGTGGTTCCTAATTCTACTTCGCTGGGAACAGCACGGAAGCTGCCGCAGTGGCTACATAATATGTATGTTCTATCACAAAGTTGGAGTCTATGAATACTCAAAGTGTGTTCACAACCCTAAGGGAGTAATATAAAACATTTTTCAGAATTTGTCGAAAAGGGTAATGGTGTTCTCATTTTTGAGCCAAATAGGGAAGTCGACCTGTTGCGCCAATACTGAACCCTCCCTCAGAAAGAAGGAAAAAGTCTTTTAGGAATCGCATTAATATTGAATAACAATCCCTTCCCGTGTACCTACAGCATCGCATTACTGTTTCCCTACCAATACAAGGATCTGTATCTGCGTGCAATGATGTATATTTACGTAGCCTTAGGTAAAAAGTTTTCCTTTCTTTTAATATTAGTGATAGTATTAGAAATTCGATAATATAAGTAGCGCGTTAAAAGTAAAATAGTTCCAACTTTTTATAGAAATTGACAAAAGATGTAGGCCTTCTTTTAAAAATAAATTTTTATTAAGAAACAGAACAATAAATAATTTTAATATGCATTTTATTGAGAAACACATTTAAGAAATATTTATATTAATGATGAAAATACCGCACTTACAACTTAATAATAATAATAATAATAATAATAATAATAATAATAATAATAATTAGAGCCCGGATGTTAGGTAAAATGCCCTTTTTAAACTGAGTGTATGTGTGAAAGACCTATTAGAGATAAACACGTTTCCACACATTTAGGGACGATAAGCCGAATTTTAAACCAGACGTTTGAGATGGGCAGGCCATGTAGCACGTATGGTCGAATCCAGAAATGCATATAGAGTGTTAGTTGGGAGGCCAGAGGGGAAAAGACCATTGGGGAGGCCGAGATGTAGATGGGAAGATAATATTAAATGGATTTTAGGGAGGTGGGATATGATGATAGAGACTGGATTAATCTTGCTCAGGATAGGGACCAATGGCGGGCTTATGTGAGGGCGGCAATGAACCTCCGGGTTCCTTAAAAGCCAGTAAGTAAGTAACCCGTATTTTTATTTTGCCTTTTTTTTTGCCTATTTTAGCTCCCATTGCCTATTTTAAGGTTAAATGCTTTTTTTTTTTAGCCTTTTTACGTCATTATTGTACATTTTCTATATTTTAATGCATTTAAAATAAATCACACATAAAGTATATATACAAAAAACAAAAAAGAAGGTTGTACAAATTATATATATATATTTATTTATTTATTCACCTAGCACAAATATTTGCTGAGAATCTTATTCTCCAGCAATACATATTATGTTTCCAAGAAGTCGTAAACTTTTCTCCCATACCCATTCCATCTTTTGTGTCACTTAACAAAGATGTTTGAACAGTATAACCCTCAGTGATCAGGTCACTTCGGGGTTTACCAGCGAAAGAAAGGGGATGAAGGAAGTATTAAAAGCAAGTCTCCAGGTCCCGTAACTGTTGTCGCTTGCACGCACAAGTCACGGGTTCTTCGAAGTCTCTAATCCCTTCTCAAACCCTCTTTTTGAGGCAGTACACAGTTGGTTTTTCCCGATGTCTGAAAGAAAGTAAAGAGTTCTTCTGAAATAAGTGTTTTAAGTTTGCCCCAATCACCATTAAAAACGTTCTCTCTGACAGGCGGCTCACTATGACAGTTGATAACTTAAAAAAGCATCTTGTTGTGACAAGTAACCAAGGAAAGTGAGTACCGTATGGGATAATTTATTAAGTATTTGTCTTTTTTTGTCTGTTTCCATGAATAATAAATGCCTATTTCACTGCCTATTTTTACTACTTTTAGTTCCTATATGACTGCCTATTCTAACCAAAATAAATGCCTAAACATCAGGGCTATAATAATAATAATAATAATAATAATAATAATAATAATAATAATAATAATAATTCGTGGCGCTACAGCCCTTTTAGGGCCCATACCGACCAGCCGACTGCTGGGCATACAACTTGTAATATAATATTTAATACTGTCTTGATTATTCTTCAAACTCGTATTCAAGCACAATTGAAGAGTGTAAACAAAAAAGGTTGAGGGATCCATTTTTGTCATTTGTAAGTGGTTGTCAAAACAGGTTTTCTCGTGACCGGAACATATTACGAAATGGAAATATACAAATTGGAAATTCATCTTTTGAAAAGGTGGAAAAATTCAAATATCTTCGAGCAACAGTAACAAATATAAATGACTAGAAACATTAAATCCAGACGTTTGAGATGGGCAGGGCATATAGAATAATAATAATAATAATAATAATAATAATAATAATAATAATAATAATAAAAAGAAGTATTTGAGGAAGGTAGGATATGATGGTGTCCCGCGCATTTGCTTCACAATATCCAGTCTGTTGTTGACGTTGCGTTGGTGACGCACATGTAGTATGAATACGTTTGCAAAAGATGGCGTTGCCAACGCAGACCTCTGCGTTGAAACTTTCAAACGTCGAAGCAACGCAACTAAACGCAACATTTTTAACGCTTGTGTAGTATAGTCATGCAATTATATAAGCGATTATATTACCAAAAACCAAGTTCCTATAAAAGAACGTTGTCAACGCAAAGTTTTTAACGTTCGTGTAGTATAGCCCTAAGGCATCCTGCCTAGGACTCGCGTTACGGAATGCGCGCTGGTTCGAGTCCTCATGGGGGAAGAAATTTTCTCATGAAATTTCGGCCAGTGTATGGAACCGGTGCTCACCCAGCATCGTGATGCACTTGGGGAACTACGACAGGTAGCGAAATCCGGTTGCGAATACCAGCTATAACGGCTGGGGGGATCATCGTGCTAACCACGCGATACCTCCATTCTGGTTGGATGATCGTCCACCTCTGCTTCTGCATGTGGGCGTGAGGCCAGCAGCCGGCTGGTCGGTCTAGGCCCTTCGCCCTTCACGGGCTGTAGCGCCACGGATTATTATTATTATTATTATTATTATTATTATTATTATTATTATTATTATTATTATTATTATTATTAGGATATTATGGTAGGGACTGGATTAATTTTGCTCAGAGGAGGGACCGATGGTGGGCTTATGTGAGGACGGTAATGAACCTTCGGGTTCTCTAAAAGCCACTTGTAAGTCACAACAGGTTATACGTATGTGTGAAGACCGTACATACGTAGCTGCACACACACACACACACACACATGCATGCATACATACATACATACATACATACATACATACATACATACATACATACATACACTATAACTTAAACTGCAGGCATGCAAGTACTAATAAGTGCCTTGCGTTTGCCTAAGAAACTTGAACTGAAGTGAATATCTAAATAAACTCACGGTGGAGATGAAAATGGAATTAAATGTAACGCGTCGAGGCCAGAACTAGCAAAGTTCTCATATATGTGAGACGGTTATAATTCTAAAGGACTTGGCGATGTGTTTAAAAAAATGAGATGGAAAAGGAGCAGACAGTCACGTGGGCAATATCTGCGTCGACACAGAGCCAGGGATTTTTGTTGTTTGTAGGAGGAAGTTGAATTTCTTAAGTCGTGGTATTACCCGGGACTTGTCTGCTGCAGCTTCTTCTGTCATCTGCTTCGTGGTACAAGTTGACTGTTTGCCCAAAGCCTGAGGACCAAGAACTTTAAGTAATTTGTACTCAAGCCATGTCAATGCGTCATCTTGCAAAAGCTCTCGGAACAAACGCTCCAGCGCGCCCGATCACCCCTCCTCCTCCCCCCCACCACCCTCCACCCTCTTTGTCTCGCTTCCCAGAAGAAGCAGATGCGCAGAATTCCTATTGTTGGGAAATTCTATTACGTCAGCGCCGCAGAATCCAAAAGTCGGGGATGTTAGCTCTGTTGTACAAGCGTGGATAAAATAAAATTCCAATGACTATGGGATATCATATACATAAAGGAATACTCTATGAGCAGATCCCTGCAAATAGTGATAAAAGTTTCACCCATAAAATTCGAGTCAATTTTAAATAACTTTTTTTTTGGTATGGAAGATGAGGCGAGGGAGAACTTGACACTTCGAAAACAATGACACTTATCACATCTTCTTTTAACATTTGTATTTAGCCACCCCTCTTCTTCTCCAACAACAAACAACTTTTAGCCTTCAAATCTAGCTTTCAGGTAAAGCTCTTTTTGAAGCAGACTTGAATAATTTCAAGGGAAAAATTGTTCCGAGGCCGGGTGTCGATCCCGGGACCTTTGGTTGAACGCACCAACGCTCTGACAGACTGTGTTACCCAGGAACTTCACCCGACACCGTCTCAATTTTTCCCTTTATATCCACATAACTCGAGTGAGCTGACAAAACGCCAGAAACCCACATCGAGTGCACACAAACTCTGTGTGACTTGAAATTATGGTTTACTATTAACGTATCTTAGTACACGCATGTTGTAAGTGCTAATTTCTTAATTCTCAGGAAAACAAATTTTAATTTTCAATACTTAATTACACTTCAATTAGCATCTATTCCCAAAAAGTGAACATAACATAGGAAACTCTTAGTTTTCACTTCCCACAATTGTGCACAGTAAAGATAACCCTCACAGGACTCCGATTTTGTACTTAACTCAATTTGAGTGGAAAATGTACTTAACACATGTGTGCACTAAGCCAATTATATTGCGCAAATCTAGCTTCCAGGTAAAGCTCCCTGTGAAGCAGACTTGAATAATTTCAAGGAAAAAATTGTTTCGGAACCGGGTATCGATTCCGGGACTTTTGGTTGAACGCACCAACGCTTTGACCGACTGAGTTACCCAGAAACGTCACCCGACACCGTCTCAATTTTTGCTCTTATATCCACATGACTCGAGTGGGTTGACAAGACGATAGAAATTATTCAATTCAGCATATGTGTCTACCCTGTAATATTCTATAAGAGATTTAATATTACGTTAATGTTAGCCTAGAAGTAAAGCAGAATGTGCGAGTTAGTTGAGAGTTTGCGTGTACGTATAGATACGTGCTTACGCGTATACAGTAGAATCCCGATTATCCGTCATCCTACGAATATTAACAGATTGGCGGATTACCCGACTGTCTTTCTCTCCCTTTATTATTTTTTTTTTTGCTACAGAAATATATGAAGTAGATACTATTGTACGTTATATTAGGAAACGCATTTTTTCTAGAGAGTGTTATTACAAGCATTTACACTTACACAATTCTACTGTTCCAGTTGCCGTACTGTACAACTTCAAGATAAAATGTATTCCATGAGTGTCAAAAGAAACGTGTTGTACTATCTAACAAAATGCATATACTGTAATTAAGTAGTTTAGAGACAGAGAAAATGTGGGTCATCTCGCATCACAATACGAGATTGAATTAATAAAAATCAAAGAGATAAAACAACCGAACTTAAATTGATGAACTTCAGATTCACTACCAAACGTATTAAACACAAGGCCACGGAGAAAATGACGAAAATTTACATAATTTAAGAATAGTACATTATGCAACGAGCCTATAATGATAGTAATTAAGACGCAAGTATGGATGTTTATGAAACGAGCGCAAGCGAGTTTCATAATATTCATACGAGCGTCTTAATTACCATTATAGGCAAGTTTCATATGACTTTTTATGCTCGACCATATTTCTAACTTGAAATTATTCAGATGTATACATTTTATTTGTATCTGACAAGATCGCCAGTGACCTTGTTCTAGGTCGTGAATTGTGAGATGTGCGCAGACGCGAAAGTATTGATTTTTTCCGAGGAACAATAATGTCATTGACCTTGATGTAATCCCGTTAAACTTGATATAACCTTGATTACTGAATTCGACATTGAAAAACGAGATGACAAACTGAATTTATTTGAATATTATTTACAATTAACGCTAATTATTATAGTAACAGAACATAACCTTCTGCGACAGTATTGGATTTCCAGCCTCCGTGACTTTTCGCTAATTCTCTTTCGATTGCATATCCGAGAATAATTGATACTTGTGGTTTTACAACGGTACAAAGCTGACTTGTCATGGCTGAACATCTGTAAGCTGAGTTGTCATTGGCTGAACACCTGTACTTTAATGAGTAGGTGTACTTTAATGACATGCATTAAAGGACTGCTACTAGGTGTATAATTACTACATTTCGGCATGGTCGAGCATAAAATATTTTATGGTACGGATTATCCGATTTTTCGATTAACGTTCATTACCACGGATAATAGGAGTTCTACTGTAGTTACGTATAGGTAGACCTATGTGAGCACGCATAAATGTGTGGTGCGTGAATGTACAGATGTGTGTAGCATGTACGCATACAAGTCTATGCATATCTATGTTTCAAGCCTATTTGATACTAACTTTAACCTACAGACTATTAAATATCCAGAAATCAAAAAATTCCTCCTGGTTTTTGTTGAAAATCATCAATTATCATCATCTTGAACTTCGTGATTTCACTTTTGTGAGATTTCTCTAACCAACTGTAGAAATCGGCAAGTTGTAGGAGTCCCTAGAGGTGTGGTCAGCATTACGCGCCGTAAGGTCCCCGTGTAACAAAACGCATGCTGTACAAGAGATAAACGACTAACATGAACCTCCACTTGTCCGCCGGGACTCGAGCCCGGGCCGCTGCATTTGTAGTGATCGAAATGATTCAAGTTGTGGTCGAGTGTTGTATCGATCCATTCCGCAAGACCCCTCTGATGAAACCAAACTGATGTCCCACTTCAGGTAAGAGACGTCTATAAAAATATACTACGGAAATGTTACGAGCTTCCGAAATGGACTGACGACGACGTATCGGAAGAACTTGGGCGGCGCGAAGACTGCGCCTCCGTCTCATTTACATGGGGGTACAGAGGAGAGGCAGGGCCTAATGCACTTCCATTTGTAGAAAAGTCGCAGGGACAGCGATTTCTTCAAGCCGGGCGGGCGACGGGAGAGCGGATGAGCTGCGATTCCACGTCCACTTCATCCAGCTTTCTGGGTCGAAGTCCTGCGGAGCAGCTTGGGGTTGAGACGCCGCAGATGTATATTTTACCGGCTGCTTATTCCACTGTGCAATGTTTTTTCTGTATTTACATAGTCATTAAGCACGTCATTTCTTGCATTTTATATTTTCGTTCTGTTCGGTAGATTTATTTTCTTCATTATTTTCTCTACTTTTTTTTTATTTCCCTACCAACATAATCTTCTTCCATCCTTTATTTATTTCCCAATTTCTTCCATTATTGATTGTTTTTATTTCTTCCTAACATTACTCTATTTCTTCTTTGTTTATTTAGTTCAATAGGACAGAAGGTTCTTTTAGAGATAAGAAGCCCAACAGCGTCTCTATATATGAAGTATGGATGAAATGGAAATTCATCAATATTTCTAGTCAGTCTAATAGAATATAGAGTTGAATAATTTCGAGGGAAAAATTGATCCGGGGCTGGGTATTGAACCCGGGACCTTTGGTTAAACGTACCAACACTCTACCAATTGAGCTACCCGAGGAACTCTACCAAACACCGATCCAAATTTTCCCTCTATATCCACAGACCTCAACGTGGGCTGACAGCCGTCAAGCAACCAACATTGAGTGCATACTAAATCTGTGTGACTTAAATTGTGGTTTTCTGTTAACGAACAGTGACGTGTATTATGCAAATCAAGCTTCCAGGTATAACTCCCTATAAAGTTGATTTGAATAATTTCGAGGGAAAAATTGTTCCGGGGCCGGGTATTGAACCCGGGACCTTTGGTTAAACGTACCAACGCTCTACCAACTGAGCTACCCGAGGAACTCTACCAGACACCGATCCAATTTTTCCCTCTATATCCACAGACCTCAATGTGGGCTGACAGCCGTCAAGCAACCAACACGGAGTGCACACTAACTCTGTGTGACTTAAATTGTGGTTTTCTGTTAACGAACAGTGACGTGTATTATGCAAATCAAGCTTCCAGGTGTAACTCCCTATAAAGTTGATTTGAATAATTTCGAGGGAAAAATTGTTCCGGGGCCGGGTAACGAGCCCGGGATCTTTGGTTAAACGCACCAACGCTCTACCAACTGAGCCACCCGAGGAACTCTACCAGACACATCCAATTTTTCCCAATTTTTTAAGCCAGGGAAGCAAAACTGTGCTCCAATTGAAGCACACGTCATAAGCCGGAACACGTAACTCATCCCTTCCCTTCAACCCTCGCGTCATTGTACGATAGGGGGAGAAGAGAAGAAAGAACAGTGTGTTTGCCAAACGTCACAGAAACGTCATTGAAGGCTCCGGCCTTGTGGATGGGAAAACGAACTCTTTCCCCATGCTTCCATCCCTTTCTTCCCCAGTTCTGCAATCCTGCACTAATCAGACTTCAGATGTATACAAAGAATTTAATGTTCTTCCTCTGACACAAACCAAGTTAGATGTAGTGCCTGATAATATATGTACATGTCAGCCAGAACCTCAATCAGAGGTATTATTATTATTATTATTATTATTATTATTATTATTATTATTATTATTATTATTATTATGCACTGTCAGTGTGGTTTCAGGCGTAATACATCAACTATTGACCAGATATTTTGTATTCGACAGTTAATGGAGAAAAAATGGGAGTATAAGGGTACAGTGCATCAGTTATTCATAGATTTCAGAAAGGCATATGACTCGGTTAAGAGAGAAGTTTTATATGATATTCTTATTGAATTTGGTATTCCCAAGAAACTAGTTCGATTAATTAAAATGTGTCTCAGTGAAACGTACAGCAGAGTTCGTATATATCAATTTCTGTCAGATTCGTTTCCAATTCACTGTGAGGGTCCACACCTGTGGAGTAACGGTCAGCACGTCTGGCTGCGAAACCAGGTGGCCCGGGTTCGAATCCCGGTCGGGGCAAGTTACCTGGTTGAGGTTTTTTTCCGGGGTTTACCCTCAACCCAATACGAGCAAATGCTGGGTAACTTTCGGTGCTGGACCACCGGCATTATCACCTTAATATCATTCAGACGCTAAATAACCTAGATGTTGATACAGCGTCGTAAAATAACCCAATAAAATAAAAAAAATTCACTGTGGGGTAAAGCAAGGAGATGCACTATCACCTTTATTTTTTAACTTTGCTCTAGAGTATGCCATTAGAAAAGTCCAGGATAACAGAGAGGGTTTGGAATTGAACGGGTTACATCAGCTGCTTGTCTATGCGGATGACGTGAATATGTTAGGAGAAAATCCACAAACGGTTAGGGAAAACACGAAAATTTTATTGGAAGCAAGTAAAGAGATAGGTTTGGAAGTAAATTCCGAAAAGACAAAGTATATGATTATGTCTCGTGACGAGAATATTGTACGAAATGGAAATATAAAAATTGGAAATTTATCTTTTGAAGAGGTGGAGAAGTTCAAATATCTTGGAGCAACAGTAACAAATATAAATGATACTCGGGAGGAAATTAAACACAGAATAAATATGGGAAATGCCTGTTATTATTCGGTTGAGAAGCTTTTATCATCCAGTCTGCTGTCAAAAAATCTGAAAGTTAGAATTTATAAAACAGTTATATTTCCGTTTGTTCTTTATGGTTGTGAAACTTGGACTCTCACTTTGAGAGAGGAACATAGCTTAAGGATGTTTGAGAATAAGGTACTTAGGAAAATATTTGGGGCTAAGAGGGATGAAGTTACAGGAGAATGGAGAAAGTTACACAACACTGAACTGCACGCATTCTATTCTTGACCTGACATAATTAGGAACATTAAATCCAGACGTTTGAGATGGGCAGGGCAAGTAGCACGTATGTGCGAATCCAGAAATGCATATAGAGTGTTAGTTGGGAGGCCGGAGGGAAAAAGACCTGTAGGAAGGCCGAGACGTAGATGGAAAGATAATATTAAAATGGATTTGAGGGAGGTGGGATATGATGGTAGAGACTGGATTAATCTTGCTCAGGATAGGGACCAATGGCGGGCTTATGTGAGGGCGGCAATGAACCTTCGGGTTCCTTAAAAGCCCGTAAGTAATTATTATTATTTTATTATTATTATTATTATTATTATTATTATTATTATTATTATTATGCATTGTTACACATTGGATAGGAGCGCAAAAAGAACTGTGTTAGACTGAATATCACTGATATAAATGATATACGACACTTTAGGTAAGTTGCCTAACTGTAGCTTGAGTTCTGTTTTAGAAAGCGAGACTCTGAACTCTTCTTAGTAACCCACAGATTTTCTGCCTGTAGTGAAAATCTCTCCCTCTTCCTCTCTCGCACCGCTGGGAATGGAACGCCGGCCCGCAGACGTCTGCAAGCACAATATTCATCTCGCACGGCTCGTGAACACGGGAAGATAATGTGAAATATAACACGGGGTGAGGGTGGATGTGACAATGAACGGTGCGGTGGCTGACGCAGGTTAATCACGTTACACCTCGCAGTCACGATGACATCTAGCGCCTAGCTCTGTCAACAATATCACTCGGATCATTTCAATGTTCCACCGCTGCCTGCATACTTCAACACACTTCCTGATTCTCTGTTTCAATTCGAAGAGGAAGACAAAAGAAATGACAATGAAGGTGTTGAAAGGAATAGGAAGAGGAGGGAATAAGAAAGCTGAGCGAAAATTTAAAAAGATAACAGCCATTTCGTATCTTTGCAACGAATCTCGACACTATGAATAATTACACAGGCTGCGAAATGAAATGTTTGTTTTTGAAATCTGCTTATCATTTTTGCATGTAACGTACCGTCTTAGAAAAAAACTTTTGTCGCGAGCTGAGACGAGATGTTATGGCACCAACCTGCGCGAAGTTTTAAATTGCCGGCCAGCAGGGTAGAGGAGTGGGGGTTGTTTTGGTTACAGTTCTCAAGCTCAGAGCGGCAGGCATATCCGTTTCGTCTCTTTCTAAAAACATTCGTCTTACCTTAGTATCGCCACTTTCCTACTCAAGGGTCCGAAGGTACCTAATGAAATTACGCCCGCTATTCCATCTTTATATTCTTATTCTTCGTCCGAATCAGACGACTGATCTGTGCTGGAATCAGATGTCCCTAAGTTTATGGAAATGTTCTCCAAAATACTGTCCATCACGTGCTCACTTTCAATGTAATTGTTCTCTACTTTCTTCACATAATCATACACTGATATCCATTCTTGGAAGAAGCGATTGCAGAGTCGGCCTCTGCTTATGCGTAGCGTAGAAATTATAGATGAGTCTTCTTATGACTTCCTCATCAAAACTGTCTACAGCTGCAACAATCTTCTTCTTCGGCTGTGATTTTTCCGGACTGGAGAAAGAATCTGCTGTTCCTGCCTCAATATTTCACCCTTCTTTCCTGATTCTTGCCAAGGTTCGCTTTGAAATACCAGTGGCAGCCAGTACTCTTGTACACAGGCTTTTCAATGGAATTGGTATTACATTTACAACCTCTTCTGACATGAATTTCCATACATTGTATGCTATTTCATGTCCTTGACTATGAACTACTCTATGATTTCACACCTTAGACAATGGCATAATGAGGGCGCTCAGAAGGACAATGTTTTCAGTATTAGCAATAGCGATAGTAGCAGAACGATCTGAACACTCGGAATGCTAGTACACCGGGGACAGAACAACTAGAGGTTTCAGTGACGTCACTACAGAAGAACCCACACACAGCAGAATTGTTCGTTGCACTACAGATTGAAAACGTTGACCACCTACTGTCACTGATCCAGCTGCGCTCTCACAATACAATAACTTCTGTACAGAAAATGTTTTGCAGCTGAACAGTACCGTACCTGCTAGTGCAGGAGGAGGGGGTGATCGGACCGCTTAAAAGTAACAGTCTCCAAGCTTCTAGATGTTCTGTCCCAGTATAACCATCTAACCCAACACCCCTCTAGTTGAGTGTGAGGGAGAGTCCAAGCAAACGAACTAAAATGCATCCCTCGCGCTGGTGCCACAACTTCTCGTCCGGGCTCTACTTTAAAATCTCAGAAAGGAGGCAATGCGCATGATAATACAACGAAAGAAAACTAATTTTATTACCTCAACTAGCCCTTCTCTTGTGAACCAGATCGCTCGTCCTCTGATCATAGACCTACACACTGCCCCCTTTCTGGGACTTAAAAACTATGTGTGAGACAAAACTTTTCTCTAAGACTGTACGGTTCTTTTTTGCCATGCGGAGAGGAATATTTAATTTTCTAGCAATCTCTAATGTTTAAGTATACTTTGAAATGCGCGAAACACCACAAAACATGATAAAATCTCAATTCTATGGATACAACAGATTAAAATGAAACACGGAATTTCAAATATATCTTAGGAAAACTATTTTTCCCCCTCTGTTTTGTTGAAAGGGAACGCTGAGTTGGCAAGCATTTAAGGTCCTGACAAGAGTCACCCCTTGTTCAGCACCAGGCATCACGGAGATGTTCCATCGACCCGGGTATCGATGAACGAATCCCGTTGTACCACTAGGTTAGAGATTTTCTGAAATTTCACACATGAAATATGGAGCAAAATTTGTTGTTCCAATCTTCTAATTTTATTTAAAAATAGGCCAATATAAACTCTTGATCAATTGGGTAATGTTTCTTTCTTTTTCGCTTTAACACATATCACCACATTCATTCATTCATAGTGTTCTGCCCGAAGGCAGGTTTTTCACTGCAAACTCAGCATTTTCCAGTCTTTCCTATTTTCTGCCTTCCTCTTTGTCTCCTCATATGATCCATTTATCTTAATGTCTATCATCTGATATCTTCTATAATTTTCACACGATTTGTAAATTCACGCAGAATATTCCTTTCATTAAGGTAAACAGAACTTCCATGTCATCCAATTCATGCACTAACGTACAATACCGTTTACGACGTACCGCATTCCATTGTGTACTGTCCAGAATATAATTTATTCATCAATATAATTAGATCGCAAAGCCATGCCTGTGGTCATGTGGTTTATGGTGTGGTCGTATGGATCAGTACAAACACCGGGGTCGTGAGATCATGCCCCACAAACGGCATGGATATTTGTTTAAGAGCGATTGTGTTTTCCTGTGTTACATGCTCCACAATGGACGGTACACGGCTGTAGCAAAGGCCACGCGGAGGTGCCCGTAAAACCCCTGCCTATTATCTGTTTTAACCCCCTGTTCTTTCTCCCAAACTTGTCTTACTCAAGTTGAATTCTTCAACAATTTTAAAGCACTACACCTGTAGTAATACTGAAAACTATTCCTTAGACAGGAACATAATTTTCCTAAAATTGTCGATGTCATGTCATTTTATCTTTGATTGCACTTTAACTTCTACTATTACTAAGCTCAAAAAGCTAATTCACTTTTATTCCAAAAACTATTTTCAGGATTTTGAGCAAATATGAACTAAACATTTTGAAAACTTTGATGCGAGGAGCTTTTTTAGTAACGTCAATATAGAATATACTTAAAAATATAATTTCAAAACTATTAGACCTAATTGCACCAAATTTTGTACAGATGATATTATTATAGATATGTTTATATAGTTTAAATTTCACAAATTTTGGCAGAAAATCGTGAAAGTTTTAAAAATCATACATATCCCTTTAAATGGCTGACCCCAAAAATTACGATGGCTCTCAATATCTTAATTTAATCAATTTGTTTTTTCGTGTTACGTGCATCTCACAACTCACTCTAAGAAAACTCATTACATAATCACGACTGGAGAGTAAGGACTACATTTTACAATCACACAATCAATATACTCTATTTCAATCAATATTGACATTATTATTTTTTTCAACAAATACTCAAAAGTACTTAGAGATCACACACGTCGAGCAAGTAGACCCTATTAGTTTCTCCTAACCAATGAAGTGAAGTATTTACATAATAAATAATTGTTTTTAACAAGAAAATGGTTTACATACAATTAACTTTTCCTATTTCTCTTTTTGTTCCTAAAAAACCTTTCCCTTTGCGATTTGTTGATATATGTACATGTATATTAAATAACTGAGTAATTAGCCCTATTACATAGCCAGAAATTTAGTAACGCAAGTTATTGTAATAATTGCTGCCTTTATTCGCTACATGTGCATGTACATCCCTGATGTCTACGTTACGACGCTATGCAGTGGATGCGCTATGCGCTCGTAATCAAGGTCGAGCTCTTCTACCATGATTGGGAGCTAATATCGTCTCATCCCTGCATTACATGGACTCGCCCAAGAGTCTTGCTGGGGTGGGGGGGATTGTTTGAACAGTACTGTTCTCCAACCAGGAGATCAACCGTGAAAGGAACCATGCGCTCTCCTGCATATGTTATTTCCTGTATGAAGAGATTAAAAGACCAGGAGATTAACTATGATCTAATTTTGTAACTAGGGTAGTATCAATATGTCTGTATCAATGTTATGGTTTGTGCTGTGAGAGCTAGCCAATAGGGATAAGAGTATCCACGTGTGTGACCTTATGACATCAACATTCATTCACAGCATCATTCCCCTTCCCTTCATTACCTGGAGACTTTCTCGTGGTTGGAGCACAGTATTCTCTATGAGTAAGCATTCGCCCGCACACAGAACCCCCCCCCCCCCAACTACGAAGCCTCAAAAAGAAGTTCGCGCATGTTGCTGCCACGAGATTGCGATCGGGCTCTACTAGAAAATTCGACAAGTAATGGCAACAATGCTGTAAATCAGTGTTCCTAGCTGTGAGCATCGGAATCTTTTAGTACGTAGTAGAGCAGCGATTGTATCATAAAATGCAATATCGAAAGTCTATATTTTGTAAATACAGTGGCTGTTTTCAATTTGTAATAAACAATACAGCTCTAAAGGTACGAACAAAGGTGCTTCATAAAAATCCAAATTGCAAGAGAAAAACATGCAACTCACTGCTTTAGGGCATTACAAGAAGCTGTGGGAGAGAAGTCCTACCATACTGAACTATTGGAAGTTGGGTAGAAGCGAGGCATTCTCTCTCAATCAAGAATTGACATCCGAAGAGCTTTTGATTGATCAGTGAGAGAGATATCCAGAAATGCTGCTGCAGATGGAGTCCGCCGTCTTCCAAGAATTTGGCAACGCATTGTTAACTTCGCAGTGACTATATTTGAAGAATGTAATGTCAAAAGTAACCTAAATAAATTAAGTGTGAAACAGTACGTTGCCATTACTTTTCGAATGTCCTGGGTCTAGTAGATCTAATTATATTGAAGTCACAAGACTAAAAGAAAATAGCATCTTTAAGGACACTACTAAAGGCATGTTTGTCTGTTCTGTCCTTCAATTTTAGCAAAAAAAAAAAAAAAAAAAAAAAAAAAAAAAAAAAAAAAAAAAAAAAAAAAAACAGAAAGGCCTAGGTACCTCTTTGTTTCCGAATTTATAGCAAATTGTTCACTTTTAAACTAGACTTCCAAGGATGACATCTGATGATCTTTTTTCTCCCCTCTGTAAAGAGGGCCAGAAGGCTTGCACCACAGCCTGAGGCTTATTCCCCCTACTTCCTTATTGTAGGATGAGTCCTTAAGATCGCATTCCTGTGAGTAAGTGATTCACTTCTTGGTGTCATCTTATCGATTCAGTTACAGCAACATGGTCCGACAGAGTCTCCCCGTTATTTCACAGCCTCCTCAGCTCGACGGGATCTGTTCGTAAATCGCGTACTACGTCCTATTGCATCCTGCGTTGACCTCGCAGCACAGCAGATACCGCGATCCACTACGGTGCCATCTGTCCGAAAGAGCTACATGCTCTAGTAAGTCTAGCAGATCCTTGGTTTGCCGTAGTTCGCTGTTAAAGCACCTTCGCTGCCTTAGGATCTATTCAGTTCCCCCAGACGGAAATTAATGAAGGCGTAATGAGTCTGAGGTCCAACGCCGAAAGTTAAAATTACCCAGCAATTATGCTTTAAATGAGTGAGGGGCGAAATCTCAGAAAAAAACCTCCAACCAGGTGACTTATTCAACCGATATTTGAACTAGAGTCGTACGAAAGAAAGAAATGATATATTGCTACTAACCGCCTGGCGCTATAGACAGTATGCGAAGCTCGTCTGTCTCGCGCAGTAGTCCAATGTTCGGTTTATTATTTTTTTTAGTTGGCTATTTAACGACGCTGTATCAACTACTGGGTTATTTAGCGTCTATGAGATTGGTGATAGCGAGATGGTATTTGGCGAGATGAGGTCGAGGATTCGCCATAGATTACCTTGCATTCACATTACGGTTTGGAAAAAGCCCGGAAAAAACCCAACCAGGTAATCAGCCCAAGCGCGGATCGAACCCGCGCCCGAACGCAACTTCAGACTGGCAGGCAAGCGCCTTAACCGACTGAGCCACTCCGGTTTAACGAATGTCCGAGTCGTTCTCGGGTGGACGGCTCTGGATCATGAAAGACAGATAATATTGAGCCATCCAGGAGTTCCAAAAATCGTTGCAAAGACGCGATTATCATCGTGTACTTTTCAATTGATATTTCCTCCTCTTCCGATTGATTGATTGATTCATTCAGCAATCCAAGTATTGCAACAGCACGCACCATGAAGCTACGATCATTAGAGCTTGAGAGTGCTTTTATTTCTGTTAATAACTTTTTATCTTCTTAAAAATGATTTATTAGTGAAATAATACATTCACTTAGAATAATTAAAATACATAAGCTACATTAACAACTACTCTTTCAGAGGTAGCCTATGTATTTTGAGTTTAAAGTATGAACGTTACAATAGTAAGTGTGTACATATTTGCTCTTCTATTTTGTAAGTAATTGTAATTTATTTTATTGTTGTATTTGTTTACACGTCAGATTTCATCTATGCATTACGCTTATTTCCTTTGTTGTTGTTGTGTCCATTAGTTGATTTATATATTAGTTATGAAGATAAATGTACCAAAGTGTTCAATCAATTATAATCCTATTTCATGCTAACACTTTTTTAATTAGGAAAAGTAAATTTTCTTCAATTGTTACTCCATTTGTGTAGTTAGAAAATGTCATCAGAGATCCTGTATGGTGAAATGCGCTTGGTATTGTTATATATATATATATATATATATATATATATATATATATATATATATAGCCAGCAAGATATCAGGCGCAACTGGTGAAGGCAGTATACTGTACTCCAAGCAGGAGAAAGTCTCAGGGGAATGAGACGCAGAGGGTTAATGCTGTGAATGAATGTTGATGTCATAAGGTCACACACGTGGGTACACGCATCTCCATTGGATAACTCTCAAAGCACAAACGATAACACTTATACACACATATTTATACTACCCTAGTTACAAAATTAGGTCACGGTTATCTCCTGGGGCCGTATTCATAGACATTTTTTGCGCGGGTTTCCGGTGGATGATCAGCATTTTTCATATTCATAAACCAGTGCTAGCGATAGGATATGATTTGAATTCTGTACAAGTAACCAGTGGATAGCCGGGGCTAGCTTAGCACGCTCGTAGCGCGTGCTGCGAAATGTCTATGAATAGCACCCCTCGTCTTTTAATCCCTCCATACAGGAAATAACATATGTAGGAGAGCGCATGTTTTTAAACTGACGTTATAACGGTAATATTATCTATCTACTTCGCTCCAATAGATGACGCAATAGTGAGCACATTCCTTTCACGGTTAATCTCCTGGTTGGAGAACAGTATAAGCCTACGGTTAGATGCTCAAGCTCGTCAGCTGTTGTGCGTCCGGTCGAATAAAAACCGATTCTAAGCGCTGTTCTGCAGCTCTCTGATTTGAACCCAGACCCGCTCGTTTCACGGTCAAACATGCTAACCGTTACTACACTGCGATGCACTCTGACGATCTTAATAAATCAATTATATTTCAATATGATGCGCACCGATGTCACCAAATGTCTCCTTTAAAACGTGCTTCCTTGAATTTTTTACTTCGTTATGAGGACTCTATGGTTTTAATATGAAGTGAAGGGAAGAGACTGTACCAAGAGAAATAATAAATTTAATAATGCTGGAAATATTATTTTGCTTTTATTTTAGTCTCACAGGGACTAAATTTAATTCACTCCATATAACAGAGCTTACAGAGTACACCATCTGGATATTATATAACTATGCAAGGCTGACAAGAGTATATTCCCTGCAAAATTTACGACTACAGCAATGGAACGTTCCAATCTATCATAGGGCATCAAGCTGTCAACTATATATATGATCCTAAGAAATCCAAAGAAGAAGGACAAGTACTGTCGTTGTCAAGTGAAAAAGTTTATTTGTCCACTTTAGCCATTTCTTCGATGCACATTTTCAAAAGCGAATTACGCATTACTGATCTACACGGTGTTTAACAAAGGAACAATTAAACAGTACGTTGCGACACAAAAATGGTAAGTGGATTATAACACAATCAAGGAAAAGTATGAAAAAAAAAGAGATAAAATCGAGTCTTTTCTATATTTCCGAGATACTGTTACGAACTTCACACACATGTATTGCATACTTACTATTTTTGCGCGGTCATATTTTTAGAATTGCAAATGCAGTATAATTTTTAAGATTTCTTTTTTGAATTCAACATACAGAGTACTAGTAATTATTTATACTATTACTTACTTACAAATAATTTTTTAAGAACCCAGAGGTTCATTGCCGCCCTCACATAAGCCCGCCATCGGTCCCTATCTTGAGCAAGATTAATCCAGTCACCAGCATCACATCCCACCTCCCTCAAATCCTTTTTAATTTTATCCATCCATCTACGTCTCGGCCTTCCCAAAGGTTTTTTTTTTTTTTTTCTTTTTTTTTTTTTTCCCCTAGGGTCTTCTAACTAAACTTTGCTGTGGTCATGTAAAAGAAGAATCAGTCCCAATTCGAAGCTTATGTTGGAGTTTCGTAACAAGCTCTATTTTTACGGTGATGGGTTATTGGCTCTTCGCGCAACTCCCAAGCTGGAGGACCACCCATTATCGGCTGTCCGCGACTGCTTATTCAATATATTCGCAGCTACTCTCCATATCTGGAGGCCGTCTCTTCTATCCACAACCAGAGGACGCGCCATGCCGTGGTGATAGGGACTTAAAATGAATGGAATTTATAGTATAAGACAGCAAAATTAGATTTTATCCAGGAACGCATAAAATCCCTTTACTCTCGTGTGCTACACAATATTTTATCCATTAGTGGACATCTGTCTCGCGCCGTGGCGTCGCGGTCTAAGGCATCCTGCCTAGGACTCGCGTTACGGAATGCGCGCTGGGTCGAGTCCTCGTGGGGAAAGAAATTTTCTCATGAAATTTTGGCCTGTGTATGGGACCGGTGCCCACCCAGCATCGTGATGCACTTGGGGAGCTACGATAGGTAGCGAAATCCGGTTGCGAATGTCAGCTATAACGGCTGGGGGGATCATCGTGCTAACCACACGAAACCTCCATTCTGGTTGGATGATCGTCCACCTCTGCTTCGGCATGTGGGCGTGAGGCCAGCAGCCGGCTGGTCGGTCTAGGCCCTTCACGGGCTGTAGCGCCATGGATTATTATTATTATTATTATCATTATTATTATTATTATTATTATTATTATTATTATTATTATTATTATTATTACTGGACATCTAAATTTAATTTGAAATTTTAGACCTTTCCTTTGTAATGTTATTTGTGAAGAAGTTATAAATGAATAAATGTATGGATTTTATTGTTATTAATGTGTTGGTTGTCATGAAGAGAGTAATTAATAACTTTTAATTCACTGCTGTGAGTTAAAAACGTTTAATTCATTTCTTTGTTTGGGTTTCTAAGAACGGTGAAAAGAGACCAGTTTAGCTACCAGTCATGGATAAATTTATTTTTCAAAGACGTGACGACATTAATGGAATAGGTTGTACAGACTCAGAAAGAAAATTTGGGCCACCTGAATTTTCCAAGTTATGGTTATAACTAGGGGGCGGCCACCGGCGTAGCTCAGTCGGCTAAGGCGTTTTCCTGCCAATCCAGAGTTGCGCTCGGGCGCGGGTTCGATTCCCGCTGGGCTGATTACTTGGTTGGGTTTTTTCCAAGGTTTTTCCCAACTGTAAGGCGAATGTCAGGTAATCTCTGACCAATCCTCGGCCTCATCTCGCCAAATACCATCTCGCTATAATCAATACCATCGACGGTAAATAACCTCGTAGTTGATACAGCGTCGTTAAATAACCAAGTAAAAAAAAACTAGGGGGCGGATGTTGATGAAAAGTCATCTTATTTTTCACATTAGGACGATGCCTATTAATATAGCAATCCTTTTAATGTTAATACCAACGTAAAAATTAATTTCTTATATTGCATTTTTTGACGTTTTTGAACTAATAGGTCATTTTTACATTTTTTCGGCATTTTTTGATCACTTCTAATATCTTGAAGAACTTTTAGATCATTTTTAATGCATTTAATTCCTTTTTTACATACAGGCGTGCTAAACCTTTTTCTAAGCAAATAGATGAGTAGTAGGTCCTACTAATAATTAACTACTGAATAAGTGAATAACAGTGAAGTTTCAGTTTTATAGTTTGGAACAGACTCTAAAGTCCATCCCTCATTCCACTGAAGGCTTCATCTTACTTACTTATTTACAAAAGGCTTTTAAGGAACCCGAAGGTTCATTGCCGCCCTCACATAAGCCCGCCATCGGTCCCTATCCTGTGCAAGATTAATCCAGTCTCTATCATCATATCCCACCTCCCTCAAATCCATTTTAATATTATCCTCCCATCTACGTCTCGGCCTCCCCAAAGGTCTTTTTCCCTCCGGTCTCCCAAAAGGCTTCACCTTACACAACAGAATTAATATAAAATGCTTGACAACAGTTTAGTTTAAGTGAGGGCTTTGTGATCACTACTGTTCTTTTGTTGGAACGAGGATGTCTTTAGAATTTGTGTATGTTTGGAATGGGGGGAAACTTTCACCGTTTTCTGGACAATAGGACGTTGTGTTCCCAATATGGTTTGCAAGGAATGTACTACATTAGACAGTATTTTTAACACTAATATTACAAGAATGCACGCTGCGCCCACAATTTGTTTTGTCATTTACCTCCTCACCTGGAAGGTCTGGTAAAAAAGTGAAGAACGGAAAGAGGAGGAGATGGAGAATGAAGGCACTGACATGGACCACCCCTGATTGAAACACATTGTAAACCCTTATTAGTTATGGATGGCAAAACTTTCATTTTGTTGCATGCTCTTTTCCTTTATCTTCATCAAATTCCAGGAAGTTTCCTCCTCTCTCAGATATTTGCAGGGCAGTCATTGAAACAAGGTGACTAATTTTTAAGAAGGTGTGGTGCGAGTACGGTGAATAATATTTAAATGTCATTTTCTTTTAATTTTAAGTCATTTTTTCATTATTTTAAGGGCATTTTAATGATCGTTTTAAGTAGATTTTTAGGTTATCAACATCCGCCCCCTAGTTATAACTACTGCGCATGCTCAGCGCTTGCAAACTGCTGTGTTGATAACAGAGTCCTTCAGTACACACCGCAAACACAAAACATAGGACACATCTCCAACCAAATGACTAATAAATAAACAAATTAAATAAATACATAGATGCATAAATGAAGAAACACATAAATAGAGAAATACATAATACATAAATGTGCGCTGTATCAGTAATATGTATTTATTTTGCATTGTATGCAGCAATAAATACTAAAAAGAAATAAATAAAGAAATCCAGAAATAAATATATCGAGAAATAAATAAGTAAATAAATAAATAAATAATCATGGAGCAGAGGAAAATCATTAATGTGGGATACGACATGTGTGGATACCTTAGCTCCATCCCACTTGCCGCCAACTTCTAAACTCGCTAGCTCTGCAGCAGAATCTGCCGTACTCAATAAACGTCGCAAATACGTACATCTAGTAGACAATTACATCTTCATCGTCTTTGCTGTGGAAACTATAGGCTCCTGGTGTAAAGAAGCAAAAGACCTAGTTTCCGAAAATGGTAGAAGTTTGATGACTGTTACTGGAGACCCTCACTGCACCAATTACCTATGACAACGAATAGGAATTGCCATCCAACGTGGGAACGCAGCCAGCATTTTGGGAACCTTTCCAGACGCTAATTCTCTCGATGAGATTTTCTTCATTTAATTATCTGAAAGCAAGTCAATGGTGAAGTTCTTCACCATAAAGTGAAACAAGATGCTGGCATTACTAAGCTTTTGTGGATTAAGAATAGTCCTCTACTTTATACAGCTGGCTTTGATGGAAGCATTCGATTGTATGATGGAAGAAATGGTGAATTGCAGAATCCATTGCTTGGACACTCAAACTGTATTCTTGATATGCCATTGTCTACTGATTGCAGAACCCTGTTGTCTTCTTCAGATGACAAAACTGCCAAAGTATTTTCTCTTCAAGTTCCTGATGTGTAACATTTCATTGTTTACAACATGTACAGTTTAATATTAGAATTTTATCTGAGTTCTTTCCAATGTAGCTTCAGAAAAATCTTCTCATGTGTTACCTATTCTTTTCAATTGTTGCAAACGGTATAATAAGTATCGTAAATGTATATGTAACTTTTCAAAATTTAATAAATTAATACGAAATCAAATAAAAAAGAAAATCACACAATAACAATAAAAGTCAGAATAACGCATATAAATCTCTAGGTCACTTTCGGAAGTCGAAGACAGTCCCACTAGTTTACTAAACAGGATCGCTTCTATGGGTTCTGCGAAGGACTTGTTGGAGAGTAGGCGCTGCTTTTGCGTGCTATGTTGTGTGGAAGGGACTAAAATACCCGAGCAAGGTCAAATAAAGAGGATGCTGAACAAATCAATATTTAGAGCACAGATTCCATTCTGTGACACGATGCTGACAGTGATCCTACTTTGGCAGATTTATTTTCTACGTGTCACAGCGCCGTAGTCGGATTGCAGTGGTGCGGCGCACACGCCTGCGGGCAACGCAGTTGGAGAAATCCGCACGCCTTTTCCAAATCGACGTATTAGTAAGATTTCAAGATTTATCTTTCAATCTCGTTTCCGAATCTTTTCTCGACACGCGTTTATAATAAAAGTCTGGCTTCATATAAATGATAGAACTGAAGTAATTATGTAGGCGTCTATGTTGTCCATTCTTCGTTCCATTTCAACGTAACAACATTCCATTCGAAAACTATGTTCCCAACTTCACTCAGTTACCGAGAGAGATGGTACAGTGGAAAAGCTTTGGACCTGCGTTCAGGAGATGCAGGATTCAAATCCTGATGTCGGCCAATTTGATCGGTGTTTTTCGTGGTTTTCTCGATCATAAAATAACTTGGAATCTAGTTATCTGAGAAGGTAAATACTGGATTAATTCCCAATTCCACTATACACAAAGATACAGATTGTTTCGCAAGATCTGAATCCCTAAGAATTGTACATGGTGGAGATGTCAGGTATGTAGTGATAAAAAATTGTACCAGGGCGCTTCACGAAACGTTTACTGTTATGGATATAATATTTTGTTACTATTATTATTATTTTTATAATTTAGTCAACTTTATTGTACATAAAAAATACATTATAGTTGAGAATAACAAGAACAGAGAAAGGAAAAACAAAAATAAAATAAAATAAAGTATTGTCCACTGGCAATCCCAAAAGTACTCTATAGCCTCATATCACTATGACGTTCTCTTTTTAGTCTTCTGTGTGCTGGATCTTGCGGTGGATTGATGTGGTTTAGAAAGGAGTTATACAGTCTGATGTAGCTCTGTCTTAGGACCTCCATCACCTCAGGAATACAGAGATCATCGTGCAGGTTCTTGTTGCTGATATACCAAGGTGCACCAGACATCAGTCCCAAATAGCGATTTTGCATGACCTGTATTCTTCTTATTTGTGATGCAGAAGCAGATCCCCAAATTGAACATCCACATTGCCACACAGGGCGCACAATTGAAATATAGATACGTCTCTTGTAGTGTAGAGGCAATGGAGACCTGTCTTGAATAATGTGTTTTAGCAGGTAGATTCTGTGTCTAATTCTTTTAACAATAGCCGATATGTGGTTATGCCAAGTAATTTTGCTATCTAAGATTAATCCAAGATATCTGACAGATTGAGCCATTGGTACTTCTGAACCACATAATATTACTGGATAATTTACAGTGTTTCTCTTATAAGTAAATTTGACTAAATTTGATTTTTGAGAATTCATAATTACTCGCCATTGCTTACACCATGTGGAAACTTTTTCACAAAAAATGTTCAGTTGTTCTGCTGCTGATTCACAAGTACCTTTGCTAAGGATGGCAACATCATCAGCAAAATGGGCTATTGTTAAGTGATCTTGAGTTGGAAAATCCGATGTATATAAAATATAAAGCAGCGGTCCCAAAATACTACCATGAGGTACTCCAGATTGAACAATATTTGATTTTGACTGAGCAGATTCGTATTTAACAGAGAATGTGCGTTGTGAAAGGTATGACTTGACTATTAAATAATAGGTATCTGATACATAATTTTTAAGCTTTGAGAGCAATCCTTCATGCTATACTTTATCAAATGCCTTTTCTGTGTCTAGAAACAGACCCAAGCACACCACTTTATCCTCATATGTGTCTAAAATAGTATCTGTGATCCGGTGAAGTTGTTGTGGACAAGAGTGTTTTGCTTTAAATCCAAACTGCGTTGAAGGAATAGTCCCTTGAAGTTGTTCTAAGAGATGAGGTATAAGTAGATTATTATTATTATTATTATTATTATTATTATTGCAAAACCTCGACAAGACGCTTTTCAAGGAACTGCGAATTTACGGGAACTGCATATTAGGTAGGCAATACAATTTCCACTCATTTACAGAATATATTATCATCTTCTAACAGAATTACATCATTCATGCACAATAGTAGAGTATTACCCCATTATGTATTACGTTAAAGATATTTATGGTACTCATACGTACTTAATTCTTTCGAAAACAAAGTCCATTAGGCCTATAGTTGTTTTCCTGATACGTGAAACTTTATAATGAATTTCAAGACGATTTAAATTACACCGAATGATATAACATCAGAACAAGAGCTTTCCGTTTAACACTCATTGTAATCAAAATCACAGTCACATATAGTTACTTTAATACATTAAAGAAAAGAAACTGACCAACAAAAAAAAATTTCCAGAATTACGACCGATTGAGGGATGTTGTTTGAGAAAGAGGGAATAGGGTAGGATATTGTAACTATGTAGGCTTAGATGTGCATGTAAAATTATTATTATGATTATTATTATTATTATTATTATTATTATTATTATTATTATTATTAGTATTATGACTATTACTACTATATTAAAACTAGTACCGGTATTTTAAAAAGTAAAAATAAAGCAGTAGAGCACTCCCAGGTTGCAGAAAAAAGTACCGGGTCGGCGCTCCGACTACACCTCTGGGACATGTCTGCAGATATGGGCAGTAGATGGCAATGTCTGTGGCGATTCATGGACAGGCCGGTAGATGGCAACTATCTAGTAGTGTATCAACTGTGCATCATTCCAGATACACAGTCGACAGTCGCGATATAACCTTGCGGTTAAAAGATTCTATAAATAAACCTTCAGAGATGTATTTCTTTAGGAAAACAGTTGGGTACACTTCGATAGACCACAACAGAAATGAAGATATTTTAAAAGAACGTGTGACGTTTTCATTTTCTATGCCCAAACTGACCACCTGGTTCAGAATCTTGGACCTAGATAACTGTGACATC
Organism: Periplaneta americana; assembly: GCF_040183065.1. Taxonomy (NCBI): domain Eukaryota; kingdom Metazoa; phylum Arthropoda; class Insecta; order Blattodea; family Blattidae; genus Periplaneta; species Periplaneta americana. Next base: position 22,568,874 of record NC_091124.1, on the reverse strand, counting down.
TGGCACTTTACTGAAGTAACGAATAAGTGAAGATACACCGACTCAACGTTTTGTGGTAGGTATATGCCTTATGAAGTGCATGTTGATAATTTGTAGGCAGCGTAATTTGTTTTACACGCTTTTTTGTTGTACAGACCCAGAAACAAAATTTGAGCCACCTGAATTTTGTTTCTGGGTCTATACACACTCGTGTTTAACAAAGATTACTAAAATGACCAAAAGGGAGTTCCTTTGAACAGATCTGCTACATCGAGTCTTTTCTTAATCAAATTAATTTTCGAACAATTTGTCATTTTCTGTCCCCGACTCTACCTGTAGATTAAAGCAATACATGTAAAACCAGTCACAATGTTTCGACTTGTGTGTTAAAGGAGACGCACCCAGCCTGGCGCCAGCAGACCCATCAAGCAGGCATTAATCATGAATCCACGCACACGCTCGCTCGCATCTTGAGGCACGTCAGCGCGTCCCGCCCTCGCAATCGATATCGAGTCCCAGCTTGTCTGCGTGCTTCATCCCTCTGGACATCGCACCCACCCCCACTCCACTTCTGGAACCAAGCTGATTGCACAATACAAATTGTGTGGCTCATCTTCCACCTCCCCGGATCCCGTACAATGTCACGCTCCGAGATGCCAAATAACCTCAATCTGTCGTTCATCTCACCATACTTCCTCGTACTGAAGTCTAGTGGTCACTTGGACCATTCAGAGTTGAACCTTCACAACAAGTATCTATGTCCTCGGCATATAGCTTGGAGTTTAACAATGCTATTCAAATTACTGCGCCAATTAAACTGTTACCATCACCACATTCATTCTCCTGTAAAGACGCTTTCGCACTCGACTTCAGTTCTTATGCTCTAAGGCAGGGATGAGACGATATTAGCTCCCAATCACGGTAGAAGAGCTCGACCTTGATCACGGGCGCATAGCGCATCCACTGTAACGTAGACAACAGGGATGTACATGCACATGCAGCGAATAAAGGCAGCAATTATTACAATAACTTGCGTTACTAAATTTCTGGCTATGTAATAGGGCTAATTATTCAGTTATTTAATATACATGTACATATATAAACAAATCGCAATGGGAAGGGTGTTTTAGGAACAAAAAGAGAAATAGGAAAAGTTAATTGTATGTAAACCATTTTATTGCTAAAAGCAATTATTTATTATGTAAATACTTCACTTCATTGGTTAGGAGAAACTAATAGGGTCTACCTGCTCGACGTGTGTGATCTCTAAGTACTTTTGAGTATTTGTTGAAAAAATAATAATGAAATATTGATTGAAATAGAGTATATTGATTGTATGATTGTGAAAATGTAGTCCTTACTCTCCAGTCGTGATTATGTAATGAGTTTTCTTAGAGTGATATGTGAGATGCACATAACACAGAAAAACAAATTGATTAAATTAAGATATTGAGAGCCATCGTAATTTTTGGGGTCAATCATTTAAGGGGATATATATGACTTTTAAAACTTCCACACTTTTCAGCCAAAAATTTGTGAAATTTAAACTATATAAACAGATCTATAATAATATATGTACAAAATTTGGTGCAATTAGGTCTAATAGTTTTGAAATTATATTTTTAAGTATATTTTATATTGACGTTACTAAAAAAAAGCTCCTTGCATCAAAGTTTTCAAAATGTTTAGTTCATATTTGCTCAAAATCCTGAAAATAGTTATTGGAATAAAAGTGAATTGGCTTTTTGAGCTTAGTAATAGTATAAGTTAAAGTGCAATCAAAGATAAAACATTATTTCTAAATTAAAGAAACACGTAGTCTAATAAAAGTAAATATCCAGAAACAAGCAACAAATAAAACATCAACAATACATTTAAAATAAAGAAATAAAAGGAATCTAGATACAATCTACTGACCCAAACGTAAATTAATTTATCTTCGATGTCAATTCCGAAATCAATTTATTTCTCTCTTCTCCTGAATAATGCCCATATTTTTTTTTATGTTGCGTCTCATAATGCCGTTTTATGTTGCTTTTTTTGCAAATGATATTTTTTTTTACACAAACACTGGACTTCATCACCATGTTCGAAGCATAAATATTGTATCTTCCACTCTTCCTTGAAACTTTATTGTATGAGCGCTTTTGTTCCGTCATGATGCGCTTGTTCTAAGATCTGTACATCCTTTAGCAATGTTTACAGGTAAAAGAGCTCCGCGCGCGCGCTGCGGGCAGAAAATAGCTCTCGCCCGCAAATATTAGTCACCATCGCAAGACTGCTCTAAGGCTATTACTTAACAGCTACGAAGCGGGAACAAGAAGCGAAAAGAATATAACTGAGTAAACGTGGAGTAGAAAGACGAACAAAAGAACGAGAGTGAAGGAAAAGAAGCAAAATAAAAGAACAAAAGGAATAGAAGGACAATTTGAAGATCAGAAAGGAGAGACTGGATGAGGAACATGAATAAAAGGGAGAGATTTGTGGAGGAAGATGAACAGAAGAGAGAGACTGGAGGAGAAACATTAACAGAAGAGAGACTAGAGGAGGGAGATTAACAGAACAGAAACTGGGGAAGGAAGATGAACACTATAGAGACTGGAAGAGGAAGATTAACAAAAGAGAGAGATTGGAGAAGAAAGATGAACACAAAAGAGAGAGTGGTGGAGGACGATGAACAGAACAGAGACTGGAGTAGGACGATGAACAGAACAGAGAGACTGGAGAAGAAAAATGAACGCAACAGAGACTGGAGGAGAACGGTGAACAGAACAGAGACTGGAGAAGGAAGATGAACACAACAGAGACTGGAGTAGGACAATGAACAGAACAAAGAAACTGGACAAGAAAGATGAACACAACAGAGACTGGAGGAGAAAGATTAACAGAACAGAGAGACTGGAGAAGGAAGATGAACGCAACAGAGACTGGAGGAGGAAGATTAACAGAACAAAGAAACTGGAGAAGGAAGATGAACACAACAGAGACTGGAGAAGGAAGATGAACACAACAGAAACTGGAGGAGGAAGATTAACAGAACAGAGAGACTGGAAAAGGAAAATGAACGCAAGAGAGACTGGAGGAGAACGGTGAACAGAACAGAGACTGGAGAAGGAAGATGAGCACAACAGAGACTGAAGAAGGAAGATGAACACAACAGAGACTGGAGGAGGAAGATTAACAGAACAGAGAAACTGGAGAAGAGAGATGAACAGAACAGAGACTGGAAAAGGAAGATGAACACAACAGAGACTGGAGGAGGAAAATGAACGCAACAGACACTGGAGAAGGAAGATGAACACAACAGAGACTGGAGTAGGACGATGAACAAAACAAAGACTGGAGAAAAAAGATGAACATAAGAGAAAGATTGGTGATAGGAGATGAACAGAAGATAGGCCTATACTAGAGTGGGAAGAGAAACAGAAGACAGATTGGTGGAGGACGAAGATGACTCGAAGAGAGAAAAGAAAGAAGTGACAACTTTGTCAACAGTAGTAGAATTACTATCATAAGAGTATGAAGAGAAAAGAAAACCAAGAAGAAGAAGCGAAGAAATTCTTATTTAAGAAGTTTCTTTATGACGTAGGACAGCGGTCGTAACTCAGTGCACTCTCGGGCTAGCGTCTCTTACCCGCAGGTATGCTCTCTACCTCTTCCTGTTGCACAACGGGCCAAATCACGTTGCTCCGCTTACCCTTTACCCATTTCAGCGAGTGCTGACGACCACTGACGTAGGACAAAAACTGTGCATTAAAAACAAACAAACATACCAAATTCAACAAACAGTAAGACAATGGCGATCAGGGGGAGAAGAGATTGAGAAAATTTAAGCTTCCAATAATGATATCTAAACAGCTAATCTGGTTTTATGTATTGTCTGTCTATAGATGACGAGAAGAGTTCCTCTCTTTCAATTTAAGAGGAGGGACTTCGATTCTGTATGAATTATGGCAATACAGTACAATATATTATATGAAGAACATGTAGAACTCCATGGCAACAACCCAATTTGTGACAGTTTATCCGTCTGTACCCACTTGTTCCAATGGTTTCACCGCCACATTTCTGCGCAGACGGAGGGTATATTAACTTGTCTGGGCCAAGACGCTCTGCAGCGCTGGTGCGAACAGACGCTCGCCGTCGGTTTCGACCGAGAAAAAGACGCGGCGGCGCCTAACTGATTTATCTCGGTATTGCGCCTTTTCCGCGACTGCCATGAAAAAAAAACCTGCTCGGTACGTAACCACGAAATATTTCTCATAATGCTTGCGAAAGACGCTGGCAAATGCGTCTCAACTGCAGCCAAAAGTACACAAAACCTAGTCTACTCGTATATGTGAAGGGCGTGCCATTCAGAACTAATTGGTTTTGTTTGTTACTTTGCGTTCTAGAAATCTGACAAGTTCCAAAACATTCCTTAATCACCAATAAGATTTACTCAGATATTCGCATGCTAAATATAGTTTATACTCTCCTTTGCTTGAATGTAACCAGAGATTTATCTATAAAATTCCAATACATTCGTCTGACTCGAAAGCATTAAACAAACTCTACATAACGCTTTGATGAAAGGAAGCCGATGTTAAGTAAACTCAAGACATGCTGATCCTGAATTATATTTCTAAATCAAATCTGTTTGATCATTTCTTCCCGTCTTCCAGCTTCGAAATAAAAACCGTAGCGTACTAGAGCTACGATCATACCACAAAAATTCTTTTGTGGGAGATCGTGCGTATTTGCTTGGTTTCCGCACAAAACCAATCCGCGGAAAGTATAAAATTCCACATTCAGTATTCCCAACCTAACACATGTAACAATTTCCCTCTTCTTACCGCTTAAGTGACATATTCATTTTACTACTTTAGGCTTTTAACATATTATTTTTAGAGACGTTGAATATAGTAATAATTATAAATTGGAAACTTACCACTGCAATTTCACCTAAATTGCACTGTTAATTATTGTTTTTAAATATTTGCAAAAATTAAGTAAACTCTACAACTCCACTAAAGTTTCTGCATTCGTGATGCAAGTAACATTAAGGAAGCCGTGAAAAAATCAACAAGTTACATAACCTTACCGTCTGTTTTAAGTTCGCATTTATAGACTGGGGGGAAAAAAAAAAGACAGACGTATATCACGGCCTGCTGGAGTATAGTAAACACAGAAAACATTTTGAAGCAACAATGTTGAAGATAGATATTTATGTTTTGCAAACTTGCCGTCATTGAACAGAAACCAAGATGGAGATTTCATTGCAACTAATTAGAAATTCCTCTTTCAGGTATGTAATAAACGATCTTCGCACAAAATATTGTACGATACACGAGCGGTATGTTTTCTTTCAATTCTCGGAAATTAAAAAAGCTCAACTACGTTTCGCTTTTTCAAACTTTTCCTCGAACATGAAAACTTCAACATACCGCTCTTGTAACGCATATTACTATTTCATATATCCTATCCTTCCGGTCTTCTTCTCTATCTCCTCATCCTCATTACCATTAACATAATCATATTTTCACCATTCACATTCATCTTTTTGTTTTCATGTTCACGATTTTAATCATATGAGCCGTTCAGTACAAAAGTGGTGTAAGTCAGAATTGGGTAATGAGGTTTAAAGTAAAAATTCTGCAAAATACAGCGCAAAGTAGCAATTAATATGTACTTCTTGCTATCCACTGACTACTAATAGTTTAAATAAATTGAATACTAATTGCTACGCTGTGCTGTATTTTACAGAATGTTTACTTTAACCTTCATTACCCATTCTTGACTTACACCACTTCTGCTCTGAACGGCTCATTTATTTTCTTCCTCTTCATCTTCGACTTTTCTATTATCGTCATCGCCATCATCTTCACTGCTTCATCTTTTATAATCGTTTCCATTTTTTTTTTGTTTAGTCAACTGTCCTAAAACAGGTTTGAACCTCATAAGTAACACCAATAAGGTATCACTCATGAGACAACTAGGCCAGGAGGTAATGAGGTAGAGTGGCCAGTTATTTGATACATCGGCGATTAGCTACATATTCCACTAATCAGACTTCAGATGCATACAAACAATTGTTCTTCCTCTGACTGACATACATCGTCAAGTGAGATGTACTGCTTGATGATGCAGAATGATTCGTTTGGATATGGATAACATTAATTTATTATTATAAAGCTATTATGATAGTAGGAAAAATTTCTTGCTGGTTATATTATGATTAAAAGATGGGAGTTTCCATATATGACAATCAACAATGCATAATCTGAAAGGACAAATGAAAATCGTAGATAATTAAAATGGCTACTACAAATTAATAGCGGGCACAACGTGTTCTTTGGTATGCTAAATTTGAAAGTGTTAAAACAGTTCAAAAGGAATTTCGACGTGAGTATGGTGTGTGTAATGTATCTAAATACGATTCCATAATGTTGTGGTATCGAACATTTGTAGAAACAGGTTCTGTGCTAAAAAAAAAAAAAAAAACAATTAGGAGATCGCAGGCGAAACCCAATATGAGAAGCAGCTAGCGCTTGGCTTGATCCCCAAACCTCTTCTTACTTCTGCGTGTGGGGTTTTGTTAGACATTATATGTTCACAGAAACCCAGGAATATTGATGATCTGAGAGTAAAAATTACTCAAGCTTTACAACAAATCGCCTCTCTTATGTTACAACGGACATGGGAGGAATAGCATCACCGTTATGAGTTGTGCAGGGTGCGCAATGGGGGTCATGTTAAGCTCTGAGGAATCTCCCATCTTTCAGTGTTGTATGCACAAAGCTTCAACAAATAAAATTCAATAGTAAATGTTTTACGGTTTTTTTATTTTATCCATATCCAAACGGACCACCTGTATATCGGTTGTCTCACATTAACTCACTAAGCTCGATTTGCATAATACACGTCACTGTTCGTTAACAGAAAACCACAATTTAAGTCACACAAAGCTAGTGTGCACTCAATGTTGGTTGCTTGACGGTTGTCAGCCAACTTTGAGGTCTGTGGATGTAGAGGGAAAAATTGGATCGGTGTCTGGTAGAGTTCCCGGGTACCTCAGCTGGTAGAGCGTTGGTATATTTAACCAAAGGTCCTGGGTTCGATGCCCGGCCCCAGAACAATTTTTTCCTCGCAATTATTCAAATCAGCTTTACAGGGAGTCATACCTGAAAGCTCGATTTGCATTTTAACTGGTGATTCGCCAATATTTTTTCTTTTCCCTTAGCTACATATCCAGGAACAGGATATGTAATTACATAAAATCCGGTCTGTAAATTTAGCACTTAACTCAATAACATTATCCTTCAGAAAGCATGCTGACTCCACGAATTAAGAAGTTTATAGTAAAAACCTTACTTGTTTAACGCACGTAAGAAATGTATTAAATTAACTTACTTGCAAGTTAAGGGTATATGTATGTGAACGGCCGCAATTATTACCAGAAAATGCAGGCACTAGATTTCTAAAATTTTATAAAGAAATGAATTCACAATTTGACAAAAATTATGAGGTATCACAACAAGACTTATTAGAACTTAAATATCTGATAAAAGTATGAAAAAGTTACTAATAATATTTTTAAGAATTCACTTTTTACTTTAAATTAAATTTTCCAAAACTTGAAAATTTTCACACATAATATTTCATAACTCCACAACCATTAGAGATAGAATTTTAAAGATTTTGTACACTGATTTAACATGAATTTATGCAAAAGGTAGACTACAATAATGCCCATTTCTTTGAAAATAGAAAAAATAGGTTCCAGAACAGTGTGTACATTTTAATATATTTTATATAAGACAAATAAAAAATTAATTGTATTGAAACAAACAACTCTACATGTCTGAGAGTAGTCTACCTTTCAGAAATAAGTGTTTATTATATGTAGGAAATATATTAAAGATGTCAGAGAGACCATAACAATGTTATGGTTACCAAATTATATGAGTGCAAAATTTCTTTGTTTTTATTTTTCACACTCTGATAAAACTGGTTTGAAAAATATTATTAGTAATCTTTTTTATACCTGTATCAGATATTTAAGTTCGAATAAATATTGTTGTGGTACCTTGTTATTTTTGTCCAATTGTCAGTTCATTTTCTTATAAAATTTTAGAAATTTAGAACCTGCATTTTCTGATAATATTTGCACTCGTTCACGTACATATACCCTTAAGCGTTGATATATTCCAGGTTATTATTACTGTACTGTGTTGTATTTTAACTGTTGCAAAAATGTGCCCTCATGCTATGTTAAAAAAATATGCCCCTCATCCCCTAAAGTAACATTTGAACAGTGCAATTATGATTTTTTTCTTAACTTTCAATAACAATAAAATAATAATAATTATATCAAACTATAAAACGTCATAAGCAATTATTCAAGTACTTCCAATGACAGCTAAATCTTTCATGTGTTCGTCAAAGTCCCTTCTGACTACTTCCATGACATTCGTCTAATCGACTCGAAAGCTATTACCAGATTGCAAATTGTTGCAATATTTTATGCAAATTGATACAATATGCGCCGCGTTTTATTGTGCTCAGTGGTGCCTGATTTTCAATATCGTTAGACTTGTCATGCACGGTTATAAATAAATGTTGCAGTCCTGAACTACTGTATATCCCAACTCACACAATGGGTTCAAACGCTGCATGTTAAAATGTAAAGCTCTCTAATTAAAAACGCAGGCCGCGTAATTGTTCAGTAAAAGTTTCCATTAAATCAGCGGCATATTATTACACTTGATCCGTAAACATGTCCCACTATATGCCTGAATGGCAAACAAAATACACAAATAAAGAGAGTCTTCATCTTCAGGAACTGCATCTTTTTCATTTACATCGATTTTTCTTATTTACGATGTTTTACTACAGACACAATGACACAATGATCACATTGACACAATGATTGGATATCTATATTTTTCTCTTAACTTAATACTCTGGTGGGTTGTAAGAAAGCATTTATTCCTTCTTTAGCCACTAACGGACCGATAAGTTCGAAAGACGCGTTGCAAGAAACATCTTTAGTGTTATTGGTCCGTTAGAGATCTGATTTCCCTCCTATAATAATATCTATTCCTCCCTTAGACAGCCATCTTACGTACATTTTATGTATTGGAGAACAGTTTATATATAGGCCTATATATTCTGATTCGTCATAATGTTACCTGTGTAAGATTCAGGCATGCGATATTTTGTATAATAGGCCTATATACACGATATTAAAATAATATTAAATATCGATGGCTAAAAAAGTGATGCCTCGGATCTGTACATTTGCACGCAAATAAAAAAAAATAACTTTTCGAAATTATTTTATCAAAACAGACAAACTTCTTACATATGTTTCTGCTTTCCAAGATATTCTATTTGAGAACAAAATATTAGTACACTGTCCAATTTTGTGAACACAATAATAATACAGTTAATTTAAATAATAATAATAATAATAATAATAATAATAATAATAATAATAATAATAATAATAATAACGAAAACAATAATAATGTGGTTAAATTAAATTACCATTTTTGTAGATAGAGGTATTTCTTATTAGCCATCCATATACGTTAATTTGATTACTTATTTGCTTATTTATTTGTTTACTTACTTATTTATTTATTTATTTATTTATTTATTCTTCGAATAGCGAAGTTATTATTTATTTCTTTACTTCAGATTCTAGTTCATCGACTGAAGACGAGGTTATGTGCTTTGCAGTCTGTCTTTTTATTTTCTATAAAATTAATGCACTCGTGTTCTATTTTTAATAATAGGTCTATTTATCGTTCTCACTTAAACTTCTGTGCCTGATTTCTTTCTGGTTCGTATTAGTCCATATTTACTGCAAATTTTGACAACAATAAAAGCAATGCCACACATCAGCTAGCAGCCGACTTTCACTTTTTATTATTAATGTCCTATTGCGTCACTTCAGAAATCCAAAGATGCTTGGTTAACCATCCAACAACTAGTGGACCGTTAAATTCCTCTTCTGCAACCCGACATTCCACTAACTTTAAAGATACACTAACTAATGAAGGAATACATTATTTATAGGTCTGCTTTCTTGCAACCCAGACTTCTGAGAAAGAAAAAAAAACTTTTTATATGTAACGTCTAAAGAAGAGAAAAATCACAAAGTTTTTTACATGATAAGTTTACAATAACGTCACTCGTGGTCAATGTTGCCCAACTATCAACACTACAATCCACCCACGTAACAACCAAATTCCACACAATTCCACACATGACTTTAGAATATATTTCTGTGCACTATAATCGTACAGAAAATATCAATAAATGTCAATTAATGTACTGTAGTTACATAGCTTTCTGCTGGTTTAGTGGCCGTCTGGTATTCACACTTTTATTAACGCTACAGCTCTTTTAAAAATATACCTATCTTCCATTGCATTTATGAGGTTAAGTGCAGCCTACAGTAGCAAAATTTTGGAAATATTGAACTTTTTTTTTTTTGCTCAATTACTTTAATTTATACAATAATTTAAAATTAGGAGGTGTAAGACACTGTCCTTCTGCTATATGAAAAATATTTTCACAATAAAAAATTATTTACACATTTTTTAAAAATCCAAAATGGTGGCAGTTCACTTGGAGCGATGAAGCGTTTCACTCATAACTCATACTTTTCAACTTTTTTATGTCCTCTCTCTTTTGTTTTATTGCTGAAACTCATGTCTACAATATCATGCTCTTTCAATTACATTCCTTACTAAATATATACATATATTTTTTTTAATTTTATGTTAAAACAATATACTGATATTTGACCATTTTTTTTAAATCAATTTATTTTTATCAGAAAATTTATCCAAGACAGAGAAGTAATTTTGCATAATTTAATAGCTATAGTCTCAACTGTCGTGCCTATACTGCTCGATACGAATAAACAGATATGAACACACGAAACAGAGCGGGGAGACGTGTCAGAGTCCTTCTTTGCAATCGAAGCTAGTATGATCCATGTGCATATAACTTGTACTCAAAGCAACCAAATGCAGGACTCTAGTAATAAATAACATGATAAACTAAATTGTTCAGAAATGCACAAGTATATCATGAGGAAGGATGTATTATCTTAATGACAGCGTTCATGTGAGAGGTATGGGGCTAAAGTCACAAACTGTACTCCAACCAGGAGGAAGTCTCAGGGGAATGAGACGCAGAGGGGTAATGCTGTGAATGAATGTTGATATCATAAGGTCACACACGTGGGTAAACGCATCTCCATTGGCTAACTCTCAAAGCACAAACTATAACACTGATACACACATTTTATACTACCCTAGTTACAAAATTAGATCACGGTTAATCTCCTGGTCTTTTAATCCCTCCATACAGGAAATAACATATGCAGGAGAGCGCATGTTTTTTAAACTGAATTTATAACGGTAATATTATCTATCTATAGATCTCGCAAGTACGGATTACCGACGGAAGGAATGCGAATCAAACACTGCGATAAGGAAGAGCGGGCGACAGGAAAGGTCAAGAGATAACTTTAGTGATATTCAAGAGTACAGTCGGAAGAGAAATAACATCGATAGAATCAGTCTTGCGTTATGGTAGTTACATTACGACTTTAGTTTGCTCCATTGCATGTGAATACGTGTCTTGTATCGCACAGTATTATTATTTCATTCGTAAACATAATTATGTTGCGCATTTAATTAGCTTCGAATTTTTCTCTTACTACGTTCTTTATTTCCACAGCGATGTCCTAATTTGTTCATATTCTTGAAAGAGACAGTACTTCCATCGGCTCGTACCTCTCGCTCCCTCGGCGTGCCTACAAACACACGTCAAAACAGACAGCAACGCCATCATTGCTTTTCGGTAATCGTTTCTTGAGCGAGCTATACTTCGCTCCGATAGATGACGCAATAGTAAGCACATTCCTTTCACGGTTAATCTCCTGGTTGGAGAACAGTACTGTATCTCTGAGCCAGGATGACTAATACACTGGAAAACATGTTTAATACAATTAAATATTGTAAATTTATTTCAACTCAACAATAATAATTCCTTTCTACAATTCACATTAAACGCTCTCGGCAACAATGGGATTTGCTCTCCACTGACGACAATGACAATTTACTTGGACTATTACGAACAACAATGAACTGTTAATCTTAACTAATATTTACAAAGCACTATTAGAAATCAGAACTGTCAGTTCTCAGTTCACAGTTCTTCTAGCTCAGTCACTCGAGTTCACAGTATCTCGAACCACAGACCTTTAGGGACAGTCCACTGTACTCGAACTCAGGTCCCTCCAACTACGGTCCACTGCACTCGAACTCAGGTCCCTCCAACTGCGGTCCACTGCACTCGAACTCAGGCCTTCGGATGCTGATACAGTTGCGGACGCACACTCGAGTCGAACTCCGGTACACAAGACTGGCTTGCTTGCTCTGGCTTACTCACTGAATGGCTGAAGAAACTGAAAACTCTCTGCCCAGGTTCGCTCGCGTTTCTTCTTTTATAGCAAAATCATAGTTGCGAGAAATTTCTACGGGTGTGCAGAGATAGCTCTCTCGAATTATCTGGATATCTCCACTTCGACGGACTTCTGGAAGAGTCGGGAGGGTCCGTCCCCCCTTCACTCCGCACGCAGCAGTTGCGCGCGCACCCTCCCCTCGTCGCGTTGACGTAATACACCCCCTCTGCCCTTCAGCATGCAGATGCTCCCCGTACCAGCTGTCACATTATTAAAAACAACAATGACATTACTTCTACCTGCTGGGAAATCGTAGGCCTTTCGAGATGTTGGTCAAGAAAGCACTGCAGGCAACCTTGAAATAGTTCTTAGCACAGAATAAATCCAAAAACTACATCATAACAGGGTAGTCATCGTGAATGCCTATCCAGACGGGCAACCTCGGCTTACTAATAATCTGTTCGATAGCAGACACTCAAGGTTTTGTTCTGCACAGCGCCCTGGAATTATGCAACACCGATACGCTTGTGTTCTTAGTCGTAATGAACCTCGTGTTTGCCATTAATTAGCTGATCCTACGTCATCGCAGCCATAAAACGAATAGATAAACAGTAGGAAGCTCACAATTAGCGGGTATATCCAATTTACAAACCACACGTGGCAAATACAATTATGCAAATGCAGTTCAAGTGATGCTGCATGTACAACTATGACATGGAGAGGGCATACCCACAATGCAGCAGAGCTGCGAAGTGGATGCCCCGGAATTGCAGGCGGAGCTCAGAAACAAACAACTGAAATTAGTACAGCACGCCGCATTGTTTTTGTAACTGTAAGTCAACAACACACTGTTGGATTATTTTATTAGTATGCATTAAGGCCGGCGCTCAATGGGTAGAGGCGTATATAATAATATAAGTAGGTATGAATATATAAATGTGTATAGCAGGCCTATGTTGTAGTGGTAAACAATACACACGTATACAACCACACAATAGTTACTGTATTTTCTCGAATATCCGGCGCACTTTTTTTTTTCGAAATGGACAAGTAAAAAATACGGATGCGGGACTTATTCGAAATTATGCCCGATTTTAGGAGTATATAAATGTGTATAGTATGTGTAGTAGCGATAAGCAGTAGGAAAATATACAACCACACAATACTTCGTCACCCTATTTTCTCGAATACCCCGCGCACTTTTTTTTTTCGAAATATACAAGTAAAAAATACGGATGCGCGACTTATTCGGAATTATGCCCGATTTTAGGAAATATAAATGTGTATAGTATGTGTAGTAGTGATAAGCAGTAGGAAAATATACAACTACACAATACTTCGTCACCCTATTTTCTCGAATACCCCGCGCACTTTTTTTTTCGAAATATACAAGTAAAAAATACGGATGCGCGACTTATTCGGAATTATGTCCGATTTTAGGAAATATAAATGTGTATAGTATGTGTAGTAGCGATAAGCAGTAGGAAAATATACAACCACACAATACTTCGTCACCCTATTTTCTCGAATACCCCGCGCACTTTTTTTTTCGAAATATACAAGTAAATAATACGGATGCGCGACTTATTCGGAATTATGCCCGATTTTAGGAAATATAAATGTGTATAGTATGTGTAGTAGCGATAAGCAGTAGGAAAATATACAACCACACAATACTTCGTCACCCTATTTTCTCGAATACCCCGCGCACTTTTTTTTTTTCGAAATATACAAGTAAAAAATACGGATGCGCGACTTATTCGGAATTATGCCCGATTTTAGGAAATATAAATGTGTATAGTATGTGTAGTAGCGATAAGCAGTAGGAAAATATACAACCACACAATACTTCGTCACCCTATTTTCTCGAATACCGCGCGCACTTTTTTTTTCGAAATATACAAGTAAATAATACGGATGCGCGACTTATTCGGAATTATGCCCGATTTTAGGAAATATAAATGTGTATAGTATGTGTAGTAGCGATAAGCAGTAGGAAAATATACAACCACACAATACTTCGTCACCCTATTTTCTCGAATACCCCGCGCACTTTTTTTTTTCGAAATATACAAGTAAAAAATACGGATGCGCGACTTATTCGGAATTATGCCCGATTTTAGGAAATATAAATGTGTATAGTATGTGTAGTAGCGATAAGCAGTAGGAAAATATACAACCACACAATACTTCGTCACCCTATTTTCTCGAATACCCCGCGCTCTTTTTTTTCGAAATATACAAGTAAAAAATACGGATGCTCGGCTTATTCGAAATGATGCCCGATTTTCCTCCCGTGCAACTCCTAAGGTGGTAGCGCATGTCATTATCTTCCCGAATGGGTATTTCAGCTGTTCACATTGTTAATAATTATTGCGTTTGGATTAACAGTACTACATGTGTCAGAATCAAGTTTAAGTGTGACAAGTGTATAGTTGGTGCGTCTGAAAACGAGTAGCCTATTACTGAAGGTATGAGATAGCGACCCTTTACATGAAATTATGAAAAGATGCGGAAGAACATAGAAATCACGTAGTAACGTACAAAATAAAGGTAAGACAACTGACATAGTGCTGTGCTTGTGCATAGGATGGGTTTGAAATACGTCCTGTTCTAGGATAAAATTTATTGTTAACTGAACTGTGTTTGTTTTTAATTTGTCTCTTAAATACATTTCTTGAAAGTTATATTTTTTGTATTTTTTTTCTTTTTCTTTTTTTTTTTTTTTTTTGCCTTTCAGAAGTGGGATGCGCGGCTTATTCGAAGGCGCGGGGTATTCGAGAAAATATGATATATACCATATTTACTCTTGTAATTCTCCAATCCACAAATGTTTTTAGGACTTTTTTTTTTTACTCGAGTATTTTTTCCCTCTTACAGTAAACAAAATTGAACATTCTTTTCTCCTTCAAGAGCGTTTTTCATGAAGATTCTAAATATCGAAAGGTAAATTACTCATTTCTTCTCTATTGAAAAAGTCTACGTATGATTACTCTGACGACACGGAAGATGATCTGGATTTGTTGTCTGGTGAAAGTAATGAAGTGTTAAATACATGTATGTTTATTTTTACGCAATTCAAAAAATAATTTTAATTCGAATATTTTACGCGCAAAGTTTAACACCATGATCTGAGGTAAGTCAAAGTTAGACTACCGGCATTGGAACTGACTACAGCGCTACAAAGAAAAGTCACCAAATTGTTCATAATTGTTCAAAATTGTACATATACATGTGTAGCTGTTTATTATTAGACATTGATTACAATAATAGATGAATATTTGATAATATTTATGATCATATTGTTTTCGATATTTTGTAATCTTCGCATAATTTCTCCCTGCTCAATTTTTGCATTCAAATTTTTGGATAAAAAAGAGGGACATTACGCGAATAAATACTAGTGATGGGGAGTGATTTGGAGACCAATGATAGGTTTGTCACTTGTCCCGACTGTGACTACAGTTCCAAAATCACAGCTCCGAGAAATCGCTATCTCTGCCCGATATGCGACTCACAGGGATGGCAACTAATGTAGGCCTACGTATATATGTGACAGATCTAGAGTCCAGACAACTGCACGTCAGAAGATTAATTTGAAGGGATAACGTAACTGACAAAGTATATGATTATGTCTCGTGACGAGAATATTGTACGAAATGGAAATATAAAAATTGGAAATTTATCTTTTGAAGAGGTGGAGAAGTTCAAATATCTGGGAGCAACAGTAACAAATATAAATGATACTCGGGAGGAAATTAAACACAGAATAAATATGGGAAATGCCTGTTATTATTCGGTTGAGAAACTTTTATCATCCAGTCTGCTGTCGAAAAATCTGAAATTTAGAATTTATAAAACCGTTATATTACCGGTTGTTCTGTATGGTTGTGAAACTTGGACTCTCACTTTGAGAGAGGAACAGAGATTAAGAGTGTTTGAGAATAAGGTGCTTAGGAAAATATTTGGGGCTAAGAGGGATGAAGTTACAGGAGAATGGAGAAAGTTACACAACACAGAACTGCACGCATTGTATTCTTCACCTGACATAATTAGAAACATTAAATCCAGACGTTTGAGATGGGCAGGACATGTAGCACGTATGGGCGAATCCAGAAATGCATATAGAGTGTCAGTTGGGAGGCCGGAGGGAAAAATACGTTTAGGGAGGCCGAGACGTAGATGGGAAGATAATATTAAAATGGATTTAAGGGAGGTGGGATATGATGATGGAGAATGGATTAATTTTGCTCAGGAAAGGGACCAATGGCGGGCTTATGTGAGGGTGGCAATGAACCTCCGGGTTCCTTAAAAACCAGTAAGTAAGTAACGTAACTGACATTTAATTAATTTTCGTTCCACTCAAAAGGTTAACGTCGGCAACTGTTTTATACTGAAGATATGCTCTCGATATATTCTTCCTCGAATGATTCATTTAATCATTCGTAAACATTATTGGACGAATAATTATATTAAATAGCATATAATACCAATTGAATACACAAATCTTATTTGCACTAACGATGGATAACGTAGGATACAAGTCATTGAAACTAAAATCGTTACAATGCTTAAAAATAATAAAACGTAATGCAACACTAGTTTTGAGAAGTTTAAAAAGGCCATTCAAGCACGAACTCAAACTCAAGATGGCAGTGCTTCCTGGAAACCTGTTCACTCATCTTCGTTCCAGCAGACATTGGCACAGCGTTTATCTATTTGCACGCTTGAATACACATTTAGTTCCGCTGCGGTTTGGTTTGCGAAATCAATTTGCATGTTAATCAAGTTTCACGACAGATACCTGCCAAAATTCTGACTGACGAGGCGTCACCGTTCGTAGTTCTACGACAAAGTCTTCGCGATCCTTCAGATTCCGTTTTATTTATACATGACAACGGAACAAGGCAAGTACTGTACAACACTGGAAATACTTCATTGCTATCGAACTATTCATTGAGACAAATGCAAACATTTCATTATCCAACTATGCATGCAAGAATATATAACTGAAAACAATATCTATCACTATATAATCATGCATTCAATTCAGGCACATACGTGCGTTTCACTATCCACACATCCGGGGCGCCAAAACCTTTCCTCATTTAGCTACATATCCATTCAGAAAAATATTCATATTCAGATGTCCATTCAGGCAAACCTTTTTGACATTTGAATGTTTAAACGTCTGAATATTCATTAATGGAATAATTGTACTGGACACTGTTAAAAACGCTTCACTATCCGAAAAAAACACACACACAAACACACATACATACGGCTCGGATTATAGGTAAATAAATATTTTGTTAGCTCATCTTTAAGGTCTCCAAACTTAAGGGACATTAGGATTGAGTTTTTACAAAAAAAAAAAAAAAAAAAAAAAAAAAAATGGACGTTATAATCTGAGGCGGCGGTGAAAATGTATTGTATTGTTATTTTAAAAGTCTTGTATATCCTTAAATATCAGTCCTATCAAAATTTTGCATAGAATAAAACTTATCGGAAATCATTTTTAAAGAAACTTCTGTTATGTAAAATTTTTCACAAAAATCAATAATAAGCGAGATATTTCAATTTATTTAATTCAGGCCCCCTTATAACCCCACTTTTAAATAAAGTATTTTGAATGCCATATAGCCTAAAATCTAAGTTACAACGAACTTAATTTATATTCCAATTTTCATCGAAATCCTTTTAGCCATTATCGTGTGAAAAGGTAACAAACATCCAGACAGACAGACATACAAACAAAAATTTCAAAAAAGCTATTTTCGGTTTCAGGATGGTTAATTATACATGTTAACACCAATTATTTTTGGAAAATCGAAAATTACCAAAAAAATTTTGGCTACAGATTTATTATTAGTATAGATTGTTCACCCTGTAGTATAAAGAAGGTTACTGTGTACAAAAAGAGAGGCAAATAAAACGCATGCTCAACACTACTTTAAGGTACATTATACTGCTTTTCCTTGTTAATTCGTAAGACGACGACAAACCAAAATGATATGGTCTATAAATTTTTTTTTCTAAAATATAATAACTGTAATTCTTGTAAGAAGCCTTGGAAGAGAATACAAATCCCATCTCCGACGAGGAAGATTTCTCCTAAAGCCACGAATCTGTTTTCTAATTGAAAACAGAAATGGTGTCGCTGAGGTAAATATGACAAAGAGGACTGCGACGGAGACGTGATCAAATCCGCCCGGACTACGAAGCTTGAGAAATAAGTCCAACCAACTCCCTTCCAGTGTTCTGTCCTCAGTTAACGAATGGAGGGATTAGCATGGGATCCATGTCCTGGCCGCAAATTGAGCGGTAAACATTGCGAGTCGGGGGAGCCTCGCCTCGCCTCACCTCCGCAGCAGATGCCAGAAGAAAAAACCCTCCAGTACACTGCAGGCGAACTATTGGAAACAGGTCGAAAAACACAAATCTGGAAGTAATTACTGAAGACGAATCTCTTTAAACCGATGAATAATGGGAAATGTGTACCGATGCGGAAATCATTAGGGAATTCCACATATTTTCTAACCCCACGAATGTCTTAATGTAACAAATTACGTAGTAATGAGTGCAAGTTTCTTATCTAAAAACTTTGTCGTCATGTAAGCACAGAAGTTGTCTTTAGCACAGAACACCAGTAACAAATGAATAACAAATGCATAAAACTTACTCAGCTTTATCATAATTATAATGACAACTTAATTTAATGTAAAAAAATAACAAAGAGAAGAGGAAAGAAATTTCTAAACAAGAAAAATTAAAACGAAAAAATACGGAAATAAAAAGGACACAAGAAGTAAAATAAAAATGACAAAAGAAATTAAATAAAAAGGACAAAAGAAAGCAACAAAAAGGTTAAAAGAAGAGAAATAAAAAGGAAAAAAGAAGGGAATGAAAAGGAAAAAGAAGGAAAATAAAACGGAATAAGAAGGGAAATGAAAAGGAGGAGAGAAGAGAAATGAAAAGGAAAAAAGAAGAGAAATAAAACGGAAAAAGAAGAGAAATAAAACGGAAAAAGAATATAAATGAAAAGGAGAAAAGAGAAATAAAAATGACAAAAGAGAAGAAATGAAATGAAAAAATGAAGAGAAATAAAAAGGAAAAAGAATATAAATGAAAATGGGAAAAGAGGAATAAAAATGACAGAAGAGAAGAAATGAAATGGAAAAATGAAGAGAAATAAAAAGGAAAAAGAATGTAAATGAAAAGGGGAAAAGAGAAATAAAAATTATAAAAGAGAAGAAATGAAATGGAAAAATGAAGAGAAATAAAAAGTAAAAAGAAGAGAAATAAAAAGCAAAATGGGAATGAAAAGAAAAACGAAGAGAAAGAAAATGGGGAAAAAAGAAGAGAAATAAAAATGAAAAAAGAGAAATAAAAAAGGAAAAATAGAGATAAAAAGAAAAAGAGAAATAAAAAGGAAAAAAAGAAGAGAGATAAAACGGAAAAAGGGAAATGTAAATGGAAAAAGAAAATAGAAAAAATAAAATGAAAATAAGAAGATAAATAAAATGGAAAAAAAAAAGAAATGAAAAGGAAAAAGAGGAAAATAAAAAGGAAAAAAGAAGAGAAATGAAAAGGGGGAAAAGAAGAGAAATAAAAAAGAAAAAGAAGAAAATGAAAAGGAAAAAGAAGGGAAATGAAAAGAAAAAAGAAGAAATGTAAAGGAAAAAGAAGAAAAATAAAAAGGAAAAAGAAGAGAAATGAAAAGGGGCAAAAGAAGAGAAATAAAAAAGAAAAAGAAGAAAATAAACAGGAAAAAGAAGAGAAATGAAAAGAAAAAAGAAGAAAAATAAAAAGGAATAAAGAAGAGAAATGAAGAGGGGGGGAAAAGAAGAGAAATAAAAAGGAAAAAAGGAAATAAATGAAACGGGGGAAAAGAAGAGAAATAAAAAGGAAAAAAGAAAATAAAAAGGTAAAAGAAGAGAAATAAAAAGGAAAAAGAAGAGAAATGAAAAGGAAAAAGAAAAAAGAAAAGGGAAAAAAGAAGAGAAATGAAAAGGGGAAAAGAAGAAAAATAAAATTGACAAACGAGAAGAAATGAATGGAAAAAAAAGAAGATAAATACTAATTTTTGTCTTATGATTATTATTAATTTACTATTTCGGCAGATAATTGCGATGGATTTAGAATCTTTAAATATAGATATTTCTATAGACAGTATGTTTAAGGAGACTTTTGGTTTATTTATTGTTTTCGTTTTGTTAGTTATTTTTGTTATAGTTGGGGTTGCTTTTTAAAAGGAAACACAAGAGAAATAAAAAGGACAAAAGAAGAGAACTAAAAAGGAAAAAACAGAGAAACAAAAGGAAAAAAAAACAGAGAAATAAAAGGACAATAAAAGAGAACTAAAAATAACAAAGATAAATAAAATAATAAATAAGAGAAAAAAGGATAAATAAGAGAAATAAAAAGGATACAGAAGAAAAATAAAAAGTCAGAAAAGAAAAATAAAAAGAATAAAGAAGAGAAATAAAAGGATAAAGAAGGAAAATAAAAAGTAAAAAGAAGGGAAATAAGAAAAATAAAGAAGAGAAATAAGAAGAATAAAGACGAGGAACAAAAAGTTCAAAGAAGAGAAATAAGTGGAAAATGAACGGAAACAAAAGGTGAAAATAAAAGGAGAAAGAAGACCAAGAGGAAAGGGAAGAAAATTGAAGACTGGAAAAAGAGGAAAGCAAAGGAAAGAAATGGTAAGGAATAGAATGAGAGGAAATAAAGTGAAAAAGCAGTTTAAAGAAAAGGAACGGAAGACTTAAATTACAAAACAAATTAAGAGAAAATGAAGATATGAAAAAAATAAGAGGGAAAGAAATTACAAGAGACATGCATAATATACAATTATTACTTTTCATTGACTTTCATCTCCGATCACTTAATGAAAGATGAACTCAAGAGAGTTAAACAAAATCTATTAATATTAGAACGTTGTAACCAACCCACACTTCGCGATGGGTAGCTTATCATCCACAAGGTCCCAATGTGAGGTTCAACTTTCAAAGTTTAAGTCTGTCGGAACACAAGCAGACGACTTTGCCAGTGTTTCGATCGAGTGAAGACAAACACTCGAAGCTGAGCCACAGAACAGTCCTTCGGCAAAATAACCAAGACTAGTCAAGGAACTCAGAGCCGCGGGCCAAGATCCAGCTGAGTATATCCGAAGTTACGTGAGAAGAATTGGGTTTCCACCTCTAACACAAATAAACACGTTCGCATTATCTCACATCTGGATCCTCAACAAAAATACTATGTAGCTCCAACTCAAAGATGGCTTCCGAACTGCATATTAAGAAAGCCTCAAGTAACAAATTTGTAGTAGTAGTAGTAGTAGTAGTAGTAGTAGTAGTAGTAGTAATGGTGGTGGTAGTAGTATTAGTATTAGTAGTAGTAGTAGTAGTAGTGCTGGTAGTAGTAATAGTAGCAGCAGTGGTGGTGGTAGTAGTAGTAGTAACGGCAGTAGTAGTGGTAGTAGTAGTAATGGTATCAGTGGTTGTGGTGGTGGTATTAGTAGTAGTAGTAGCGGCAGTAATAGTGGTAGTAGTAGTAGTAGCGGCAGTAGTAGTGGTGGTGGTGGTAGTAGTAGTAGTAGTAGCAGTAGTAGTAGTAGTAGTAGCAGCAGTGCTGGTAGTAGTAATAGTAGCAGCAGTGGTGGTGGTAGTAGTAGTAGTAGTAGTAGTAGTAGTAATGGTAGCAGTAATGGTAGCAGTGGTTGTGGTGGTGGTATTAGTAGTAGTAGTAGCGGCAGTAATAGTGGTAGTAGTAGTAGCGGCAGTAGTAGTGGTGGTGGTAGTAGTAGTAGTAGTAGTAGTAGCAGTAGTAGTAGTAGTAGTAGTAGTAGTAGTAGTAGTAGTAGCAGTGCTGGTAGTAGTAATAGTAGCAGCAGTGGTGGTGGTGGTAGTAGTAGTAGTAACGGCAGTAGTAGTGGTAGTAGTAATGGTAACAGTAGTTGTGGTGGTGGTGGTGGTAGTAGTAGTAGTAGCGGCAGTAATAGTGGTAGTAGTAGTAGTAGCGGCAGTAGTGGTGGTGGTGGTAGTAGTAGTAGCAGCAGTGCTGGTAGTAGTAATAGTAGCAGCAGTGGTGGTGGTAGTAGTAGTAGTAGTAGTAACGGCAGTAGTAGTGGTAGTAGTAGTAGTAGTAGTAGTAGTAGTAGTAATGGTAGCAGTGGTTGTGGTGGTGGTGGTGGTGGTATTAGTAGTAGTAGCGGCAGTAATAGTGGTAGTAGTAGTAGTAGCGGCAGTAGTAGTGGTGGTGGTAGTAGTGGTAGTAGTAGTAGTAGTAGCAGCAGTGCTGGTAGTAGTAATAGTAGCAGCAGTGGTGGTGGTAGTAGTAGTAGTAACGGCAGTAGTAGTGGTAGTAGTAGTAGTAGTAGTAGTAGTAATGGTAGCAGTGGTTGTGGTGGTGGTATTAGTAGTAGTAGTAGCGGCAGTAATAGTGGTAGTAGTAGTAGTAGTAGCGGCAGTAGTAGTGGTGGTGGCAGTAGTGGTGGTAGTAGTAGTAGTAGTAGTAGTAGTAGTAGTAGTAGTACTGTAGTAGCATAGTAGTATTAGTAGCATTACACATTCATTCATTCATTCATAGTTTTCTGCTCAAGGTCAGGTCTTTCACTGCAAACCCAACACTCTCCAATCTTTCCTATTTTCTGCATTCCTTTTTGGCTCCGCATATGATTCATATATCTTAATGTCGTCTATCATCTGATATCTTCTTCTGCCCCGAACTTTTCTCCCGTTCACCATACCTTCCAGTGCATTCTTCAGCAGACAGTTTCTTCTCAGCCAGTGACCCAGCCAATTCCTTTTTCTCTTCCTGGTCAGTTTCAGCATCATTCTTTCTTCACCCACTCTTTCCAATACATCTTCGTTTCTTATTCTGTCTATCCATTTCACACGCTCCATTCTTCTGTATATACAAATTTCAAATGCTTCTATTCGCTTCTCTTCCCTTCGTCGTAATGTCCATGTTTCTGCGCCATATAATGTCACACTCCACACAAAGCACTTCACTAGTCTCTTCCTCAGTTCTTTCTCCAGAAGACCGCAGAAGATGCTCCTTTTTCTATTAAAAGCTTTTTTGCCTACTTTTGACTTCCTGGCAGCAGCTCTTGTTACTGCTTATAATATGTGGTACATCCCAAGTTTTTTAAGCTGTCCACTTCTTCTACTGCCTCGTTTCGAATTCGCACGTTTACCTTCTTTATTTTTTATTTTGTGAAAGCTTTTGATAAAGTCCGAAGCGACCTTTTATTCGACATATTACAAGATAGAAATATCCAAATTTGCTATTACACAGACAGCAAAATAAGTGTCAAAATAAATAGGCCTAACTGTATATCCAAAACAAAATTAGTTAATAATGGAGTTCGACAAGGTTGTCCACTACCACCAACTTTATTTAATATTTATATAAATGAAATTATTTTAAAATGGAACCAAATCTACACATCAGGAATCAAAATAACCAGTGCTCTAACATTATAATACCTTACTCTATGCCGATGATCAAGTCATAATTTCCAATTCAGAGGATAATTTACAAAGAGGATTATATACATTAAATAAAATATTAAAAGATTTTGGCACGGGAATTTCAGCACAAAAATCAAAAGTAATGACATTTTTAGGACAAGACCCAGTCAGAAGTAAGATAATACACAATAACCAATGCCTCGAACAAGTACAAAATTTCAACTATCTGGGTTGTGAAATATCTTATCAAAATGAAAAAGATGTGAACAAGAAAATTACCAAATTTACACAAATTCTAGGAATAATAAACAATACATTAAAAGCTAAATTAGTACAAAAATCTACAAGAATAAAAATATATAATACACTAGCATTACCCTCCCCTTTATACGGAAGCGAGATTTGGACATTAAAGAAAAAAGACATGAACAGAATCAAAGCAACGGAAATGAAATTTTTCAGGAGGCCAGCAGGATATACTCTCTTAGACCGAAAAAAGAATTAAGAAATTTTAGAACAATTAGAAGTAGAGTCAGTAGAAGAAAAAATCAACAGATACAAATTAAATTGACTAGATCATGTAAGAAGAATGGAAAATTCAAGAATTCCAAAAATTATGATGCAGTATAAACCTAGAGGACATCGTAGACCAGGAAGGCCTTTTAGAAGACTGCTAGATGGGGCCAAAACAGGTCTACAGAGGCCTAATTCGTGAAGGATGATGATGATGATGATGATGATTTATAATGAATATTATGCTCAAGACGGGATTCTACGCAGCCAGTACCACTAAGTCGATGATGATGATGATGATGATGATGATAATAGTAGTGGTGGTGGTAATAGTAATAATGTAATTTGATCTATTTCTCTGCTAATGAACAGAAACCATTTTAAGACCGTGATTGTATGGAACACAAACACATTTAAATAGAATATCCACGTAATGACAAAATCTCTAGCAATAATAAAGTTAGGCAGACACCTCTTCACGCGAAACCATGAATTCATATCCGCTACATAGGGCACTGCAAAACCAAACAGAGAATTACTCCAAACACGTCCTAAAAAAAACAAATCTCTGACAGAAAATTAATGTAGGATCTCTCACAAAGCACAGGAAACAATTCAACATGTTTCTGGGTCTTGTCTACTTGGAAGCACAGAATGCACAAGACGGCATGGGAACGCTGCTAAGATCCTACACCAACATTAAGTAAAGATAATGGGGATACAATAAGCACTAACCATCGTCAATTTCGAGAAACGATAAAATTTTATACTTTTTTGGGATAGGGAAAATATTTTAAATTACATGAAGCCATCAAATAGATCTCACTTAAACATTCTCGACTTTTTTCAGTGGTCCAATAGATGCCGTGCTATTCGCTGGAATCTATGTTCGCGGGTTAAATTCGACAAACGGCAATGGATTTTAAAAAAACAATAGAATCTGCAGCACGGCATGATTTCCTCCGAGATAGAAATAAAGCTGTGCTTGTGGTATAATAATAATAATAATAATAATAATAATAATAATAATAATAATAATAATAATAATAATAATAATAATAATAATAATAATATCAGAGACCCTACAAGCGTGGCAAGTGTTACCAATACCCTGAAATCAAATTTATTGAACACGTCTTGGCATACTATGTTGTTTCTCCTAACAGAATAATGTTAGACTTTGGACCATACATTTACTCAATGAACACTACCAGATTTCCCGTGGGTGATAATGGTGGTGGTGGTGGTGGTGGTGGTGGTGGTGGTGGTGGTGGTGGTGGTGGTGGTGGTGGTGGTGGTGGTGGTGATTGTAATAACACAGAACTACTAAAATTACAGAAAAAAATGAACACTGAAATGAGAATAGCAGGGGAAAATTTAAGTAGGTATACTTCAAGAAAGTCTGACCTCTCTATCCATTACTAGGGATGTGATTTTATAGTGATTATTTTACCCTCATTTCAGTGATTAAAATGGTTTAATCTTGTTGAAAACTTCTTAAAAAAACAAGCAATTCGTGCATAATTGACACCCTAGGGAAATTTAAAAACATTTTTAAAAATTATTATTGGAAGAATCTCTCGAAACTAAGATAGAATTGTTTGCATCATCAGTTAAATTCATAATTCAATTTCATTCGACTCTGAGGAGTTGACGGCACTGCTTTCTTGACCTCACGAAGGCAGTTGTTGCGGGAAAGAGAAATTACCGTTGTCCGCTTGCGCTGCTCCCAGGAAGTAGTCCTGAAACTATGCGTACATTGTTGCCACTTTCCACAAATATGCAATGTTGAATGATGAAATATGTAGAAATGTTCGTGTATATTTTAAAACGAAAAAAAAATCACTTCTTATTTGCAAGAAAGAGTAATTTTTGGTGCGAATTCTATATAAAACCTGTTTTTTTTTTAATGTCGTGATTATGATGTAACTTCTTAGATTTCTATAAATTTCGCGAAAATTCGTGGATATATTTCACTTAATTTTGGACTTCCATTAAGGGATTTGCACTTCCCATGCATAAAATTAAGTTTTTAACACATTTCGCGTACATCGTCTCCATTACTTGCGTCAGGGAACTTGCTTCCAGTTCTTCAGGAAATAATCTTTCAACAGATTAGTCTGTTGCTGGGATAATGGACGGTTTAGAAAATACACATTGAATTTCTTGCACCTTGTATTGTAGGACTCTGAACATAGGGTAACGTCGCCTTAGAAAACGAGCTTAAGCAAACATGCGGAGATTTTGCACATCCGTTGCGATCGTAAACAGTTCGGAGTGCAGCAAGAAACAGAAGAACGCTGCAAGAAAAATCACCGAGTATTCGCCTAAGCCCTTTGCGCGCCCATCCCCATGTAATATATTACCAAGTCCATATAACAAAGGAATGCACCGCCTGTGCCAATACATACAATTCCTTTTTCATGCGTGATAAATCGCACATACGGATAGGGTGGAGGATTTATATCATCGGTTCCCCTTATAAAGTGTCCTAAAACGTTTCTTCCATTTCCACGGGCGTATGTGAATGCTTTACTGCAGGAAACCTGTGAAGAGTGGATGAAAGCACGGGTTGACTCCATCATAACTCTCTCTCACGAATATAAAGCAGTCTTGTTTCGTAACCGAAGTTTGGATGTGTATTCAAAACAAATGCAAAATTTGCATAAGCAGTTGCTAAAATATGCTATTGTGAATTAATAATTGTTAAGCTACGCAATGGCTTGCAAGCAACCATCGCATGTATACTTCCCCATCTAGAGGGCTGTGGAATAAGGCTTACAACCCGTCTATATATGACCGTCAAGTGGTTACCCCTATGTTTTGCAGGCTAGACAGAACACTAGGCGCATATCGTACACGAATAGAACAGATAGAATATTATAAATACAATAGAACAGAACATACAAAATAGAAAAAAATATATATATAGATTAGAATATAATAGACTGCATATATAAAATAGGAAAATGGAATAGACTAGAATACAATAGACCTTGACGGATGTTCTCTGATCGGACGAATATAAACCGCTTTTAAGCCCTAATCCGTAGCTCTCAAATTGCTAACATTTTTTAGTACAAAAACAGAGTAAATACTAATTTATTTATTTATTTATTTATTTATTTATTTATTTATTTATTTATTTATTTATTTATTTATTTATGTCTATAACAGGGCCAAGCCCCAATGTGTTTATCTTTTTTTTTTTTGCACTTGCAGGAATTTCATAACAAACATAAATGAAGAAATGGACACCAATAATAGCAAAAGACATAATGTGAAATATATATAAACAAATTAAAAATGGAATTACAATTAATTACAGAACGGAAGCGCAAACAAGTAACGTTTATACTTCAAACTCAAAATGTATAGGCTAACTCTAAAAAATAGTTCGTGTAATAGTTATTTATGATACAACTTCGTAAAAGTTCTCTTTTTGGCACAAACACACGAGGGCCTAAATATAACTTTACGAATGTTGTGTGTCATACAATTTTTTTCTACGATAGCACAAATTTACATTAAGTTGGGGAGGTTATAAGATCACAATGTCATGCCGCCTAAACTCAGAACCATTAAGTAAGTAGCCATGAAATTGTCCAACCTGTGGCGTAACGGTTATCACGTCTAGCCGCGAAACTAGGTGGCGCGGGTTCGATTCCCGGTCGGGGCAAGTTACCTGGTTGAGGTTTTTTTCCGGGGTTTTCGCTTAACCCAATATGAGCAAATGCAGGGTAACTTTCGGTGTTGGACCCCGGACTCATTTCACCAGCATTATCACCTTCATCTCAATGAGACGCTAAATAACCTAAGATGTTGATAAAGCGTCGTAAAATAACCTACTAAAATAAAATAAATCCACGAAATTATAGACTGTTTATTCATGTTCACGATTTCATGGCCGTCTAAACCAGCCATAATCAACAAAGTGGTTAGGAACGGTTGAATGACAAATATTGTTGCATTGAGTACTACATGTAACTTTAGAATAATAAGGGCTAAAATGTAGATATGAATGATAAATTTGTTACTTATTTCTGTTATGTGTAATACTTACGTAATGAAAGTTCAGGGTAATGCATTACTGAATGAAGATTGTATACTGAATATCATATTTTCTTTGGCAGTGCGTAAAATGAATACCAGAGCTTAAAGTGATTACTTACTTTTTACGCACAAGAGTTTTAAAAGCTCACTTTACACACTGATAGTAGTGGGTAAAATGCAACTTTACGCAAAATCGTAGAAAAAATACTTTTTAATTACTCTAAGCACATTCCTTATTATTTCATAAAGAAATTACTTTTAAGGTAACAAAGTAGTGCAAATCTACTATAAATACAGCAGCCCACATTTTCTTTGCACCTCATCTTTTAAAGCTATGTATGTATGTATGTATGTATGTATGTATGTATGTATGTATGTATGTATGTATGTATGTATGTATGTATGTATGTATAACAATGCTTTATTTTCCCTGGCAGAGTTAAGGCCATCAGGCCTTCCCTTCCACTCAACCAGGATCAAATCACATACAGAAAAATACATACCGGTATACAAATACTAACTTAAAAATAATAATAATAAAAAAAATATTTATTTATTTATTTATTTATTTATTTATTTATTCGAATGACAGGCAAATATATAACTTATCTTTTACCTGAACTAAACAAAATCTTTAAAGAACTAATAAAAATATATAAATATAAATATGTATGTATGTATTTATTTACACTGCAAGTGGGCAAGCACCCGGTGGCAGTGGTATACACAATATAAAGAATACACAATAAAATTACATCTATTCTATTTCTAATTTTCAAGACAGATTAAGTAAACTCTGGTGAATGAAAAACTGTAAATTTTAATATTTCAATAAACATATAATTTTATTTCAATAAACTATTTTAGAAAGAAATTTGTGGGGGAAGGGTGAACTGAAAACACCGAGACATAAATGAAATTTTTCTCATGAACTAGTGGAAGAATTTGAATAACTTTCTTTTTAGACAGTCTACAGTCATTTAATTTGGTAACTAGACTTATTTCCTTATGTTAATCTGAGAATGTGATACGATTATTTTCGGAAATTTGAAAAATTAATGTAATTTTTCACTGCTCGGCATTATATTTATTAGCCAAGAGGAGACAACATAGGACTTCCTTTGACCATTCAGAAACTTCCATACACTAGACAGGATTCATACCAACGACCGCAACTTCCGCTACGTCTACTGACTTCAATGTTAATGTAAAATTGAAACATCGTCTGGCACGGGTATGTGGAGACGTGTAACAAAACTGTGATCCTGAAACCTCTCCATCGAGTCATGTGCAAAACTTGTGTAAAGTTCCCAACATGGCGACGCATAATGCATTAAGAAGACAGTGAAGGGCGTTTACTGTCGCATGGCACTTACTTGCTCATTAACGGCACCTGTAGGGTCGCCCTCTGCCAGCACGTACGTCGAATTTCAAGGAAGTCCTCCGAGAGTGTTTTCGAACCCCATGACTATATTCCCCGAAGCGTACAAGACAACGGAGGGGCAGAGAAGTCTTTTTTGTTGTGGAGGGTGAAGAAGTCTGACTCATCCTACAACCCTCTTGCAGAACAGTTTTATTTAATCGCGCCGCGGGCGCAATCTAACTTCTCTGCTCTCTTTTGGCAGTGCAAGCAGTTTAAATTAATTTCAAGGGACAAGTATTTGTTGGCCTGGCCTTTTGAACAGTCAGTGGGGTAGAGGTCCTTTGTATTCCTTTATATGTTACATTTTGAATCTGTAAACAATATGAACATGGTCAACATGCTTCCGGTTTTTTTATTACAAATAACGTTGTTTGCAGAATGTAAGGTTATGAGGTCGAAAGAAGAAAAAAATCTTTCGACATCAATAAAGAAGTCAACGTAGACGATAAAAAGGAAGAAACTCCAGGATTTGTGTGAAAGAGGTGACTTGACGACTGAGGGATAAACATTGTGAGAGGAAATGGTGGAAGAGGAGAGATATATAACAGAACACGAAGAAGGGAAGGCAGAGAAGAGTCGAGGACAAAGAGAACTGTAGAACAAAGAAGAGAAGAGGAAAGACAGAAGAGAAGAGGAGAGGAGAGAAGGGAATATAATATAATATATGGGTATAATTCTGACGCGGAAATGATCCTAATAATGCAGAAAGCCCTGATTTCGATGCAACAATTGGTTGCTGTCACATGTCCGCGTATGCGCATCTCCCGCATGCTCTGTCGCTGTTCATTACATTACAGATTTTCCGGGCCAGTTTTATTTTGCCCACCCTGTATAATCTTATCGTCGGTTGCATTACGTATTCAGAACTTTTCTAAAGGTATCAATAGGCCTACATGTACGACGTACGTGGAATCTGAGTTATATGGTGAGAGTTCATAATTTCTCAATAAATTCTATGCAAGATCTTCTGAAATTCGCAATATGAGGTAGCATGTTACTATGCAATGAAGCGATTCTTAGA
The DNA here is from genome assembly GCF_040183065.1 of Periplaneta americana. Classification (NCBI taxonomy): domain Eukaryota; kingdom Metazoa; phylum Arthropoda; class Insecta; order Blattodea; family Blattidae; genus Periplaneta; species Periplaneta americana. The sequence goes on along the minus strand of NC_091124.1, from coordinate 22,537,939 downwards.
TGTCGTCGACATTTATACATATGTCTGGAGAAAAATAGTTCTAGAATATGTAATCGCAGAAGGCACCTGTTTTGTCTCCTCCAGGTTTCCTAGCCATCAAGTTATCTGTGAAGCAGTCATCGTGCCTTCAATTTGTAGAAATGGAAGTCCAGAAATTGACCAGACTCATGTCGACTTAAAACAAATTTAGTTGCCGTGATGCAGCTAGATATTCTAGCTGCAGTAATTGCTCTAGTCGCGTGGTGCTACTGAAATGTTTACCGATGCACACTTGAGGATTAAAACCTCAACAGTAGTCAACTGGTGTGGCACGTAATGTGATGGATTTTCCCAATCTTATGATTGAGAAGTAATGAAGGTCATTTTTAGAATCTGCACTGAAATTCAAACAAGATCCTCTTTATTTCCTTAAATAAATAATTCACTTGTTATGTCAAAGATCACTTGCCACACTGTAGTGCTCTGAAACTACAAAAACGTTATCCGTGACAGCTGGCGTCTGCTTGCCAGAGTACAGTGCGGAGAGACTCAGGTTTGACTCGCTCAGTATAAATGCAAATGTGCAAAAAGTGCATTTTAATAATAATAGAAAATTTCTGCAACTATAATAAATGAAGCCACAGATTTATGCATTAATAAATGCTGAAATAGAGATGGAAATGTGTACAAAACGTTACTCACGTAACTATATACTATAACATGTGCAATTGCAAATAATATAATTTAAAACAAACAAAACAAGAATCGATGTATTCAAATATAAACAGTGAACCATGCAAAGCAATTACAACCTGTGCACTATAAATATGCAACTGCGTTTAATTGCGAGTATACACGATATGCATCATTCCAATTTCAATTAATATGACTTAAGCTGCACATACTGTTAGGTTTCGTAACAAGCTGTTTTTTATGGTGATGGGTTGTTAGCCCTTCGCCCAACCCCCAAGCTGGAGGACCACCCCTTATCGGCTGTCCACGACTGCTTATTCAATATATTAGAATTTATAAAACAGTTATATTACCGGTTGTTCTGTATGGTTGTGAAACTTGGACTCTCACTTTGAGAGAGGAACAGAGATTAAGGGTATTTGAGAATAAGGTTCTTAGGAAAATATTTGGGGCTAACAGGGATGAAGTTACAGGAGAATGGAGAAAGTTACACAACGCAGAGCTGCACGCATTGTATACTTCACCTGACATAATTAGGAACATAAAATCCAGACGTTTGAGATGGGCAGGACATGTAGCACGTATGGGCGGTTCCAGAAATGCATATAGAGTGTTAGTTGGGAGGCCGGAGGGAAAAAGACCTTTGGGGAGGCCGAGATGTAGGTGGGAAGATAATATTAAAATGGATTTGAGGGAGGTGGGATATGATGGTAGAGACTGGATTAATCTTGCTCAGGATAGGGACCGATGGCGGGCTTATGTGAGGGCGGCAATGAACCTCCGGGTTCCTTAAAAGCCAATAAGTAAGTAAGCTGCATGTACACTATCACTTTTTCCTCCAATTCAATGCATTACAAGAAAACTTCTCAAAGACTGATCAATATCGATAAACATTTGTTAAAGACTGTTTCATATTACTTATCTTTGTAAGAGGCTTCGTAAAACAATTTATAAATTCGTTAATCTTCGATGCTACTTGCCTATTAGAGTTCTACGAAATGTTTATTTGGCCATTATTCAGTCTATCATTCAATATGGTATAATTGTTTGGGGTGGAAGTACAAAAATTAATCTTAGTCCGTTAAATTTACTACAAAAACGAATAATTAAAATTTGTTTGAAGAAACGTTTCGATTATCCAACTAAATTAATTTATTCTGAATTTAATGTATTTAATACTGAACAAATTTATAAGTATACGCTGTTAAAATTTTATCATAAAAATCGTAATAAGTTTGTATTACAGACACACAATTATGACACAAGACGAAATATTAATTCAACATTAGTAGAACCTAAATGTCTCACATCTGCTGGTCTAAAGCATAGCATAAATTTTGGCCCTCGGTTGTACAATGCTTTAACTAAATTACACCCAGAACTTCTAACATGTAACCCACTAACATATAAAAAGAAAATTAGAAACGTGTTAATATCTTCAATTTGATTAAATAAATTTATAGCCTATGTGTATGAATTAATCAACCTATATTATATTTGTATTCTATAATTTTGAAATATATATTAGTCCTACTTTTCACGTGCGATATTATTCTTCTCTAGTGTTAATATTATATTATATAATTCCATTGCCGCTGTAATTATATTTTAGTTCCTATTTTATTTTACTTATTTATTTATATTATTATTATAATTATTTTTTATTTTAATATTATATCTGAACTGCGACCGAGCACGAGCGCTGCTCATTCGGTCTCAAATTTTGTTAATACTACTGTATCTTCTTTTTATATTGCTTGTATTATTTTATTTGTATTTCTCTTTGTTTTGTAATTATATTTCTTTATTCTGTATATTTGAATTTAAATAAATAAATAAAATAAACAAATATTCTTAAAGATTTCACAATATTTTAAAACATGTGTTTCAAGTTCACTGTAAAATATGTAAGCCTACTAATCAAATATTACAGAATAAATATGTAAGTTCTTTAGAGAATCATTACGCTATACAAAACAATATTTCTATTGTTTAACTGTATGGAACCATAAAACGAAGAATATTACGATTGCATATTGTTTTAAAACAAAATATTCACGATTAGTATTCGCCTATACACAGTGTCCTGCTTTGAGGGCTCGAGAAATAAGTGATAATTTCAAGTGTAAATAATGGTTTATTAATATACCTTTTTGTGCGAGATCGTGCGTATTAGCTTGTTTTCCGCACAGAACCAATACGCGGTAAGTGTGAAATACCACATTCAGTATTCCCAACGTAACACACATAACAATTTCCCTCTTCTTACCGCTTAAGTGCGACATTCATTTTACTGCTTTAGGCTTTTAACATATTCTTAGAGACGTTTAACATAGTAATAATTATAAATTGGAAACTTACCACTGCAATTTCACCTAAATTGCAATGTTAATTATTGTTTTTAAATATTTGCAAAAATTAAGTAAAGTCTACTACTCCACGAAACTTATTGCATTCCTGATACAAGTAACATTAAGGAAGCCGTGAAAAAATCAGCAAGATTCCAGATGCCGATGTTATTACTGCAATATGTTATATAAATAATATTGTTAAAATATTAAAATGAAAAATAAATCATTACATAACCTTACCGTTTGTTTTAAGTTCGCATTTATAGACTGGGGGGAAAAAAAGACAGACGTATATCACAGCCTGCTGGAGTATAGTAAACACAGAAAACATTTTATAGCAACAATGTTGAAGAAAGATATTTTGGTGTTCCGAAGTTGCCGTCATTAAACAGAAACCAACATGGAGATTTCATTGCAACTAATTTGATATTTTGATATTTGATATATTTGGTCACAGCACTTCTTTACATGTAATGGTGTACCTCACATTTCTGTATCCGGTGCCACCATTAACACTTACATTAACACATATTTGCAGTACATGTCTACACAACTTCTACCAATTAAACTATGTACTTTTTTATTATTATTATTATTACTTGTTCAATCTCCCTTTCAGTATTTCTCCTACATTTCGTTTGCTATTCTCTATTTGATCATTAATCGTAATATATCTAAATTTATATATGCCTTCCAAACCCCCTTTTTCCTCTAACTACTATTCACTAAGATTTCAATTTCACTTATTCTCTACAAATTATCATATTGAATTATTTGCCTTACTTGTTCTTTGACCTTTTCTCCTATCTGTCTCTTATATTCATTTACTGTTCCAACGTTCAAATGTCAGTACTAATTTTATGCTGTCACTTGTTCATTTCTTTTAACCCTTTTTCACTTTTCACTCATTCATATTTGCGCTCACTTTCAACTTTCTCTCTATTCCACTTACACCTAAACCTTTCACAATACTCTCACTTCCTATAAATCTTATATTTCTCTCTACACATCAGCTTATACACTTTCTCGCTCCCCTATACTTCTCTATCATTTACAATTACAATTACCCTTTACTAGCACTTTTTGATCATATCCCCACATTTATTAATCGTATCTATTAACATTGCTATATCCTCAGCTGTCGCAGGTTCTGACCTTTCATTACTGCTTGTCTCTGCTTTATTTCTATCTCTGTCTTTCTTTCTATTTCCTTCTTCTTCTTCTTCTTCTTCTTCTATTCCTCTTTTATTCCCCCCACGCTTTCACTTCCACATCCTAGATTTCCACTCACACTCGCACCCTTAGTCTTTTCACTACTATCTTCCCTATCACTTCCTGACTCTTGGTTTCTCTTTTTATCCCCACTCGTTTTTTTTCTAACACCTGTGCTTCTTGTTCCGTTATTGTCAGCATTCCTTCTGGAGTGCGCTAACCTTACTGCCATCGTATGGAGACTAGGAATCTGCTTACGCTGCTTGATCACGTTACACTTATCTTCTCGATGTGTCATCACCTCTACACTTCCTCGTACGTCAGCATGTGGGTTTCTGAACTCACTACTATTCGCTCCTGTTACCATGTGATCTGCGACAATGACTTGTTCCGTCCTTGAAGTTGGGATGATTTTCTTCTGCTCCTTCCCTTCGCTCATGTAGCAAACGTCGACTTTGTCCTCTTTCGTTCTTCTCGTTAGTCCAAATTCTGGATGATCTTCATTCCTCAGGCAGAACTCCAGATCATACCATTTTCCGTTCACTTTCAATTTATCTTCGTACATTTTAGCAAAGTGACCCTTCGCCCTCGCTGCTTTCATATAAGATAGTAGTCGTTTTCTTCTATTTCTTACTTCAAATGACATATCTGTTTCCACCCTCACTCCTGAACCCCGGAGCCGTCCTAGATTGTTCAGGATAACTTCCCTTACTTTTGTATTCTTGAGGCTCAAGAAGATAGGCCTTTTATTTCCTTTCCCTAATCTGTACGTATGGTCGACATGTTCTTCTCTCAACTCTATGTTAAAGATCACTTCACATAAATCTCTCACTTTCTTAAAGGTATCCATCTCTTTTTCCCGGCCCCTTTCTTCAACCCCGAAAATTATTAAGTTATCTTTTCTCAACTTGAGGTCGTATTCACTCATCTTCTTCTTTAATTTGTTATTCTCTTCTATCAACTCTTCTATCTTTACACAGATGTTATCTACTTTTAGTCTTAAAGCCTGGTTCTTCATATCTACTTCTACTTGATTCAAGTCTGCATTATTATTCCGTTCCTCTCTACTTAATTCACTTACTTTATCATTTCCTGATGTCTCTTTCCGTAACCACTGTTCCATCTTCTCTTACTGTAATCTTCGTTTCTTCCTCAGGCCAATAGCCTTTATACTGTGTAAGCGATTTGTGCACACGCGACTGCTCTCTCCGGCTTTCTGCTGTAAACTGATTGCAACTAATTAGAAATTCGTCTTTCAGGTGTGTAATAAACGATCTTCGCACAAAATATGTACGATACACGAGCGGTATGTTTGTTTTCATGTTCTCGGAAATTAAAAAAGCTCAACTACGTTTCGCTTTTTCAATCTTTTCCTCGACCATGAAAACGTCAACATACTGCTCTTGTAACGTATATTACTATTACATAACTTGATGTAAAAACTCTTCGAGTTTCGGAGAATGCTCAATTCAACTCGATGTGTGCGCCTTGAGTTGCTCTGCAGGCATCTAAATGGTATTCAACCTTCTGCCAAGTGTTCTGTGGCATTTGTGGATTCACTAACGCAGCTGCATTTGTGATGCGTTGCCTCAGTTCCTCCAGTATTTGCGCTGCCTCTTTGGTACACAGCTTCCTTCACAAAGCCCCAGAAAAAAAAAAAGTCCATCGAATCAAATCGAGTGACCTGGGTGGTCAGGCAAGGGGTCTTCGTCTTCTGACCTACCTATCGGAGAATTTTTCATCCAAGAACTCACGCACTCGTTGATGATAATGGACGCACTCGTTGATGATAATGGAATGGCGCCTTATTCTGCTGTAAAACCGGTACTCGGGGAAGTTGGTAAAAACAAAGTTCCGCAACATGTCCAGATACACATTTCCTGTGACTGTAGCCTCTACGAAGAAGAATGGTTCAATGACTCGCGTAACAGCTTTTTCTCCTGCAAGACAATAGCACATACTGAACTTTCTGTTGTGGTGTCCACATGGTGTTTAGGCTACTATAGCGTGTTCTCCTACAAAATGGCGCTAGGCTTGTTTCAGTGCCCTAGCAACAAACAAACGACAGTTACGCATAAACAAACGAAAGTTACGCATGCAGCTGTTTTCAAACTTTGTTGCATAAACTTCGACTGTTTCTTTATCTGTTAGATGTAAATCACAACAATATCTTTATCTGATTTTAAGTGGTGAGCATTTATTACTCGATCCCTCTAAGCTACACACGGTGTATTATAGTTTAATAATCTTCTTATTAAAAAAAATACATGTATTGATACTTACTAGAGATATCTGCCTTGCATTTTCCTCATATGCATTTCCCTCCCCATCATTTTATTGTGGTATTCCATAGAACCCACGGCGCACAAGCATGAGTACAGAGTAACTTGCATATAAATTCTCTCCGTCCGAACACCAAGTTTTTCCGTGGTTCTTGGCGCTATAATATTTCCCAATCACTTGGTCAATTCCTTCAAAGAATTCGTAAGTCTCTGACAGATTAGGGCATGTTATTTTTTTATTTTCAGGACAATAAAACACTTTTAAAGTACAGTAAATAATTTGCCAATAAAACTTCTAACATAATAAAAAAAATAATATTGACAGTGAAGATTAGTATAAGCCGCACATCCATAATATTGTAGATATAATAATAATTTTGGTAGGGTGTGTTTTAGTATCTATTAGCAGTAAGTGACTACAATTTTAATTCAATGCGTACTATAATAAGTGAATAGAGTGTACCTAATCACAGGCATGCAGTGAATTTATAAAAAAAATTATGTTTAAATTAAAAAATTTAGGCTACTCTACAGTAACCATTCTTTTTGTATTTAAAAGCTTAATGTATACACATACATCATTAAAAAATGAAAGAGCTCTCTGTTAAATAGTACTATACTTACGACTATTTGAAGCTAGGGTCCTTTTAACATTATTTTGCATGCGATAAGAAGGAAATCTCCTCAAATCCCATACAAACTTTTTTTCTTGTACTATCTGACGATTAGAGAGCGGAATTTAGGCAAAAACCTGTTTTTTTCCTTGATACATACAGGCTTGAGATTTAATATTTATACATTTTTCATAGAAATATAGTTATAAATAAAGGGGTTATATAGTGCCTAAAATGCCTATTTCGGCGTAAGTGCCTATTTTTAAGTTTTTTTCTTTTATTTTTACATCTTTTTCGTAACTCTTTACTGTTTTTCTTAACATCCTGTACCGTTTACACTCCAGAAGGATAGCAGTGAACATAACAATAGAGAAGTACCTCCGGGCCACCCCTTCTCATTCCTACAATCTTTCAATCCTAAAATTCCAACTTTCAGTCCGCCTGGGTAGCGTAGTAGATATAGCACTGGCTTCTGTGCTCGAGGTTGCGGGTTCAATCCCGGCTGAGGTCAATGACATTAAAGTGTGCTTAAATGCGACAAGCTCATGCCAGTAGATTTACTGGCATATAAAAGAACTCCTGCGGGACAAATATTATTATTATTATTATTATTATTATTATTATTATTATTATATCATCTTCCTGTCTGTCAGCAACTTAACACAAACTCGCTGGGTTGTACCCGAATAAGCATTCTCTTACATTCGAAAACAAATAACAACCTCGTCCTTTTTTCTCACCATTTGTAAGTTCAGCAGTGAGCGATACAATAGCCGCAATAGGTGCTGATCATGTACTTTGAAGCAAACTATGGAAATGTGATTGGTGAATGAAAAGACTAACTTAAAGATAGAATGTCTTCATTTTGTATATGCATGTGAAATGTGTGGAAGTTTCTTTTAATCCTAGAATTTTTGCATGAAATAAATGTTGCATCTTATATTAGTGACATTCTTTAACAAAAATAAGCCTATTTTTTATTTTATAGAGCCTAAATAAAGGAGTTTAAGGGCCTATTTTAGGCGCCTAAAATGCCACTTTTTAAGACCTAAAATTCCGCTCTCTACTGATGATAATATACAAAATACCTAGGTAGTTCCAAGTAAATCTATAACACGGTGGAAAAACAAAAAAGTCCAACATAAAATGCATATAAAATAGCCGACCAAGACATATTTGTCAAAGAATATCATTTTTGTCAAAGAATATTATTTGTGTACAATTGTCAGGGTACGATGAAAGAGTAATGGAACGGAGAAAAATTCTCTCCGGCGCCGGGATTTGAACCCGGGTTTTCAGCTCTACGTGCTGATGCTTTATCCACTAAGCCACACCGGATACAACTCCGACGCCGGTTAGAATCGTCTCAGATTAAGCTCCAACTCTTGGGTTCCCTCTAGTGGCCGCCCTCTGCACTACGTCATAGATGTCTATGAACGCAGGACCGAAGTCCACACATGTGCTGAGGTGCACTCGATATGAGTGAGGGCGGCCGCTAGAGGGAACCCAAGAGTTGGAGCTTAATCTGAGACGATTCTAACCGGCGTCGGAGTTGTATCCGGTGTGGCTTAGTGGATAAAGCATCAGCACGTAGAGCTGAAAACCCGAGTTCAAATCCCGGCGCCGGAGAGGATTTTTCTCCGTTCCATTACTCTTTCATCGTATGATGACGCAGAATATCTGCATGGAAATATTATATGTACTTTGGTACATTAAAATAATATAATTGTCAGGGTGTTAAACGCAAGTTGCAAATCTAGGTTTTATGAATAATTACGAATGTGCACATTTAATTAAAACTGTTATACATCTAACAACATACTAGTCGAAAATAAAAGAAATACTAGAGGAACAGGAAAAACGTTTGGTATATGTTGCCATAGAGAAACGTAATTCACACTTCGTTTGTTTAATGAAACTCCATTTTGCCGAGGGCGAAGCAGCTCAGAAATGCAGATACGACTAGACCCATTAACATTACTGTCTCGCACTTGCATATTTCAATTATTCTCCCAGGACAACGAGTATAACGGGCGAGGCAGGGCACACTCCACATGAAACGGAGATTCAATTTGCTATCTGTACGCACGGGTCTGCATTTCCATAACATTTTCCGTCCTCTATGGAATTAACACAATATAATGAAAGAAATATAAGTATAAATCCTACCGCTATGCATTATGCATACAAAAAAGGTACATAAATTGTTTTCCCACATTGATACCAATAACAATACTATACGAGGAAGTACGAAAACAAAACAAGTCTAGATGACGATCACGTTTGTTTCTCTCTGGCGACTTGCTTTCCTGTTATACGAGGGAGAATCGGAAAGTAATGCACAACAACTTTTTGTGGCAACGCATTTAATAGGTAAGCAAAACAAAATAATGCAGAAAATAGCTACAGGTTTTACCTATTTTTCAACTCGGGAACAAAGTTTCTCGACACATTTCCCTCATCGTGATACCAGATTCAGTACGCCTCGTTCATAAAACTCCGTTTTCTGGGCGTATAACCATCTGCGCACGACTGATTTCACTGCCTCATCCGAATCAAAGCGTTGGCGTCCTAGGAATTTTTTTCATTGGTCCGAAGAGGTGAAACTCAGACGGTACGAGATCTGGGCTGTAGGGTGGGTGACTGGCGCCTCAATGCCTCTCAGCGTATTCCGATCTCACCGGACCGGTGGACAACAATAACGTCACGCTGCAGCGAAATAGGAACAAAACTGATGGAAGGTTCAATGGCTATCATGGCGGCTGTACAAGTTGATATTGTGGAACGCTAGCAAGATTTTGCGAAATTTCCATACTGTCATCTCGCTCAAAGAAAAGAGAGCATAAACAATTTATTTCTTGAACCAGTAGTAATAAATGGTCCGTTGACATGTTCGTTCATAAGCCATTAACATATTTTTTTTACGTTGTGCTAATTATAAACAATACAACAGAACCAAAACAGAACACACCGCCATGACACGACAGTGCACGATGTCATTCGTCTGCTAATTCCCGCCCTATACAAGAACCAATCAGATTCACTGATGGCACCGATGCGACACAGTGATGCCATCAGATTGCTCAGCGCTGAGATTCGGAATACGCTCTCTGACATTGGATGGTGTTGCAGCGGTCACTGGTCTGCAGGAACGTGCTTTGTCAGTAAAATTTACTCGGCCCTCTTCGAAGAACCTGCACCATCTGGAGATGTTGCTATGGTCCAGACAATCAGCACCATACACCTCCAACATTTCCCTGTGGATTTCACTCGGACTTTTTCGTTTTGCTCAGAAGAAACGGACCACACCTCGCTGCTCTTCACAAGTGGACGATGCTAGCACACGTTCTTCTTTCCTCAGCAGTTACCGCTCGTTCCACCAGGGTGACACCTAATCGACCCATTGCTGTCTGTAGCGCAAGATTCAAACTAACTATCAGCCAACTTTGAACGTCCTAACCAAAATAGTATTCCGTAAAAAAATTGTTTTGCGTTACTTTCCGATCCTCCCTAGTATTAGCTGATATCCCAGCGGACACGTCAATGAAAGTGACATTTTTCAACCATTTTCACCTCAAAATATGTACCATCACCACCACCGAAACTTCTGCACTTCATTTTGTATCGTATTAAAATAACTCAGATTGCTTTTGTGATTTGGTGGTCAGCATATTGGCTTCCAGATCTTGAGGTCCCGGGTTTGATTCCAAGGCTCGACTTGCAGGAGAAAAGTTCCTTGGGTGTATCATCTCCTCTTCTGCTAACCCTACAGTAGCTTCGAAAAGCCATGCGCTCCATACTTTGAGACACTTCCAGTCCAAATCCCTCTAGACAAATATCTCCATTATAGGTGAAATTGGAACCATTTATAGGAAGGGTGGATCCGTCATCTTGCAAGACTTTTCTTCCAATTATTGAGCGTATGATTCATTATCACCTTCCTATAGAAAGCGCGGAGCTGGGTCTTCCTAGTCGTCATTATAGCATATCCTCCGGCACAGAGTCACGCCTTTATATATGCACAAAGAGAGACAGCAATGTATTGGAACACTGCCGCTGCACAGAGCGCTAGTTAACGTCTCCTAATCCAGAAATTAATATCAATTCAAATACCAATAATATGCAGCGCACCTAAAATAGCATCCAACCCACATTAAGTACAGACATTACAGAATATGTAATAGTGTGCATCAGAGATACGAGGAAAATCCGGCGCCCTGTTTTCACAGGGATAATTAAGCAACAACGTGTTCACAAAAGTGAGCGTGGACTACTTGCAGAAGAGAATATATCTGTAGGCTATGTGCTATGTGCTGAAAGAAGCAAGACCAGTGTGATGTTTTCAAAAATACAAGTACATTGCATTATTTAAACTTACAAATCACAATGACAGAGCTCTGTATCATGATTCTTTCTTCACTCTTCATTATTTATTTCCTCCTTTCTTTTCTCCTTTACTTCTTATCTCCTTCTGAATATATTTTCCAATCCTCGTTAATACCTCACTTGCTGCCAAATTCCTTTCCTTGCTTCAAAACATTTTTCCTTTCTTCCCCTGTTTCCAACTCTCTCAATCTTCTAATAATCTCTTCCGTCCTCGCCCAAACTTACATTTTCCGTTCTCGTCCGAATTTGCATTTCCTATCCTCGCCCCAGCTTGCATTTCCCGTCCTCGCCCATACTTAGGCCTACACTTCCCATCTTCCCCGAAACTCCGTTTCTCGTTCTTCTGGAAATTCAATCTCCCGTCCTCCCCGAAACTCCAGCTTCCATCCTCCCCGAAACTTCATTTCCAGTCCTCCCCGAAACTCCATTTCCCGTCCTCTCCGAAACCTCTTTCCCGTCCTTGTCGAAATTCCATCTCCCGTCCTCCCCGAAACCCCATATTCCGACTTCGAAATTCCATCTCCTGTCCTCCCCGAAACTCCATACTCCGATCTCGAAATTTCATCTCCCGTCCTCTCCGAAACTCCAGCTTCCATCCTCCCCGAAACTTCATCTCCCGTCTTCCCCGCAACTTCATTTCCAGTCCTCCCCGAAACTCCATTTCCCGTCCTCCCCCGAAACTTCATTTCCAGTCCTCCCCGAAACTCCATTTCCCGTCCTCCCGAAACCTCATTTCCCGTCCTTGTCGAAATTCCATCTCCCGTCCTCCCCGAAACCCCATATTCCGACCTCGAAATTCCATCTCCTGTCCTCCCCGAAACTCCATACTCCGATCTCGAAATTTCATCTCCCGTCCTCTCCGAAACTCCAGCTTCCATCCTCCCCGAAACTTCATTTCCCGTCCTCCCCCGAAACTTCATTTCCAGTCCTCCCCGAAACTCCATTTCCCGTCCTCCCGAAACCTCATTTCCCGTCCTTGTCGAAATTCCATCTCCAGTCCTCCCCGAAACCCCATATTCCGACCTCGAAATTCCATCTCCCGTTCTCCCCGAAACCTCATACTCCGACCTCGAAATTCCATCGCCTATCCTCTCCGAAACTTCATCTACCGTTCTTCCCGGTACTTCATTTTCAGTCCTCCTGGAAACTTTAATCCCCATCCTCATTGCAATTTCCTTTCCTGTCACCGCAATTTCATTTCTCTTCCTCATTGTAATTTAATTTCCCGTCCTCTTTGAAACATCACTTCCCGTCTTTCCAACTTTCTTTCTCTTTCTTCTTTGTAACTCCATTCCCATTTCCTTCACACTCCAATCCTTCTCCTTATCCCACCTATCTTTTTCATTCTTCCTATTTATTTTCCTCTCCTTTTCCCTTTTCCTTTCTGTAATTCCCAAATGTACCCTCACAATGCGTGCTCGCTTCTCACTACAAATAATTTACAAGATGGAGTCGATCTTTTCTCGAAGTATTGGCTCCTTTTCGCTACTTGCAAGGGAGAATATCCATAATAGAATATTCATTTACGAACTACCCTCAAACAGTCTTTCACGCACTGTTGGTTGCCAGCCAAGAAAGTAATACACTAAACTTAGAATTTCATTATAAACAACTACCAACTTCCCATAACTCTATCAATTTAAATACAGACTTGTGTAAGTAGCAGACTATTACTAAAAGCGATTACAATTCAAAATTAATTACATTATCAACATCTTTTGGTGCCCCTGCTATTCTAGAACCTACTGGGATTAGCCGCACGGATGGAAAATGCCCGTGGAGTAGAGGAAAATCTCTAATGTGGGATACGACGTGCGTGGATACCTTCGCTCCATCCCGCTTGCCATCAACTTCTAAAATCGCAAGCTCTGTACCAGAATCTGCACTACACAATAAACGTCATAAACAGTGGCGGTGCGTCAATAAGAGCACAAGAGCACATGAACACTTTGTTTCCATTAATGCACGACTAGTTTTATTATTTAATACCGTAGTGGGGATGTATAATATCAGGATCGAGTATTTTAAACTTCCCGCATCTTGCATAAACTTCTTATGTAAACTTGGCAACATCTGTTCACGTACAAGCCATGCTCTTTGCAAGAAGGTTACAGAAATTTCACTCATGCGCGGGAGAAAATTGTCTTTCGCTGGCCGCTTATGACTCGTCAAGAGCACAAAGCATGAAGTGAACAGTGAATCTATCCTACAGATGTCAGGTGTATCGATGCCTATCGTTTACGTGCTATATCTCGAGGAGAAAATTTAATAAGTCTGTATTTTAGCCTGCATGTGTCAGCATCTCACTGTCGGAACGTTTACTTTATGTGGATGTGTGTACAGTGCTCTACGAGAGTGTAGTTTGTGAATTGCTATACTTCAGTGTCGGCATATAGCATAGTTTGGCTTTCAAACACGTGCTGGCTGAATGTGGTGGTGGTATGAATTTAAATATCTGTATGGTGGTGTATATTATTTAAGAATAATATTTACTGGCATGTATTTATAGTAATCAATCTATGCGAATGGGATTACAGTACTGGTATAGGCTATAGTGTATCAGTGTGTTGTGAATCAAAATACAGTATATTACTGAACACACGCTTTTGTAAATTGTTTTATGTATTAATTTTTAACAAACGTAAACAATGAACTGTGTTCAAGTAATTTTGAAGAGTAAAGAAATGGGTAAACTGGCTTTCCAGGAAAAATTGGAAATAAAAAGACTAGGTTTCATTATTATTATTATTATTATTATTATTATTATTGTTATTATTATTATCATTATTATTATTATTATTATTATTATTATTATTATTATTATTATTATTATTATTATATGTTGTTTTGAATTTAAATACGGTTTTTTCGACAGTGAAACATTGGAATCATGACATTTCATATTAGGCTAAAAACGTACGATTTCAAATTCTCTTCGATTTTGGAACACAAAATTGTGAACACACATACTATTTTATCACGAGCCGCCACTGGTCATAAATACAGTATGTAGGCCTACATCTATTAGACAATTACGTCTTCATCGTCATTGCTGTAGGCTCCTAGTGTAAGAAAGCAAAATGCCTTGTTTTCCAGATTGGTAAAGTTTGGTAACTATTACTGGAGACCTTCGCTGTACCAATTATGGGCCTATCTACGACAACAAACCATCCAACGTGGAAACGCGGCGAGCATATTGGGGACCTTTCCAGACTCCAATTCTCTGAATAAATTTTCTTCATTTGAATATCTGATGTGATAGTTCTCATTAATTAAATTACATTATTTTACTATACAGGGTGATTCACGACGATTTATCGTCACTTACGGAGCTTATTTCCGAAGACATTCTGAGCAAAAAATGTCATATAAACATTTGTCCTAATCTGAAGATTTTCAAAGTTACATTAATTTGAAATTGTTAGTAAAATACCGTTTTTTTAGTGTTACGGGTAAAAAAATATTACAGATAGAGAATAAACTATTCAGAAGTGTCATTTCTTTAATTGACTAGTGTTCTGAATGTACATAAAGATTATTATTTTTTGGTCCTACAGAATATATGTTATGGTAACAATTAATATTAGAGGAGAAAAAATTCGCTCTGGCGTCGGGGATCATACATATCAACATACATGCTCAACTTGGAGTCAGGCCACAAAGAGAAAAACAATGGAGGAGGAGAGGGGTTCAATCCGATGCTGTGGGTTGGACTTCGGCGTAGCTCAGTCGTGAGAGTGCTTGGTACGTAGAACCAAGGACCCGGGTTCGATCCCCGCGCCGGAGCGAATTTTTCTCCTCTAATATTAATAGTGTTCTGAAGCTAAAAATGTCATCATTCTTACGCACTTATCACAAAAATTGTTATAAATTATACAAATTTAGTCACTTTATTCTTCACAATTAAATTCTGCATCCTAATGTACAGTCTTAAAGAATTTACAAGAGTGGCGTGATTTGTAAAAATCGTTGTGATAAATGCGTAAGAAAATGTAATTTTGTAGTTAAAAATCGAAAAAAAGTTCTGTACGTAACAACTATGGAACTCAGAACACATTTTTAGCTTCATAATATTACCTAATTAAAGAAATGATAATCCTGAATAGTTCATTCTTTATCTGTAATATTCTTTTACCCTTAAAACTCAAGAATAATGTTATTTTACAAATAACTTCAAATTAGTGTAATTCTGAAAATATCGAGATTAGGACAAATGTTTATATGTTATTTTTTGCTCAGAATGTCTTCGGAAATAAGCTCCGTAACGGACGGTATATCCTCGTGAATCACAATGTATATCGTAAATATTTACTTCTCATGATTTCATTTGTTTTTCTCTGAAAGACACTGCAAAAATGAACAATAAAAGTCATATTTCTCGCAAGGTTAAGTATCTAAAATAAGTTAGAATAAGCGAAAAGTACATATAATAAATTATACGTCATTTCCGTGACATTATTTTGAATTTACCTTCTCCTTTCCAAAGAAAGATTTCAACGTGATGATTATGGAAGCTTTTCTTATACACATTACGTACACAATCACCAGGGTTTAGAAAAGACATTACATAACTTATTTTAATCAAATCTTACAGACCATAAAGAAAATGAAGCAACATTAATTACGACATAGAATTATTCTGAAATCCAGAACCTTTGTACCACCTAGCTTCCTTTCCTCTAAAATTCCAAGTAAAGCTGATAAGAATGGCTTCAAAGCTGCTTCTCCCCAGAGGAATAAAACTAGCAATGCATCTTGCAGTCAGCAGAGCAGGGAGGGGTTTAACTCGTGCCTCCCTTCGTTTCGCTTCCGAGAGATGTCACTACTCCATCATTTCTTGCTTCGTCATGTCACTCGTTTTACACTTGATCCTCATCTCTGTACCCCTTCAAGACTCGGCGGTCTTCTAGCGCCACCATTATAGCAATGTTTAACGGCGGACGATGATGCACACGTTGGATATCCAGCCCAGAATTCCGTCGCAGTTCATACGTGTTGCCATGGTAACCCGCAGCAATCGAATTCTACATCACCGAAAGAGCTTAGTTAGAATTCATTTCTTTAATTTAACGATAACTTAAATGCCTACTACAGTATCAGACTTCAGATATACACTGCACAGAGGTATGAAATTTACAAATTGAAAATACGAAGACATCCCTGAAATATTTATCCTTAAGATGGAAGAACAGTTGGAAGAGCAGTTTGACTTAAGGAGGGAAAAGATACGAGAGATGTAATTGGACTGCTACGAACAATGAGCGAAAGTTACCGAGAGAAGGATAAAGAAGTGTCTGTAGTATTTATAGACTAGGAAAGGCTTTCGACAGAGTGGATTGGAATAAACTGATGAGGATCCTAAAGAAAATTGGTGTGGATTTGTTAGAGGGAAGTGAAATTGGGAGAGGAGTACGTCAAGGATGCCCTTCATCACCTACACTATTCAACATCTACTTGGTGGATTTAGTAAAGAACTGTTTTCAGAACATGGGAGGAGTGACAGTAGGAGGAAGAAGAATAAAGTGCATATGATTTGCTGATGATAAGACGTTGCTAGTAGAAGAGGAGATGATACTAAGGAATATGCTAATGGGGCTAAATGAGCAGTATTGGATGAAGATAAATGCAAATAAGACGAAGACCATGATCATAGGAAGAAAAACAGAAGGTAAAATTGCAAATTCTAAATGAGACAATAGAGCAAGTGGACAGCTTCAAATACTTGTGGTGTACTATAAGCAGTAACATGAGCTGCTGCCAGGAAGTCAAAAGGAGGATAGCAATGGCCAAGGGGGCTTTTAATAGAAAAAGAAACATCTTCTGCGGACCTCTGGAAAAAGAACTAAGGAAGAGACTAGTGAAGTGTTTTGTATGGAGTGTGGCATTGTACGGGGCAGAAACATGGACATTACGACGAAGTGAAGAGAAGCGAATAGAAACATTTGAAATGTGGATGTGGAGAAGAATGGAACGTGAGAAGCGGACAGACAGAATAAGCAATGGAGCTGTGTTGGAAAGAGGTGAAGAAAGAATGGTGCTGAAAGTGACCAGGAAGAGGAAAACGAACTGGTTGGGTCATTGGCTGAGAAGAAACTGCCTACTGAAAGATGCACTGGAAGGAATGGTGAACGGGAGAAGAGTTCGGGGCAGAAGAAATCAGATGATAGACGACATTAAGATATAAGGATCATATGTGGAGACAAAGAGGAAGGTAGAAAATAGGAAAGATTGGAGAAAGCTGGGTTTGCAGTGTCGTTACAAGACAAATTTTTAAACAATTTGAACGGAACCTGAAAGTACTGTGTAGAAATTTTTGTACAGTGACTAGGAGAGCACATAACAAACTTTTTCCCATATAGTCTGTCTATGGCAGGGGTGGGAAACTGGTATTGTAAACAGAGCAGTCAGCATGAGTATCCATATACAACAGGAACTGTAGCGGGAGAAGCTAAGCTCTCTGAGAACGGCTTTTTTCCCAACCCTGGTCATATGGCAGCGATGGCGAAAATGTAATCGTGCGCCGGGCCACTGTGTAACCTGCAACTTGCATAGCACCAATGGAGGGAGGCGGACACCCGAAGGGGAAGTGAAGTAACTGTCTGACTTATTAACGGATTTTCATTTTCCTTACGTCAAGCACATAAATATAATTTTATACAGTACAAGGCTACAAACTATGTTTAGTACGTATAACGAAGAAAGAAATGAACAATATCATAACCTAAAATTAACTGTCTTCAGAATGTCTCTGCGACAAAGTTTCAAAATCAGGAATTATGTCACTTACTGCCAGTCGTAGTTGATCACGAAGGTATTTGTCTGTCTGTCTGTCAGTCGTGATCTAAATTTGGTTTTTACTATTTTCATTGTTGAAAATAATTTTTCACAAACGTAAGTTGTAGCGAACATGGCTTCAACAGAGCAAGTGAAAGAGCGAAGCTTCGGATATTTATTTTTTGGCAAAGATTTGAAAAGTTCAACAATTGTCAAGTCCTTACATCTAGCTTTCATTTGACATCACATAGTAAATCAGTGAGTTCAAATTGAAGAGCTAACCGCGTTATTCGTACATCTGCTGAAAAAGGGTCGACGTACAGAGATGATGATGATGATGATGATGATGATGATGATAACAATAGCACTTAACCTTTTAATGTTTCATCAGTGACATGTAGTATAATGCCGTTTTATGTTATACAACCGTTTTCCTCGTAATACGCATGAACAAATCATACATTTAATATTCTCATCATATTGACAGCAAAAAAATGAGTCCTCCCATCCTACTTGGAACTTTCGTACATGATTTGAAGAAAGACATATGCCACTCACAGGTCACAGACAAATACAAATGGAACGGAGTTTGACTCCAGTGAGTGAGAGGGTGAGGGTTGGCGGAGGTTAGAAGCAAGCACAGCTATCACTGCGAGCCACAATGTCTCGCGAGTCACATTCTCGCCACGGCTGTCTTATGGGATCGAACAGCGATCGTCCAAATACGAAGCTATCACACTGAGCTACGGCAAAACATTCAGTTCTGATGGCGTGTAGGTAATATCCAATACAGAATTCGGAAGCTTGATCCAAGAACTCCTGTGTTAAATAAAATACAGGAGAGTGCAGGAGGCACATTGATCCCTGCCTCGCTGCTGCATGATGGACCTTATTACACCCCGGCAGTGCGCAGTCATCCGCTGGGAACTGCACACCCCTACGATGACTCCACCCCAGTGCAAGGGAATGCGAGCCCTCCCATCACAACATTATGTAAACTGCACAGAATGGAAGCGCGCACACAACCCCTCAATTAGGAACCGGCCTCCTTGCCTACACCGCTATCGGAGGCGACTCTTCGAGCTCAGAATTGCCGATGAAGTCCGAAGAGTCAAATCAAGACAATACGCTCTGATTAATCTTCTGGTAGGAACGGAAACAATTAAGAGAAAATTTCTTCTTGGTAGGAAGTCGTCATGTTCCCTCTCGTTAAACTACATCCCCTTGCTGTCTTAACATTTCGAAATAGGAAAAACCTTAAATGTATTTGTAAAGCAGCAGAAAATGAAAAGCTTAAAGAGTTTTCCCTATTAAAGTAGTGTCCGAAGGCTTTCGTAATTTTAATTGTTTCTATATTAAATATTATCTTCTTCTTTCTCCCCTTCGGAAGTTAGGACGCTAATTCATTGAGAGGCAGTTAGGGAACTTTTTTGCCGATGTGTTGGCAATCGTTACAATGGTCTTGAAGCGTCCGATTTTCCTATCATAGGGAGTATTCAAAGGGGAGCATCCTTAATATATGAAAACATGATCTTTCGTTCCTTTTCTTCTTTCTTTTACTCACTTCAACACATCTTGAATTTCACATTTATTCCCGATCTCTTCATTAATTTTTCCATAGGAAACTGGTCTACTCTACGCGATGAGATGATGGAGATTTGTTGGGATGCCACGGAGAACTGGAGCTTCCGGAGGAAACCTCTGTGATATCTGAACCACGAGCTTGCCCAATACCAGTTATAAATCGGGGTACGCCGGGGATCGAACTGGAGTCCACCGGATTATAAGTCTAGCGCTCTAACCACTAGACCATCGTAGTGACTTTTTAGGTGAAAAATAAATCCTACGTCTCTGTAAAAAAAAAAAATCTCCCAGCGATCTTCTAAGATCTGCAATATTCTTTCTATACTGTGGAGCTTTTTATGTGAAACATGAAATCCTACATCTATGTAAAAATCTCCCATCGATCTTCTGAGGCATTGCAATAGCCTTTCTATACCGCAGAAGTTTTTTTTTTATGTGAAAAATGAAATCCTACAACTTTGTAATACTATCTTTCAATACTGTACAGGTTTTTTATGTGAAAAATGAAATCTTATATCTATGTAAAAATATCCCAGCGATCTTCTGAGGCATTGTAATAGCTTTTCTATACCGCAGAAGTTTTTTTATGTGAAAAATGAAATCTGTAGAGGTTTTTTATGTAAAAAATGAAATCCTATATCTATGTAAAAAAAAACTTCCATCGATCTTCTCAGGCATTGCAATAGCCATTCTATACCGCAGCAGTTTTTTTATGTGAAAAATGAAATCCTACAACTTTGTAATACTATCCTTCTAAACTGTAGAGGTTTTTTATGTGAAAAATGAAATCCTATATCTATGTAAAAAAAACTCCCATCGACCTTATGAAGCATTGCAATAGCCTTTCTATACCGCAGCAGTTTTTTTATGTGAAAAATGAAATCCTACAACTTTGTAATACTATCTTTCTATACTGTAGAGGTTTTTTATATGAAAAATGAAATCCTATATCTATATAAAAATCTTCCAGCGATCTTCTGAACCATTGCAATAGTCTTTCTATACCGCGGAAGCATTTTATTTGAAAAATGAAATCCTACAATTATGTAATACTATCTTTCTATACTGTAGAGGCTTTTTTATGTGAAAAATGAAATCCTGCATCCATGTAAAAATCTCTTCTCAATTTTCCTAGGCATTGCAATATTCGCTCTATACCGTGGAGGTTTATATGTGAAAAATGAAATTCCACATCTATGTAAGAATCTCCCATCGATCTTCAATCCTACATCTATGTAAAAATCCTCCGTCGATCTTCTGAGGCATTGCAATATTCTTCCTATAATCAATAAAAAATTGCATAATAAATAAAAGTACGTACAGGGTGAAAATACTGTGTAAACCGCACAAAAATCATCACTATGAAAATCAAATTTCCGAGCGTTTCATAGTTAATGCCCTAAAGTAACAAGGAACGTACAAACTCTGCTTTCAGGACCCTTCCGAAAGAGCTCCGAGCACGCCGAGACTCTACGGAATTTGAGAAGTTCTGGAGTTATTAATTTGATTTAGCAATGCGGCTTTCCTACATTAGGCTGGTAGCAGTATTATACCCAGGCGTGTCTTAAATATCCTGCCCCGACATGCAAGGGTGGTCTGCATTAAGATGTATCATTCTAACTCCGGGTACTAATTTCAATATCCCATTACCACGCACCCCAGCAAGCCCCTCGCGTCCTCGTCGTCTCAATCACAAATATAATTACCGCCTAATTTAGTTTACAGATTTAACGACACTGTATTGGCAGCGCGGTTACTTTACATAGGTGGAGCTGATGACAGCTAGAGATGAATCTGGGGATTCGACATGGCACAAACTAACGTTTCCTCTACAGCTGGGAAAAACCGAGGGGGGGGGAACCAAACCAGGCTTTGAGCCCAACTGGGATTAGAACCCACGATAGTACCTAGACAAAATCAATGGAAACCATGTAAATACCGTATAAGTACGGGATTTAAAAAAAATTAAGTATATATTTTGTACAAATAGAGCTGTGTATGGTAGTGAATTGCAGGTACAATGTGTAGTATGTAAAATGTGCAGTTGTTGCTGGAGTCCGTGCATTGATTTTGTGACAACAGCTAAACATGTTTTTTTTTATGCACGCTTTAACATATGTGGTAATATCACATGATTAGGATCTTTTGGTATACCAGTAGGCCGTTGTTACTATTGTTGAGTTCCTGTTTCTATTATGTGTTGTAGATGGCTTATGTTCATGTAAGTGATTTGGATTAATCTTTATGATATTGGAGATTGAGATGGTGTTTAATCATGGTATGTAAATTTTCAATTCGTCATTTGCGTTTGTGACTGAGGAAAACCATGAAAAACTCCACTCACATTGGCCAGCCACGGGACCTCCCGAAAGCGAGTCTCAAATACTATAGTCTGAGCCAACTCGGGAACCCGGGACCTCCCGAAAGCGAGTCTCAAATACTATAGTCTG
Source organism: Periplaneta americana (assembly GCF_040183065.1). Taxonomy (NCBI): domain Eukaryota; kingdom Metazoa; phylum Arthropoda; class Insecta; order Blattodea; family Blattidae; genus Periplaneta; species Periplaneta americana. The sequence goes on along the minus strand of NC_091124.1, from coordinate 22,515,614 downwards.
AGCCAACTCGGGAACTCGGGACCTCCCGAAAGCGAGTCTCAAATACTACAGTCTGAGCCAACTCGGGAACCCGGGACCTCCCGAAAGCGAGTCTAAAAAATACTATAGTCTGAGCCAACTCGGGAACCCGGGACCTCCCGAAAGCGAGTCTCAAATACTATAGTCTCAGCCAACTCGGGAACCCGGGACCTTCCGAAAGCGAGTCTCAAATACTATAGTCTGAGCCAACTCGGGAACCCGGGACCTCCCGAAAGCGAGTCTCAAATACTATAGTCTGAGCCAACTCGGGAACCAGGGACCTCCCGAAAGTGAGTCTCAAATACTACAGTCTGAGCCAACTCGGGAACCTGGGACCTCCCGAAAGTGAGTCTCAAATACTGTAGTCTGAGCAAACTCGCTCGGGAAAACATGTGTTCCGTAAAGCTGGATCCACGGACAAAATTCATTCTATACATCTTGATTACACAACTTTTAACACTATATCACTTCCGAATATAGCCTATAGGCCTACTATATTTCTTTCACGTGTTAAAACTAGGTTACCTCGTTGACTAGTTTCAACCTGTTGTAGGCTATCCTCAGAATTGGGTGGTCCTCGTTTTCGTACCTTATGATTGTGCTTCCTGTGGGGGTGAGTTTGTGTAGTGTAATGTGGAATCAAAAAGTGTGTGTGTTTTTATGTGTCTGTAGTCTATATTTCGTATTGTTCTAGTGTGTTTATTTTCTGGTTTTTGGTCGAATATGTAGAATTTCCGGGATGAAGTTACAGGAGAATGGAGAAAGTTACACAACACGGAACTGCACGCATTGTATTCTTCACCTGACATAATTAGGAACATTAAATCCAGACGTATGAGATGGGCAGGGCATGTAGCACGTATGGGCGAATCCAGAAATGCATATAGAGTGTTAGTTGGGAGGCCGGAGAGAAAAAGACCTTTGGGGAGGCCGAGACGTAGCAGGGAGGATAATATTAAAATGGATTTGAGGGAGTTGGGATATGATGATAGAGATTGGATTAATCTTGCACAGGATAGGGACCAATGGCGGGCTTATGTGAGGGCGGCAATGAACCTCCGGGTTCCTTAAAAGACAGTAAGTAAGTATGTAGAATTTCCATGTGTGTTTATATGTTGCTGTAGGTGTGGTTAGCATTTGTGATGTGTTCTAAACCTTAAGGATTCGACATGTTTCGTACGGATGTTTACGGTTATTGAACTCCTTTGCATACATCGTCGTATACTTTTCGTTTCGACTATTGTACATCGTTACCGAGTAGTTTACGACCTACTGTGCCGAATATAAACATAGTTATACGTCAAAACTATCCACAGATGAATTTATTTTCGAGAAGATGGACAGGCGGACAAGCAAAATATCGGACAGCCGGCCTGTCAGGAGGCCATATTGTAAGCTAATTTTTCGGAACCGGATATTTCGAAAACATTTTACCACACGCGCTGACACGTTATATTTGACAGAGTCAAGAAATATCACAACTATAAGACATAGACATACCAACAATTTTGATCCAAAATTTTATAATACCATTATTGTAAAATTTCCTTATTTTGAAGACACATATTTTCATAATTAAAAAACATTATTTACTATAATTCCATTGAATATTTTACTTTTTAAATAAATTGTCAGATATTAATTTCAAACAATCTCATGATGTATATTATAATATTAAATATTTATATATTTATGATTACTTACTTTCTTCTTCTTCTAATTATATCGTATTAATGTTTGTGTGTTGAACTTAAATATTACGTAATCTTTTCATTATATGATTATCTTATATTGCTGAACTCTCCCTCAACACGAGGAGCTTACTCTTTCAGGTATGCTAGAAATATCTTTTTTCCTTAGTTGGTTATTTAACGACGCTGTATCAACTCCGAGGTTATTTAGCGTCGATGAGATTGGTGATACCAAGATGGTATTTGGCGAGATGAGGCCGAGGATTCGCCATAGATCACCTGGCATTTACCTTACGATTGGGGAAAACCTCGGAAAAACCCAACCAGGTAATCAGCCCAAACGGGGATCGAACCCGCGCCCGAGCCCAACTTCAGACCGGCAGGCAAGCGCCTTAACCGACTGAGGCACGCCGGTGGCTTAGAAATATCTTTTCAAATTTACTTAGATGCATAATTTTCGATATTACTATTATGTGTGTATGTATGTGTGTATGTATGTATATATATATATATATATATACTCCTTTTCTGGAATCTGTGGAGTATAGGAACCGAAACAAGTCCTTTGCGCAAGTGCTGAGTGGAGGGGGCCAGTCCAATGACCGCTCTGGGGGAAAGCATTGATTGAAGACAAGAGCCTAAAGTACCACCCTACCTATCCACCTTCTGTCACGCGCATCTTACCCCTTAGCGGCCGTGAGCCGATGCACCCCACAATACACTCCCGCACTGATAGGCTCCGCCTAATCGCCTGTCATAGACTCCACCCAAATGCGTCGATTTAATCCACAGATTCCAGAAACGGAATGTAGCATACTTACTTACTGGCTTTTAAGGAACCCGAAGGTTCATTGCCGTCCTCACATAAGCCCGCCATTGGTCCCTATCCTGAGCAAGATTAATCCAGTCTCTATCATCATATCCCACCTTCCTCAAATCCATTTTAATATTATCTTCCCATCTACGTCCCGGCCTCCCCAAAGGTATTTTTCCCTCCGGCCTTCCAACTAACACTCTATATGCATTTCTGGATTCGCCCATACGTGCTACATTCCTGCCCATCTCAAACGTCTGGATTTAATGTTCCTAATTATGTCAGGTGAAGAATACAATGCGTGAAGTTCTGTGTTGTGTAACTTTCTCCATTCTCCTGTAACTTCATCCTCTTAGCCCCAGATATTTTCCTAAGTACCTTATTCTCAAACACCCTTAACCTATGTTCTTCTCTCAAAGTGAGAGTCCAAGTTACACAACCATGAAGAACAACAGTTAATGTAACTGTTTTATAATAATAATTCATTAATTAATATTATTATTGTTGTTTAGTCAATTGTCCGAAGAAAGGTCTGAACTCCACAAGCGACACCAAGAAGGCACACTTATGAGCAACTAGGCCAGGAAATAATGGGGTAGGGTGACCAGTTCCTTTCCCTCTCCATTGCATACACCGCCGATTAGCTACATATTACACTAGTCAGACTGCTGATGCATAAAAACAATTGTAATTATATTATTATACTGTATACTGTACTTCACCATCATAACACTTTCTCTACACTTCCAAACAGGAAAGCAAAAAAACGACAGAAATATCTTGTAGGCTAGTGACTGAACCGTTTTACAACAACGACGCTTTTAACACAGCAGTTTGACTGATCGTTTTGCTTTCGTACAGCAGCTGATGTCTGATACCGTCTCTTATGATTCAACACGTCTCTACAACTCCAGGGCTTTGGCGTCGCTCCCACGAATGCAGACGAGATGATATCGTGGCCCAGGCTATTCATCGGGCACATTATCTCTTCGATGCCTCCTCGCGCCGGCTTAATACAAATCCCATTCGCCAGGAACTTTTTTGAACTTTTCTTCTATCGACGTGGGGCTTAATTTACGATTTACGGAAGCGAAGGGGAAACTTCTGTGGCTAAAAACGAGAAGCTAACGAGAAAAGGACGCAGATGCAACCTTTTATTTTGCTATTCTCATTCAGCAGTGACATACACCTACATCCAGAAAGCAAACACTATTCTAGCCTCAAGTGCAACTAGTGGACTCATTTTCCGAACAGTAAATTATGATAAAAGGTAAAGATGCCAGTAACGTAAAAAAGAGACAGAGAAACAGAGCACCCAGTTAGCTTGAATTCAGCACTAGCAAGAGCTGCCTTTATTTCTAGAGCAACCCCATAAATTGTGGTACACTGAGGAATACAACAGGGATATGACAGAACCATAATATACTTCCAAGAACTGGTTTCTCTTAATACGTTCCGTTCTCTGTATCAAGGGGATTACACATACTACATGCAAAATTTCAGCAATATGTGCCAACATTTCTAATGAAAAATGTTCGAAAATCGCTTTGGAAAATATTGAAATAATTTCCAGAGGAATAATAAATCTGCAATGAAAAAAATTCCAAAACTGTAAAGACGATTATTTCAAGTCTGCAGTGAAAGAAATTTCAATCAACTAATAATCAAATTTTAAATACATCGTGGAAAATATTTTAGCTATAGTATGTGTAATGGAATGGAATTGAACGGGTTACATCAGCTTCTTGTCTATGCGGATGACGTGAATATGTTAGGAGAAAATCCACAAACGATTAGGGAAAACGCGGAAATTCTACTTGAAGCAAGTAAAGCGATAGGGCTGGAAGTAAATCCCGAAAAGACAAAGTATATGATTATGTCTCGTGACGAGAATATTGTACGAAATGGAACTATAAAAATTGGAGATTTATCCTTCGAAGAGGTGGAAAAATTCAAATATCTTGGAGCAACGTAACAAATATAAACGACACTCGGGAGGAAATTAAACGCAGAATAGATATGGGAAATGCGTGTTATTATTCGGTTGAGAAGCTTTTGTCATCTAGTCTGCTGTCAAAAAATCTGAAAGTTAGAATTTATGAAACAGTTATATTACCGGTTGTTCTGTATGGCTGTGAAACTTGGACTCTCATTTTGAGAGAGGAACAGAAATTAAGGGTATTAGAGAATAAGGTTCTTAGGAAAATATTTGGGGCGACGAGGGATGAATTACAGGAGAATGGAGAAAGTTACACAACGCAGAGCTGCACGCATTGTATTCTTCACCTGACATAATTAGGAACATTAAATCCAGACGTTTGAGATGGGCAGGGCATGTAGCACGTGTCGGAGAATCCAGAAATGCATATAGAGTGTTAGTTTGGAGGCCGGAGGAAAAAAGACCTTTGAGTAGGCCGACACGTAGATGGGAAGATATTAAAATGGATTTGAGGGAGGTGGGATGTGATGGTAAAGACTGGATTAATCTTGCTCAGGATAGGGACCGATGACGGGCTTATGTGAGGGCAGCAATGAACCTTCGGGTTCCTTAAAAGCCAGTAAGTAAGTATATGTAATGGAAAAAAAGTCCAACTTCGTAATAGAAACGATCATACTTTTCCATTTCCACAAAAAATAAGAAAAGAATAACGAGATGAAATTTAAAGAAACGAAATCCATTCTGCACTGAGAAATCAAGAGGATTGGCTCGCCATTATCTGAATTTAATGCGAGTCTGACGGTTTAGGAAGCTCGGGCAAATCCCGGGTTCTTCAGCTGTGACCTTTCTGATATTCATATGCGTGGGGGGATCTGCAACCTGCGTGGAGCTCTAAATCTCCAGGGGTGGACGACAAAAACGGTGACATTTCCCCGCCCCATCAGATGTTGCCATTCTAATTCCTCCAAACGCACTCTGCGTGACATTACGGCAAATGTTACGAATGAACGCAGTCTGACCAACTGTGCGAGACATTCCAACAGAAAGTTAAAATAAATTACTTCAATGTTCCGGAAAATGTCTTAATTTACACAAAAGCTTCTACTTTAAATATTATTCTTCCTGTCTTCGTGGTGTGCATATTCCCTGAATGTGGGACGTAACTGAAAGGCAGGTTTGAACTGAACTACTAGGGCAACTTCTTCCCTACCTCCACAATTAGGGGAGAGTAGGTTTGTATCGGACATCGGGTAATATCGGACAGTGCGTTTCTTTCATCTACCACCAGATCGTAGTACCCGAATGACATGGTTACGTTTCTGTATGCTACATCACAGAAATGTAACCATGTCATTCAGGTATTATCATCTGGTGGTAGATGAAAGAAACTCATTGTCCGATATTACCCGATGTCCGATACCTAATCTCCCCTAACATGTTTAAAATCTTTTATTCCTGCTCATTCATAAATTATTTCCTCTTTACGCTATAATCGTCGACGCCATGTTTTTTCCTCTTTCTTTCCTAAGTTAATTTAATTTTGTTTTTCTTTAATTTTTATTCTCTTATTCCTCATTCCTTTCCCCATCTCCTTTTATCCATCTTCATATTAACTATGGCGCCGACCACACCACCTCATTCTAGTGCCGAGGTCATGGAAAGCATGGGGCTCTACCTCCATGCCCCCCAAGTGCCTTCATGGCATGTTACGGGGATACCTTTTAGCTTTATCTTCATATTAACTATACCAACCACTGTTGTTCTTTCCCACCATAAATTAGCCTAATCGTTTTTGTTCTCTACACAGTTTCTCTCCCTGTCTGTGCAGGGTTTCTCAAATGCATCGCATAATTACAATTCAAATTAAATGAGATAGTTTTGGGCAACAAGCTCAGAAATGTCAAATCTTGTAAGTTACTTAGGGGAGAGTCGGGTAGTATCGGACATCGGGTAATATCGGAAAGTGAGTTTCTTTCATCTACCACACGATGATAGTACCTGATTGACATGGTTACATTTTTGTGATGTCGCATAGAGAAAATGTAACCATGTCATTCAGGTACTACCATATGGTGGTAGATGAAAGAAACGCACTGTCCGATACTACCCGATGTCCGATACTACGCGACTCTCCCCTATAAATAAATATTTTTATGGAAACATAATATTTTTGCGACTATTGCGCGAGTTACGACGTAATCGAGAACATTTGTAAATAACAACCTAATACTTATATATGATACAAGTTCGTAAAGGTTCTCTTTTTGGCACGACTGTAAAGTTTATGAAACGAATTCTCGAGTTTCAAAAACACACGAGGGCCAAAAAGATAACTTTACGAATGTGTGTCATACAATGTTTTTCCTACGATAGCACAAATTTGCATTAAATAAATACTTCCAGTTGGAGAGGTTATATGATTACTATTTCACGTCTAAACTCAGAACCATTGAAAAATAATATCACCCTTATAAAGTGCAATCCTTACAAATGTTAATGGAAGACAACTTCGATAGAAGGTTGCAGCTCATGATCTCTGATTTTCGCCCTATTATAGGCCTATGAGAAATAATGACCGATTTGGTTTACTTTCATTAACAAGAGCGCATAATATTTCTATCACCAAATCCTATCATAATGATTTCAATTCTCTCATTTTCTGCTAAGAAAATCTTGTTTATGCAATCCTAGCATTAAAACACGCTTGTTATGACGCTATAAATACTGCACGATTATTGTGCCTAATTCTGGCACTGGTGCCAGAAAAGGTTACTTAGCAACTAGTATTCCATGAAGTCACCACCGCCTTCAAAACACAATTTTATACAACGTACCTGTAAGAAAAAGCTTCAAAACAACAACAAAATACATTGTCTTAGAAACGGTTACTTAACAACCATGCAATATATTACGTCGTATCCAGTACTCATGCCTCTACTATGTCATAACATTACATTTTGTAAATTTAAATTTTTTTCACATATTTTAATGCAAGAATAGCATAAAACGTTATACGTAACACGTTTACATTCACTCGTGCCATAATTACCCAGATTATACAGTAGATACATAAATTACTGTAGATATTTATGTTGATTTCGTCAATAAAACTGCTTTCATAACACAAGGATTAAAAAATGTGTAGACAAACTTGTTACCATAGTAATGATAACCATAGTGCTTTTGTATAAAACAAATTAAGTATGCATAAAAAGATGTACTTCCAGATGGTATTAAAAATACGGAATGTCATTTAAAAATATTCTCGATGAAGTCGCACAGCAGCAAAAATATTTCGTTTCCATAAAAGTATTCCTTTCTGAATACAAGATTTGACGTGTTTAAGTATTTTGTTCGAAATCCCTCCATTCAGTTTTAATTGCAATTATGCGTTACGTTTGAAAAACCGTGTATATATCCTTCACAGTGAAAACAATTATTGGAGACTAACAAATATTCACTATAAAACGTAAAGTTTATTTGTAGTGCATCTTTGCTGCGATCATGGCGCAGTATTGTTTTTGTTGCTAATGAAAGCAGCATTTACCAATCAGAGCAATTGAATAACGATAGAAATCTCGTTCAATTTGAGGAAAACAGGGATTCCATTTGAAAAATAAAGCTCTAAAAAAATTAACACATATTTCGTTTCGATTTGTCCTGCTTTATTGAGTTAGCGAAATAATTCCTCTGTAATTAAATGTGTGTGGATCCAAGCCACGAACAAAACACTCTTCCCACCCTCTGCTGAAGTGATGTTCACAATATTGAACAGCTGTGTGGACTGTAATGAGCGTTCACTGGGGACAAAAAAATGCTTCGACAGAAGACAATTGCAATAGGGGAGGAATTTATCCCCATCAGCATTGTGTGAAAGGTATTCACAATTCATCAACATTCTGGTCTCCAAGTTCATTTGTGCAACCATGCAACACACGAGAGGAAAATATCTAACGTAAAATCTATGAATCCAAATTAAACAACTTTACTATCTCCAAAATGCTTTTAAACTATTTCGATGTTGAGATAAGTCTCCAGAACCCTTGCATGAACGCACACTGTTATAGCTTTTGAGTTACTTCTTTTTTACGCTCTAAAATTCAATCATTCAAGCTGTTTTTATTAAATTGGCTATTTTTACGTCGTCAGTTTTCACGTGGAGTTCCGTTCAGGCGGTTTTTGGGGTATGGACGAGTTCCGTCCCGATATATAAAAAGTAGTAGGCCTAGTGGAATTCCGTCCCTATGCAATCAACATCTCCTTTCCATTTTGCAGACCTAGGCTGCCTGCAACTTTCTATGTACAAGGTGGGCAAAGAAACGGGAGAATTTAATTTTGCTGTTGGTAGTACATGGATTATTTTAGTAGGCTTATGGTAGGTTGTAAGAACGTATTTATTCCTTCTTTAGCTGCTAACGGTCCAATAAGTTCGAAAGACGCGTTGCAAGAAACATCTTTGGTGTTATTGGTCCGTTAAAGGATTCACTAACTTAGAGATCTGATTTCCCTCCTATAATAATATTAAATAAATTTTATTCCACCATTAGCCAGCCATCTTACGTACATTTTGTGTATTTGGGAATAGTTTATATATTTTGATTCGTCATAATGTTACCTGTGTCAGATTCAGGCATGCGATGTTTTGTATAATAGGCCTATATACACGATATTAAAATAATATTGCATATCGATGGCTAAAAGTGATACCTCGTATCTGTACATTTACAGATAATAAAAATAAACTGTTCTAGAAATTAGTTTCTCAAAATAGACAAACTTACTCGTATAATGTTTCTGCTTTGCAAGATCTTCAATTCGAGAACAAAATATTAGTACACCGCCCAATTTTGTGAACATAATAATAATGCAGTTAAACTAAATTACCAATTTTGTAGATACGAGGTACCTCTTCTTAGCCATCCATATACGGTAATTTTATTACTTTACTTATTTATTAATTATTTCTTCGCATAGTGAAGTTATTATTTATTTCTTTATTACAGACTCTAGTTCATCGTCTGTAGTCTGTCTTTTTATTTTCTATAAAACCAATGCACTTGTGCGCTATTTCTAATAACAAATAGGCATATTTATCTTTCTCACTGAAACTTCTGTTCCTGATTTCTTTCTGGTTCGTATTAGTCTAAATTTATTGCAAATTTTGACAACAATAATAGTAATATGCGTTACAAGAGCGGATATGTTGAAGTTTTCATGTTCGAGGAAAAGTTTGAAAAAGCGAAACGTAGTTGAGCTTTTTTAATTTCCGAGAATTGAAAGAAAACATACCGCTCGTGTATAGTACATTATTTTGTGCGAAGATCGTTTATTACATACCTGACAGAGGAATTTCTAATTAATTGCAATGAAATCTCCATCTTGATTCTGTTCAATGACGGCAAATTTGTAAAACAAAAATATCTATCTTCAACATTGTTGCTTTAAAATGTTTTCTGTGTTTACTATACTCCAGCAAGCCGTGATATACGTCTGTCTTTTTTTTTCCCCACAGTCCATAAATGCGAACTTAAAACAAACGGTAAGGTTATGTAATGATTTATTTTTCATTTTAATAGTTTAACAATATTATTTATATAACATATTGCAGTAACAACATCGGCATCTGGAATCTTGATTTCTTCACGGCTTCCTTAATGTTACTTGCATCACGAATCCAGTAACTTTAGTGGAGCTGTAGAGTTTACTTAATTTTTCCAAATATTTAAAAAGCAATAATTAACATTGCAATTTAGGTGAAATTGCAGTGGTAAATTTCCAATTTATAATTATTACTATACTGTACGTCTCTAAAAATAATATGTTAAAAGCCTAAAGCAGTAAAATCAATATGTCACTTAAGCGGTAAGAAGAGGGAAATTGTTATGTGTGTTCGGTTGGGAATACTGAATGTGGAATTTTAGACTTACTGCGAATTGGTTTTGTGCGGAAACCAAGCAAATACGTACGATCTCGCACAAAAGTAATTTCTCACATCAGTCAAGCAGCTGATGTTCTCTTTTTATTCATTCACGTACTATTGCGTCACTTGGGAAATCCCGTGGCTAACGTGGTTTTCTCGTTAGCCATGTGAAATCCAAAGATGTTTGGTTAATGATCCAATAACCAGTAGCCCGTTTCTTCTACTACCCGACAATCCATTAACTTTATAGGTCCACTAACCAATGGAGGAACATATTTTTTTATAGATCTGTTTTCTTGCAACCCAGCTTTAGGCTCATTGTCACTGTTGAGACTGATTGTTGCAACTTACTAAACATGGAGCATTGGACTGGTGGACAACGGGGATTTGCTGTAAAATGTTACTATCTAAATCGTGGTCGTCAGCACTCGCTGAAATGGATGAAGGTTAAGCAGTGCAACGTAATATGCCCAGTCGTGCAGCAGGAAGAGGGAGAGAATATACCCTCCAGCAGCCACGAAATTATCCGGGGGTAAAGAGACGCTAGCCCGAGGTGCATTGTGCTTATGACCGCTGATCTAAAGGATCAACGGGCAGAAGCCGCTGGTAGGGAGTTTCACCACCACTTCCAACTTCGTTATTATGATCCTGTGCCCTCTTCACGTGCGATTAAAACCAGCGTTCGCAATTTAGAAAAAACAGGCTCAGCACTACAGAAGAAGCCTCAAGGTAAAGAAAATAATATTCGTACTCCTGATAATATTGAGATTGTTAGAGAGTTGCTTTAGTGAGTAGTCCAGAGATACGCTCTGGCACTTAACATGAGCCGCTATGACGAATACTGAATAACGATTTAAAATTTCACCCACATAAATTGCAAATTGTGCATAAATTAAATCATCAGACTTAAAATAATGATGTCATTTTTTATAAAGGACATCCCCTGGCCTGCACGATCCCCCGATTTAAGTGCATGTGATTTCTTTTCATGGGGTATCTAAAAAGTAAGGTATACGTAAACAAACCTTGAAACATTGAACAGTCGGCCTGGGTAGCGCAGTCGGTATAGCGCTGGCCTTCTGTGTTCGAGGTTGCGGGTTCGATCCCGGCCCAGGTCGATGGTATTTAAGTGTGTTTAAATGTGACAGGCTCATGTCAGTACATTTACTGACATGTAAAAGAACTCCTGCGGGACAAAATTCCGGCACACCGGCGACGCTGATATAGCCTCTGCACTTGCGAGTGTCGTTAAAGAAACCTTACTTACAACTTACTTACAAATGGCTTTTAAGGAACCCGAAGGTTCATTGCCGCCCTCACATAAGCCCGCCATCCGTCCCTATCCTGTGCAAGATTAATCCAGTCTCTATCATCATATCCCACCTCCCTCAAATCCATTTTAATATTATCCTCCCATCTACGTCTCGGCCTCCCTAAAGGTCTTTTTCCCTCCGGTCTCCCAACTAACACTATATGCATTTCTGGATTCGCCCATACATCCTACATGTCCTGCCCATTAAAAATTAAAAAAACACTGAACAAATGATGAAAGTAATTCGTGATGAAATTTCAAACCTCACAGTCAAAATTTTGTAAAGTGTAATGATAATGAGTAACTTCAAAGAGCGATTACAAGAATGTATGCATGTTGGTGGAAGGAATTTGAAGGATGTCATTTCCAAGAAGTGGTGCATTCATGCAAATGGTATATTATATTCTATATTTTCATTTAATATAAGTTAATTTAATGCAATATCTGAACTTCCATTTCACTATTTAAAAATCTATATTACTTTTGGAACTGTGTCCTTATGAGGTAATTCGCTGCTATATCCATGGCTGAGAACCAGACTGTTCTACGTCCAACTTTTTATAAGAAAGAAATCTGTGTTTCATTGTGTTCCATATCCTTGTCAGCATGTATGAATCGAACAAAATTGTAATATTCCTCTTCATAAGGTTGCTATGAAGCTATTCCAAATTGTTTAATGAAGCTTTGAATGTCAGCAGCTTAAAATAGCTCTCCTGAAAAAAAAAATAGTAAAATGGACTTGGAACAGTCTGGTTCTGAGCCATCGATATGTCACTGGAAATCCGCTTTCTGCGCTTCTATCTGGATTTCTTTCCACCGAACTTTGAAACAGTGAGGATCGTGTACGGGGGGAGATTTCATCAGTGTGTATTTCAAATTGAAAGGCGGAATACACGAAAACGATCATGTAGAAAGCTTGCTGAGTAGGCTAATGTTGATTTCTTTTTTCCTCGAAAGTCCTGGGTCTAGCTACAAACGAAAATCTTACAAAAATCATTTTAATATTGTACAGGGCATATCAAAAGTCCGGTAACACTTTTAATATTTTATTACACAAAAACTACTAATGATAGCAATTTCAAACACACGTCAGTTTAAAGTCAAACTCTCAAAGTTCTGTTTACACCTTACAGAGATTCAGTGTGTGAACCATGAGTGACTCGGCAGATGTCCAAACGATAATCAAACTCTTCCCAAACCCTTTTCAGCATATCCTCTGTGACCGTGGCGGCAGCTTCTCGAATTCTGGTTTTTAGTTCCTCTAAATCACTTGGCAAAGGCGGTACAAACACTCGGTCCTTTAGGTATCCCTTAGACTAGATCTCGATGACGATTTCGTCTTTCAGCAAGATGGGGCTCCGCCACATTTCCACAATGCAGTTCGTGCTTACCTGAATAAGGAGATGTCTGATCGTTGGATAGGACGTGCTGGAGTAAGGGACAGATGTTTCATGACATGGCCACCAAGGTCGCCCGATATGACTGCATGTGACTTTTTTCTATGGGGGTACTAAAGGACCGTGTGTTTGTGCCGCCTTTGCCACGTGATTTAGAGGAACCAAAAACCAGAATTCGAGAAGCTGCCGCCACGGTCACAGAGGATATGTTGAAAAGGGTATGGGAAGAGTTTGATTATCGTTTGGACATCTGCCGAGTCACTCGTGGTTCACACATTGAATCTCTGTAAGGTGTAAAACGAACTTTGAGAGTTTGACTTTAAACTGACGTGTGTTTGAAAGTGCTATCATTAGTAATTTTTGTGTAATAAAATATTGAAAGTGTTACCGGACTTTGATATGCCCTGTATATGAAATTGTAAGTTTTGTACCGCCACGGTGGTTCAGTGCTAGAGCGCTGGGCTTACAGGCCAGGGTGCCCGGGTTCAAATCCAGGTTGAACCACCCTGAATTTATAATTTGTTTATAAAAGTTTCAAAACAAGGACAAAAGAGGACGGCGATAACACGACCTGCAGTAACTTGTGCATCCATCAAATTCCAACGTGAACTCTGCGAGATATAAACTCGTGTCTCTGATGCGTAAAGCGCAATATTATGCATTCCACCCACGCATCTGAGCTACATGCACAAATACAATGACGATAGCTTGAGAGGTCACGTCATGCACTGGTTATTCAAAACCGTACACTTTACATCCTTTATCTCCATCCACCTCAAAACGGTGTTTAGCACATTACGCTAAATCATATGACCAGCTGGAAACAGTAATAAACCCGGAAAGTCCATGTGATTACTTTTGTAGGCTAATGACAGGTGAAAGAACTGAGAATATGAATACTCTGGCCTGTAAGGAAAATGTATACTCGTATAAATATATGCAGTGTGTATTCAATATAAAATATCCCTGTTATCTTAAATAAGGGATCCGAAGGTACTGTTTAATATGCAGGGGCGAAAATAATTGAAAGGACAAATAGTGAACGTGAGGACATTACTACGAGATAATTTCCAAAAAGGTAAGTCTTCAAATAACTACAGTAGATGTAGAAATATACTGTACAGGCTATTCCTCCAATTATAACTAATTCTTTCCTCATCATCCCATCGGAACACAGCTAGCAACACTCCGGCCCATGAGGGGAGGGAGTTTAAAACATGACGGAAGTTATGTTCTCATAGAAGTTCCTTAGTTTGCCGTATTGGGTCGGAGTGTGGTAGCTGTGTTCTGATGGGAAGAAATTGGTTATAAGTCTTGCCAATTTGACAATTTCAAACAATATTATGAATACCCATTATTTACAGGATTTATCAGGTTTATAAGATTGGTATTGGACCCATAATAATAATAATAATAATAATAATAATAATAATAATAATAATAATAATAATAATTATTATTATTATTATTATTGTACTATAAAATCGTCATTTTGTATGCTCAATTTACAATTTCAGTCGGAGACAAAGTAGCTATATTTGTTCAACTGGTCATTGATTAGCTGTTGGCAAACCTGTTACGTTTGAATTTTGAAGAGACAGTACGTGGGCCATTCACGTTTGTTAAGCACCATTACCATATCAAATTTGCCCCCGATTAAAATATACGGCACCGAAATTCAGTTCAGTGAATCAGTAAAGAATCTAGGTATTTATATGGATAAAAGTTTAAACTGGAACATTCAAGTTGCAGAAACCTGAAAAAAAGTATTCTCATTAATCCACTCGTTTAGGCGATTGAAGAATTTTCTACCATTTTCCATGAAAAAAAAAATGTTAGTGCAAACAATCGTGATGCCCCACTTCGATTATTGTGATATTCTACTTACTGACCTAAGCATTACTTCGGCGCACAGACTACAACGTGTTCATAATATGTGCGTCCGTTTCGTCTGCAATATTCGCCGGGCTGATCACGTAACACCATCCCTCGAAATGTTGTCCTGGCTCCGTCTGGAAGATCATAGGAAAATCCACTGTCTTTCCCTTCTCTTTCACATATTGCATTTCTCCATTCCTGTCTATCTCGCGTCTCGTTTTCAAAATTTATCCACCCATCATAACCTAGACACACGATCACAACACTCCTCAATATTATCCATTCCCTCCCACCGAACATCCTCATATTCATCTTCTTTCACTGTGGCTGTTCCTCGACTTTGAAATTCCCTACCGAGTAATGTCAGGGACTGTCAGACATCAAACAAATTTAAGGATAGGCTAACGAAATATTTTTCTAACAATTCTTGTTAACAATAATAGCTGTTTCAGGTTTCTCAATGTTTAATGGTTATATATATATATATATATATATATATATATATATATATATCACAGATAAATATCTAAATTATTTTATTATTATTATTATTATTATTATCACTATTTCTTACCAATGTATATTATTGTCACACTAACATTACTTATCCAACTTTCATTATTTACTTTGATGTTGTTTTATGGTCTAGATATTAATGTAATAACTATGTAAGCAATTGTATGCAATTAGAATTAGAGTCTGGCTGGGCGGAAGAGAAGGCCTACTGGCCTTAGCTCTGCCAGATTAAATAAATAAATAATAATAATAATGATTATTATTATTATTATTATTATTATTATTATTACGTTGATGCAAACAGATCGTGTAGGAAAGGTAATTGTTTTCAGTTTCATTTTCAACCATTATATTCAAATCTATATGGCAAACAAAAACCATACGAAGTATGCATATTGTGGTTAAACATTTAATATAATCTGATAAATTATTACGGTCCTTTGGAGAGAAATATGAAAAACATCAGAAATAATATTGTTTGTACGATGGATACCTTAATACACATTGGGCTCTGTAACATGAGATGTACTTCCGATTTTTGCCACCATTGACTTCGGTTTAACATCACTTCAATAGACTCTCGAACGTAAACATAGTTAGAGATCTTTCGCGGCTGAGTTCAAAAGGGAAGTAACTCAAAATTCAAAGTTTTGAAAACCCCGCACTTTAAAGCTTTATGTTGCTATGAAAAATCAAAAGATCGCTTAAATTACTACAAAGTCTGTTAATGATGCTTTACTCGTATTATATATGTGTGTATAGTTGAAAGCATCGTTACTTGGTGAACCTGTCAAACTTTTAGTAGCGAACACTAAATGTCCCTGGCTGATATTTCTCTTCTGATGTCTGTTCCATGCCTTCCAGAGAAATTGTTTTAAGTTCTATTACTTAGAGCTTGTTCATTGGATTTCTCTCAGCAAGACGAAGCTTTAAAATTCAGAATTCTCAAAACTTTAAATTTTGAGTTACTTTGATTTGGAACTGGGCCGTCGATTTGTCTATTCTCCGTTCCCAATACGGAAAACTGAAGAACTTGTATCATAAATAGGGACCGGATTTTTATGTAATATCAAGGTGTGAAATATGTACATATTTATGTAAGAAAAATAAGCTGAATATGTACCAAAATATGTAAAATCATGAAAATATTTAATATCAATATGTGGAAGGTATAGAATAGGTAAGACTCTCCAGTTGTGATTTCATAGAGTACCCGACTTTTTACCGCATATTTGACACATTGCAATTATTACATCTGTAGTGAAACCTTCGTCCATCTCAATCCATGATTTTATTTTTGTCGTTAGGATTGAAGATAGAAGGGCCATTTTAGTTAATTAAAAGCAGTAGATAATATCACTTGCACTTTATAATGTAAGTACTAAAGCTAGAGAACTGAGTGAAATGAATGACACAACAATACTGCAAGCATTGTTTCGCTTTACTGTATTAGGAGCAAACAAGAGGAGATGTGGGACACGTGCATTTTAGCTGCTCCCTGCAAGGAACAAAGTACATACTAAAACCTCAAACTATAGGCATTTACAAACTGTTGATGGCCTGGAACTAAGGACGTTATGATTCGTGCCGAAATATATATTTTCTCGGGTAGATAAAAAGGCTTTTTAAATGTGTGTATTTCAAATTGTAAACTTCCCTAACAGAAGTTTTTTTCCCCCCTTTTAGAGAAGTAAAAATGAATACCCCCTAAATATGTAGATTTATGTAATATCAAGCCGTAATATGTAATGTGGGGTAAATATGTAAAAATATGTAGTATCAAATTTTATTATATTAATGGTAATTACGAGATTCGCAAAGATTTGTTATTTATATACGGTTAGGTTGAAAGGAATATAATATGTAATTACATAAAAATCTGGTCCCTAATCATAAGATACAATAAATAACCATTGTTGCATCATAAGAGTTAAATCTCCTCAGTGTACAGCTTCCATGAACCAAATTTGGTACTGGAGTTAGACGTTCTTCGTATAGAGCTGACTAAATAGATACAGTTTAAGTTAAGTGTAATCTCCTCGTACATCAAGAGAGCAATATTTTATTTAACGATGCTTTCAACTACAGACGTTATTTAGCAGCGAAATACTAAGTGAGAGAAAAACGACCTACAAAATATTACCCCTGGAGTCCTTGACCAGACAGAGTTCTTTTATGTGCAGCAGATCTACACGTGCCTAGTATTCCGTGCTAAGATTTATAACGTGCCAATACTGGAAAAATTGTGGAGTAAGAATCATATGATGACCAGGAAGGAACTTTAGCAGTGCATTTGTCTCGCAAGTTCTGCTGTGATTCGAACTCTAGTCACTTTACTGAGAATTCGCCAGATGACTAATCCATTGATAGGCTTAACATTCTCGAAGTCCTTGTGAAATTCCCAACTTGCTGCCGAAGAAACACGGGTTGAAGATTAACAGCCAAGACGTCTTGAAACTTTCATTTATACTAACACAAAAAAAGGTGCCGTAACAGCGTGCAGGATTATATACGTTCTTAGAAGTGAAGAAAAGACCCAACGGGAGAATAAAAGCAGTTTCAAGAACTGCTCAAAGGCCCAACTCCTTTTATATTCCTGCGGGATGGCGGCAGTCGTCTGGGCATTGTAAAGATACAGTTAGTACTCCCAAACGACGAGCCTCTTAAACGAGAAAGAAAACAAATTAATGAAGTCGCATCCTTAAGGGTTTGGCACGACAAACAGAACCTCCTTTTACATATTTCAGCCTTACGTCATACATCTCAGCACGTAGACTGGAGTGAATATTTTAGATTTCAGACGAAAAAAAAAATGCTTCAGAAATAATTTTCTCTGTTCCTAAGAAGATGATTATATCAGGTGTGTGTGAGTGCGTACATGTATGTATGTATGCCTGTAGTTTATGCATATACGTATGTACTGTGTGCATATGTACGCCTATTTAATGAATTCCCGTCTTGCAAATCAATAGAGTGAAACATCGTTAATCCGGACCCCGATAAGTCGGACTTCGCTTCCGCACAGGCAAAAAAAAAAAAAAAACGACGAGCTAGTAAAAATTAAAGAACCTTGTTTTAAGGCTTACTTTTATACATTAGAACTATGGAATTATAGTCGATTATCCGAACACCGATCAACCGAAACATCGGTTAACGGAAAGCGTTCCAGTCGGCAAATTTGAATTTGCGCGCGCTCCATGTAGAAGTTTCGCTAGCGCTGTTTGCGAGATTTAGCGACAAAAAAACGAGTCTCAGCTCTGAAGCAAAAAAAAAAAAAAAAAAAGTTTGGACTTCTTTTCATAAACTGTAGGCCTACTTTAATGGCCGTTTTGAACTTGTCAAACTAGGCTAGTCAGTTCTGTGTTATTTGTAAGATGTGTGATACAAAATATATATTGCATGTATAGTTCTGTGTTTAATATTTATCAGTGTTTCTTTGTTTCATACTGCTCCTATGATACCGGTACAAATTGTTTTCGTAAATAATCGGTTATCCGAACACCCCTCATCCCCAATTGTTTCGGATAACCGATGCTCTACCGTACAATATTACACCTACAGTATTAAAAATTGTACTGCATCATGTCTTGCTTTATATTTTACTGTACTGTATAGTGAATTTAGGTCTATGCCCTTTAAATATACCATAATAAACGTATTTTGTTGCTATAAACGGAGTTTTAATGCATTACCTACTATTCTTTTAGGTTATTTCAGTTAATTCGGACTTTCGTTAAACCAGTCAACTTATCCCCTCCAATTAGTCCGGATTAACGTTTTTTTTTTAATGAATATATACCCGAAATGAGCATATGCTCGTGCTCGGGTACAGTCCAGTAGTCTACATAAATTTTACAGAGATCAATAATAATGTTGATGTTAGAAATAATAGTAACAATGATAATAATAATAATTTATTTATTATTTATTTATTATTTATTTATTATTAATATTTGTGTGCTGAACAACAGCCAGAGGCCAATTATAGTTCAGCACAATACACAAACAGAAGATACAAAGGTGCAAAACAAAAATAAATAATATCATAAATAACAAAAACATACATGAATACAATTGAGTACAAACAGTAAAAACTAATAATCAAAACGAAACTAAACCTTAAAAGGATCTAAATTGTGCCCATGCAAATTGGCTTATTTTATGCATCTACAGACTGGAGAAAGTGATTTTGAATTTCGGTTATAAAATTTTTTTTGAAATCTTAAACCTTTTGTAGAAATACGAAGGCTGATATTGTTTATGATAGACTCACAATCAATATCACCCTTGATAACTTTGCAAAAAAATTGATAATCAAGATTTAGACGTCTAGCATAAAGGCTACAACAGTTAAAATATTTACAGGTAATATCATAGTTAAAGTCAGTGGAATTGGGTATATATCGAAAAGCACATAAGGAAATAAATTTTCTTTGAATATTTTCCAATTTAACCGAATCGGTTGAAGTAATGGAATTCCAGGCTACAGATGCATATTCAAGTTTAGAGCGAACCAAAGTAAAGTATAGAATTAATAGTGACTCAGGAGTAGAAAAAGAATAAGTTATAGACCTTATTAAACCAAGCATTCTTATTGAATGATTATAAATATATTGAACATGATCGTGAAAGTATAATTTAGAATCGAGTAGTACACCAAGATCTTTTATAGAATTTTTCCTAATAATAATAATAATAATAATAATAATAATAATAATAATAATAATAATAATAATAATAATAATAATAGAATATCCGTGACGGAGATGATACAAAGATAGTAATACAAATTAATTTAATAATAATAATAATAATAATAATAATAATAGTAATAAAACAAAAATATTTACAATAATAAAATAAATACTAAGACGGATAAAATAAAATATAAAACCACTTAACGAGAGTTAACACTACTTAAATAAGCATATAATAACCAGAAAAAAAATGACGAACTCGAAAATCAACAGAAAAGTTTGTTGTATCGCAGACGACAGCAACCGCCGTATTGTCATTGTGATTATGCATTATTGGTAGTAGGGGGGAGCCGAAGATCTATGTAACTGCCGTTCTGTTCGAATCTTCTCATACAATCATGGGAAGTTAATGCTGAAAAACAAAATGTCTACAAGTCAAACTGTTCATTATTACCAGGATAAATACAAATAATACTGAAATATATTAATCAAACGTGGTTTTACTGTACCTGTATTTTTGTTGTGAAAGTAGGAATCAATCACTTTCCTTTTTAAATAAATAGAGGTCTAGTTATTGATGAACGAGGAAACCATCATAATGGCTGAGAGGTTCGAAGCCTGGACCTCACCAATGGGAATCTAATGTTTTATGCTGAGCTACATCGCTCGGGCAGAGTAATCACGACACAGTTAAAATGACACAAAATAGTAGTGAATTTTTAGATTTTTTTTCAACAGTGTACGCAACAATGTTCTAAGAAAAAAAAGACGTTTAGATGTACGAACAACAATAGTTCATAAAAATTTAAGCTCCACGCAGAAAAACGCATCTGAGTGCTTTAGAGCATAGCAAAAATGTTGAGGGAGCAAGGCTCTCCTATGCCGGATTACTGCCAAGGTGGAAATCGTTCGAAAAGAAAGGGAAAATAGAAATCATTTTACACTAGTCATTTTATAACCTGTCCTAAAAAATTGAAGGAGGGACTAAACTGTAACGGTTTAGAAAATTAAGAAAATTATATAAAAAACAGAGTATATGAAGTGCACCGTCTTCCACAAGGTATTTTTCATATGGCGAGGAATGCAAATAAAACATGCAACGTTACGGTATTCCTAAATTAATTAAACTTGTAAAAATAAAAAGTGCTATCACTAATGTAAAAAATAACGCAGATGAATGTTACTAATTATTTTAGTATGGATTATGTATAAGCTTTCTGTTTCTACTGCAACAAGGTCAGTCACTCTCCGAACAAAAGAACAAGAAAAGTGAAACAAAATAAACGATATATCTGTAACGCTATCATGTCCGCTAGCCTACTATGCACGCTGGCCCGCGCAACAGGGGAGTCAGAGAAGTTGCCTACGGCTCACGGCGCGGAAAAATTGCAGTTCGCTGATCAATAGGAAGAAACAACATTACTCCAAGTATAAAATGATTATATCAGAAAGCGAGACCAAGAAGAGGGGAAGGAAGATGATGGATAATGCCATATATATCTTGAACCCCACTCTTGCAACTAGAAGAGAAGTTACTTCTAATGTAATGGTTGCATTTCATCATTGCCTACTTCGTAGATGAACCCTATGGCACGTTCCGTCCTGATTGCGAATAGTAGCGAAATAATGTTATAAATAGTTAAAAAATATAGAAGAAGCGCGAATCTCTGATCGTGTGAACACAGCGAAAATACGGAAGACAGAAGGAATACTCTCCCAGTCACTGTCAATGAGGAGACCAGATGAGAAATATTTAAAAGGTACGCGAAAACGTATCCCTGCAACGGAGAAAAAAATAAATACGTGAGCTCCAAGCCTCTTGGCCACTTGTCTCACTCCGAGTTTCGCCGTTCCATTGAAGGAACTTTAGAGAATTTTTAAGAAGAAACCCGATAATGAACGTAATCTAATAGCTATTACAGAGGGGTGGGAGAAGCAACAAAGAACAGCAATAAGGCTCAATAGCCGAATATTTCAAAGCCTGCATATCGAGTGGAACAGCCGCAGTTCTCGCAAGAGAAGAGATCCGAACCCGTACACTGTGCGAATGACACACGAACAAACTCGTCGCAAAGCAATGATAAAATACACGTCTTTGGTCAATTTAATAACAGTGTTCATTAAAATTGGTAAAATGCATTAAAATTGACGAAAATATATAACTTAACAGTTGTATGAGCACTATGTCTGTTGAGCTTCTTTATTTATCATACATGTTTCGGGGATAGCATCCCCATCATCAGTGATGTCAAGACAGAGCGATTCCGGATGTTTGATCTGTGCCCCTGCGTGACATGATATGAACTGTTGTGAATTGATGAACCGACAGAAAACAAAAGATGCGAAAACAAATGAATGAGGTGTATAAACAAATGCTCTTTCATAGTTAAATATAAAAATATAGGGGTGTCATTTGAAATTTTAAATGGGGTGGCCGGAGGGTGGGGGTGGCATCTAAAATGCAATTAAGCCTGGTTTCAGACTTCCCCCTCAATATCTAAATTGACGTGTTTCTTTTTTAAGTTGAATTCAATTTAAATAATTAGTTATTTAGACTGGTAAGTATTGAAATGAAAGCCTCGTATATAAATTGCCGTCACAATTTACGATTCTGAATAGTGTAACATAAACAAGTTGAAATACGTTACCTCCACCAAAATGACGAAAAATGACTTGGAAATTCACAGCTTACCTGAAACAAAGAACAGAAATATATAGTTAGAAAAATGCATGGCTGGTTTGTTTACAGTGTCTCAGATATGATCAATTAATACCTTTCTGTACTTATCGGTTTGTGGAAAATTAATTCTATATAAGATAAGGTATTTGTACAGATGGATTCAGTACTCTCCAATGACAGAATACAGTTTCTACAGTTAGATATCAGACGCCATAATTCAAGATTAGACGCCAGGACCATCTATACAAGTATTTGAAATATCGATATGAGTTAATTAATAATAATAATAATAATAATAATAATAATAATAATAATAATAATAATAATAATAATAATAATAACAGAGAATCATACGCATTGAAATAAAATACGTACCACGATTTACATATAGATACCTTCCGCAAAAATTTCTCAGTTGATAGACCTTCCGTTTCAAAAAGGCACTTAAGGAAACATCGTAAGACACAGGGGCATTAAACAGAAACATTGCATACATATTTTGTGCGAGATCATGCGTATTTGCTTGTTTTCCGCACAGAACCAATACGCGGTAAGTGTGAAATACCACATTCATTATTCCCAACGTAACACACATAACAATTTCCCCTCTTCTTACCGCTTAAGCGCGACATTCATTTTACTGCTTTAGGCTTTTAACATATTTTTAGAGACGTTTAACATAGTAATAATTATAAATTGGAAACTTACCACTGCAATTTCACCTAAATTGCAATGTTAATTATTATTTTCAAATATTTGCAAAAATAAAGTAAAGTCTACTACTCCACGAAACTTATTGCATTCCTGATACAAGTAACATTAAGGAAGCCGTGAAAAAATCAACAAGATTCCAGATGCGGATGTTATTACTGCAATATGTTATATAAATTATATTGTTAAAATATTAAAATGAAAAATAAATCATTACATAACCTTACCGTTTGTTTTAAGTTCGCATTTATACACGGGGGGGATAAAAAGACAGACGTATATCACGGCCTGCTGGAGTATAGTAAATACAGAAAACTTTTTATAGCAACAATGTTGAAGAAAGATATTTTGTTTTCCGAAATTGCCGTCATTAAACAGAAACCAACATGGAGATTTCATTGCAACTAATTAGAAATTTGTCTTTCAGGTATGTAATAAACGATCTTCGCAGAAAATAATGTACGATACACGAGCGGTATGTTTGTTTTCTTGTTCTCGGAAATTAAAAAAGCTCAACTACGTTTCGCTTTTTCAATCTTTTCCTCGAACATGAAAACGTCAACATACCGCTCTTGTAACGTATATTACTATTACATAGTTCTTATACTAATACAGAGAAAGATATGCGACGTAAGAAATAGATTTCTAAATAAATACAGAAACATCAAAGAAAATGGAAATGCCAACTTCAAAGAGTGAGTTCATGAAGAAGCCCTAAAACTATTCATACCCATATACCAAGAGGTCGACCAGCAAAAAAGTTGGCATGAAAATGTTATGTAAAATTGCAACAGACCTTATGGTCTAACAGAGAGTCCTTCATAAACGACACTACGAGACGTACAGAAACGTACAGCTGTCGTACGTACCAAAGTTCAATGCATTTGTCGGGCGTTGCACGAGTGCAGTTCACCTATCTGTTGTCAGCTACTGAGTGATGAAACAATATAAGTTGCACTACATTACACATGATTGAATTGTTTGAGAACAATGAAAGCCGCCGGCGTGGCTCAGTCAGTTAAGGCGCTTGCCTGCCGATCTGAAGCTGCGCTCGGGTGCGGGTTCGATCCCCGGTTGGGATGACTACCTGGCTGGTTTTTTTCCGAGGTTTTCCCCAACCGTAAGGTAAATGCCAGGTAATCTATGGCGAATCCTCGACCTCATCTCGCCAAATACCATCTCCCTATCACCAATCTCATCGACGCTAAATAACCCAGAAGTTGAAACAATGAAGAGATTACTCATTCGTACGTAGTGTAGTGCAAGCTATTTTGTTGTAATTGTTTGAGAACACTGCATGGTATAGGGCAAGCGATTATGTTAGTTTAACAGACTGTTTTGGAATGGTGAATAGAATATTTCAGTGATTTTTTTTAGTTTTAAGTTACGCAAAAAATTAGAAGAAAATAGCCAACAAGGCATTTCGAACATTTCGGTAGAAGCCGTTAGTCGAGTATTTCAGAACAATCTTAGGAGACATCAGAAACGTTTTGAAGCAGGAGAAAAAACTGTATATCTTGTAACACAGGTAAGATGCAACTGTAGTTGGTTATTTAACGACGCTGTATCAACTACTAGGTAATTTATCATCGATGAAATTGATGATCGCGAGATGGTATTTGGCGTGATGACGCCGAGGATTCGCCATACATTAAATTCGCCCTACAGTTGAGGAAAACCTCGGAAAACCCTAACCAAGTAATCAGCCCAAGCGGGAACCGAACCCATGCCCCAGCGCAGCTCCGGATCAGGAGGCAAGCACCTTTTTTCGACTGAGCTACGCCGGTTGTTGCGCATGTATTCACTTTTAAACAGTTTATAAATATTTCCCCCGCTAAACAAGTTTTAGAAGTTAAAGTTACTGCCGTGGAAACGGCGATGATTTCGTCGTCACTATGCGAGGCGCATTACAGAAAATGTCGCTGAGCTTGCGGTGTGAGGAAAGCGTCATATGTACACAGAATGAACCATAAGTAACGTCATTCATTTCAAAGGGTTATTCTGCGAGATATTTCTAACAAAGATGTTTAATACAATTTTGCTTGTTTTTGCTTCCTTTCGAATATAAAAATTATTTTACATGAAACATACAGTATCATAGCGTGTTTTCCAAATGCCTTCGAGTTAATTCTCGATATATTTAATCAGTTCATAGAGCGGTGAATTACAATAATAAATTATTGAAATAATTTTTAGTTTCGTCCTTTAAATGTACAGCAATATTATGCGAACAAATGTAACTTTTCGTTCTGAAGAGAAATTTTAAAATTTTACATATGTTCGGATCAAATTTCTGCATATTAAAAGGACAAAACTAAAATCCTTGAATAATTTATCATAATACACTGCTCTCAGAAACTGATTAAATATATTGGGAATTAACTGGAAGGCTTTTCCAAAACACGCAATATGTTAAATATAAAATTTTTACCTCGGAAAGGAAGCAAAAAACGAGCAAAATTTTATTGAAATATTTTGTTTGAAATATCTCAAAGAATAACCCTCTGAAATTAATGACACTATTTACGGTCCACTCTGTATAGAGGACACTGTACTTATAACAAGGATCAATGAAGTAGCCGGCCTCGGTAGCGTAGTTGGTATAGCGCTGGTCTTCTATGTTCGAGGTTGCGGGTTTGATCCCGGCCCAGGTCGATGGCATTTAAGTGTGTTTAAATACGACAGGCTCATGTCAGTAGATTTACTGGCATGCAAAAGAGCTTCTGCGGGACAAAATTCCGGCACACCGGCGACGCTGATATAACCTCTGCAGTTGCGAGCGTCGTTAAATAAACCATAATTTAAAATTTCAATTAAGTAAATACATGGATTCCTCCAGGAGGCAAGTAAAGCTTTGTGTCGCGTGACATAAATTTAAGAGTCGCAAGAGACCACTGTCTCAGACAAAAATTGTCGCACATGCTGAATTTCGACGAATTATAAACTCAGTCAAGTAGATTATTACCTAACACACATGCACACACGCACATGTGCATATCGAGTATATGCTAAATATTGAAGGATTGCACCAGTTATATAATGAATGGACAGTTTCCGTTCTTCTTTAACACAAGTTTTCACAATAGCTGTCATTAAAGAAGGTTTAAAATCACTTAAAGATTAAAACGGGTTGACACGCGATACAGAATGGATTGACTCCAAACTGCTTTAAGTGCTTTTCACGGTTCATAATAAAATGACATTAAACACCTCAACAATAATTAGCAAAGCATCAAAATTTCATAAATTAAAATCAAACCGTAATAATATCAGTTCAAAACCGCCAGCACGCAGCCATGCGAGGCTGCATCATTCATGTTAATGCATTTGTTGTGTCCAGTAATGCGTTGTGACCACACGAGTCGCCAACACAAATGGCGATCATGGTACCAGTGCTCTACATAGTGCTGCGTGCGATAAAAACACGCACGAAATGATTTCAATATCCTCCAACATTGCACGATGAGGTATACTAGACTTGCCAACCTTCGTAAGTAAAAATTAGGGACACTAACGTTACTGACAATTTTATTGCAATAATTATTTCCACCTATCAATCCACCTATTCAACAAAAGTACTTTTATAACAGTATACGTATATTTTAACAACCACGTCATTTCACATGTAAAAACAATTACAAAAACTTGCCAAAATGACCACAAAGCAAGTTGAAAAACAGTATAGGTAAATCCCTTATAAAAGAAATTGAAACTAGGAACCATGTTACTGCCAATTCTAGAATGGTGGAGCTCTACCCAATATTAAATAAAACCAGACATTTAATAGTAATATGCGTTACAAGAGCGGTATGTTGAAGTTTTCATGTTCGAGGAAAAGTTTGAAAAAGCGAAACGTAGTTGAGCTTTTTTAATTTCCGAGGATTGAAAGAAAACATAGGCTACCGCTCGTGTATCGTACATTATTTTGTGCGAAGATCGTTTATTACACACCTGAAAGAGGAATTTCTAATTAGTTGCAATGAAATCTCCATGTTGGTTTCTGTTCAATGACGGCAAATTTGCAAAACAAAAATATCTATCTTCAACATTGTTGCTTTAAAATGTTTTTTGTGTTTACTATACTCCAGCAGGCCGTGATATACGTCTGTCTTTTTTTCCCCCAGTCTATAAATGCGAACTTAAAACAAAGGTAAGGTTATGTAATATTTTAACAATATTATTTATATAACATATTGCAGTAATAACATCGGCATCTGGAATCTTGTTGATTTTTTCACGGCTCCCTTAATGTTACTTGCATCACGAATCCAGTAACTTTAGTGGAGTTGTAGAGTTTACTTAATTTTTGCAAATATTTAAAAACAATAATTAACAGTGCAATTTAGGTGAAATTGCAGTGGTAAGTTTCCAATTTATAATTATTACTATAGTGAACGTCTCTAAAAATAATATGTTAAAAGCCTAAAGCAGTAAAATCAATGTGTCACTTAAGCGGTAAGAAGAGGGAAATTGTTATGCGTGTTAGGTTGGGAATACTGAATGTGGAATTTTATACTTTCCGCGGATTAGTTTTGTGCGGAAACCAAGCAAATACGCACGATCTCGCACAAACATACATACAGCATTGATTTTGTATAAAGCATTAATTAGGTCGGTAATATTATATGCTTGTCCTGCTTGGGGACATGCATCTATTACAGTTCTTAAAAAATTACAGGTTTTCCAAAACAAACTTTTAAGATTCATTACAGGACTGCCTAGAGTAACACCTGTTAGATTAATTCATAAAGATCAAGCCTTCTGCACGTACACCAAGTCGTACAGCAGCAACAACCCACTAATTTCTTCCCTGGGTAACTACAACCCTGCTTTAGATAAACATAGAAGATCTAAGAGCGTACTCCACCCTCTAGCTTGGAACGACAACGTACAAGACGAATACTAACTTGAACACTAAACAACCACTTGACTCTACAGACAGACATAAATATATTAATGCACTAATATTGTTATTTCTCTGTTTCAGGGTCATCACGTTATTGGGCGCATAGATGCATTTTACATATTTCCTTGTATATAATTTTTATGTATTTTTTATTGTACTTATATTATAAATCATGATTAAACGACAACCTTCCACCTGAACATATACAGTCCCTACAGAAGCCAATTGGCTTGTCGTCAGCACGACACCTCATCCTGCTCATGGTTTTTCCGTGGTTTCCCTTGAGTAATAAGACAAATGTCGGGATGAGCCCTAAAAGAAATGGGCCACGGACCACTTCCCTTCTCCCACTCTTTCTCTTCTACTATCACAAAGAACTTGCTAATTTCTTAGATAATCCTATAATATGATAATAGGGGAAAATAAATATACTGTAAGTTCACAGGGCTAACGGCTTCGAAGCTGGGTACCTGGTTCTAATGAAGTGCACTGGTAGCAACTTTAAAACGTGGGGGCATGAGATAGTTACTCTGCCTGCCATAAATAAATTCACTTCAATGAAATTCCCCAATGTAAAAAAAAAAACATGTTACTGAAGTAATTACTAACCTAATATGAACTAACTTAACGTAATCTGAACTAATCTAACCTACCTACAGAAAATATTCCAGCCACTCTTCTCGGAAAATACAGGCACGTTTACGTGATTTATCACCAGAGACATCAGAGCTTATCACACGTGAGGGGCTGCGGTATTTTACAAGTCTTCGTTGTTGCCCTCGCTTATATCTAATCTAATCTATATCTGTCGTAGAAGTGGTCGCATAATTTTTTCTACCGAAACCAATGAATGAGTTATCAAGTGTAACAAAGTGGACATAATACTGAATGGCGCCAAACTAAAGTCGAAGTGCATACAGCGCATAAGATGAGCACAGAGAATAGATGATTCAGTAAGTATTCTGTGATCAAACCTGCCCTAACTTGTGTATTATGATCATTGCACCCGTCACTCTGTTGGCACAACAACGAGAATTTAATTTCTGCCGTGAACATGCGTACTAGAGTCATTTCTCCATTTCGTAAGTATGTCTGTACGACACTGTGAGGAATTATCTTCCAATTCATACTAAATCCAACAATCTAATAGGAACAAGAATCAACTGTAAGTAAAATGTCTAATATGCCATGAAATCGGGACAGTTTGATACATGAATAAATTATTTCGGGACGCGGGACGCAATGGTCGAAATCGGGACTGTCCCAGAAAAAACGGGACTGTTGGAAAGCCTAGGTATAACCAGAAACAATCGCCTACTTTGCGGTTCAGTTTACTTCCACAGGATTACATACACTATTTTCATTACGTTGCCAAACAACGTGCACGACAAATGACAATAAACAACAGTTTTATAATTTATATAATACTCATAACATTATTCCGATGAATTATTATCAAGAAAATGAGAAAAACACCTGTATAATATGATATGAACTATGTTCCGATCAAATTTAACTACGCCTGCTAAGGCTTTATAAAGTCAGGAAGCAGAGGACGTGGTGATAGTGGAATAATATTGGAATGCCAATGATTATAAGAGGAAATAATAGTACATATTTCACAGAATCTACTGGATCCGTTAGTAAAAAAAAAAAATACACCCGATGAAAACAGCCCACAACTTATTTTCCCAAAACTAAGCAATGACAAAAATACAAAAACGACTTGTATCTCTGTATTACTTGTTCCTTTCTCCCATCCTCCACCATCACTCTCCACTTACTCCCACATATACCTCCTTCCTCTACCCATTTCCTCCTCCTCCCTCGTCTCCTGATCTATTTCCACCATTGTTCCCCTCCTGTTCCCACCGCCTTTGACTTCCTTCACCCACCCCAACAAAACTCTCACCCCTGCTAAGCTACTGGTCCTGTATCTAATATCCATATCCTCCTCCTACTTCCCTCCCTTACCATATAACTCCTCACCTCCCGCATACTGCACACACTTTCCCCTAACGCTCCTTTTCTTCACCCCGAAGCATTCCTACTCTTTCCCTCCCCACCTGCCACTACTCTTCCTTCTCCACTCTTATACTCCCTTCCCAACTCCCTCCCACCATCACTAATCCCCTCCCATCTCCCCTTACTTATATTCTTCCCTCCCGGCTCTACTCAGTCCCTCTTCTTCCGCCCCTACCCACTGCTTACCATCCCGCCACAGCTCTACCCACCGCGTCACGCCTATATTCTATCCCTCCTCTCTAGCCCAACCTCTCCCATGCACTACTCCGCACCTCCCAACCCTACTCTAGCTCATACCTCCACCCAACCTTGCTCTCCCCTCTCCTTCCCACTGCAACTCTACCCTTCTCTACTCTACCTCACACCTACTCTTCCCCTTCCTTTCACTATATCCTCTCCTCTTCTTCCACAGCTTTACCCGCCCCTCTCGTCATTGTGCTACCTCATACATCCCAACTCCACTCTACCTTCTTCTTCCCTCTACAGCGCTACTCGTCCCTACGCTACCTCACACCTCTCTCCCCTCCTCTACCTTCTACAGCTCTACCCACCCCTCTCGTACCACATACCACGCAATCCTACTTTTCCCTTTCCCTCGATTTTATTCTTCTCCTAAACTCCTCTATCCCTCCCACTTCTACTGCTCTCTAATATTCAATTTCCCTCTCCTCTTACCACCGCCATTCTCATATTTTCCTCATTTATTTTGTTCTTACTCTTTGCCTTAATTTTCTTACTGTCTTCTCAATTTACATTAATGTAGAATCAGTTATTTTGGTCCATTCTTTTGATTTCTATAGTACAGTTTTGCTTATTCCTAACCCATATTTTGGCTTTTCTTTGACCTGACGTCAGATTAATAAATGACAGAATTTAAGTAATATAAATTCGTCACACAGATCTTTATCATTTTAGAAAGAACAAATATTCTTCAGTCAAGCCGCAACAAAATTCCGTGCAGCAGAGAAGCTAAGAATATTCATTATTATGATACATTTTACATCATAATCTGGAGGAAAAAATTAAAGAGAAACATTGAAGAGATGCCTTAAAATGCGCTCTACCATTATGGTTCGTAAGAGAAGCTGCTGCGAAATGTATCATAACAGGCCACGACTGCTGATCATCTTTGTCGATTGAGCATACTATATAAACCACAATGTATGCCCTGCAATAGTTTAGACATCATGGATTCCAGATATGATTGTGTATATTGTGATTTTTATTCAAAACAATAATGTAACGTTCATTGTCACAACAATACTCACTTTCTATAATTGAATTTAAACACTCCCGTCAACAATGGGATTTCCACTCCACACAGCAACACAGTATTCGTTATTGCACTCCACAGGCGACAATGACAATTCACTTGGACTAATGAGAACAACAATGTATTCCTAAACTCAACTAATGTTCACAAAGCACTATTTACAACACAAAACTGTCAGTTCTCAGTTCACAGTTTGTTTGCCTTAGCTAGTTCTTCTAGCTCATTCACTCAAGTCACAGTATATCGAACCCAAGACTTGCAGAGACGGTCCACTAAACTTCGAACTCAGGTCACTCGACTGCGGTCCACTGCACGTCGAACCACAGACTCCGGATACGCCGCATTCGCCTGGACGCTCGCACAGTTGCGGACACACACTCAAGTCGAACTCCGGTCTCGAAGCTGGCTTCACTGCTACACAAGAGTGACTGGCTTGCTGACCAAAAACTGAACTCTCTTCTCCTCGCGTCCTGTATTTATTACTAAACCATAGTTTCCAGAACGTACGATTCTGGAAGTTTCCGTTTCTGGTGTCTTCCACCTGTTACTCGCGGCTTCTGTTTCCGCATGTCTGTTCGGGAGGTTTCCTTCCCCCCCCCTTCACCTCGCACAGCGAAGCACCTACAGCTTTGCGTCCCCTTTCGCCTCGCGCCGCAGTGCACCTCCCCTTGCCCTCTCGGCATGCAGACGTTCCCCTTACGTCCGTCCCCTCCAGACCAGCGCGGCTGCAGCCTCCCTCGCCGCACCGACCTCCTCTCGCGCGCGTGATCGACTCCCAGCTGTCACAACATTTTCTCACTAATGGCTTCGGTGAACAAATACTGGTAGACTACACACAAGATGAATTTATCTCAACGTCACAATGTATTTTATTAATACCAGGGTCATTTCATAAGTCGTGGCAACTATCTTATATCCTCCAAATAACCGAAAATGTAGTTAGTTCAGTGTATACGTTTGAAAACCTGTTGTACACTGTACGGGATGCCACCGCCAGATGGCGCCTGTGTGCATTGGTAGCTAGTTGACAGCACACGCAAAAGTTAGTATGCTAGAGGCTGTGCTCCAAGATGGATGTAAGTAAAGTTGAACAGCGGTCATACGTGAAAATTGCAGTTCTTCGTGGCAGAAGTTCTCTATCATTTTGGCGTACGACAGTAAAAGTGTTCTAGAGTGTCATCCTGTTCGTGAGGGGCACACTGTCAATCCCCAATACTACAGATCATTCCTGATGTACCATCTTCGTCATACAATTCTGCTGGGCAATGTAATAATCTTCCATGATAACGCAATAGCCCACACTGCAGCTCCTGTCAGAAACCCTTTGCAGCGGTGGGGGGGGGGTGGGAGATCTTGGAACGTCCTCCCTACTCACCCGATCTCAGTCCAAGCGACTTCGATCTCAATCCGCAATTGAAGAGGCCGCTGCGTGGGAAGCGGTTTCCAAACAGGGAGGACATCTCAACAGCGTTTCGACGGGAGGTGGTACACATAGATGAATCGCACACAGCCGGTGGTATTCAACGACTGCATCATCGTTGGCAAAGATGTGTGAAAGCCTTGGGGATTATTTTGAAGGGTGTTAGCTGTGAGTAATGTACTTTGTTTCCTTTGTGTATGATAAAACAATGATTCTATTTACGCATTTTTCAATTTCCCTTATCAATTGCTTTCTGTACCAGGATCCAAGTTGGTATTAGCATTACGAAGCGTATTCCAACAAACTTCAACCGCATATAAAGAATTTCTATTCCTATATGATTCAAGTAACATTTATTCTACAAAACTCATTTATTACAAACTGTTTGCAACAATTAATATTTAGTATGAAACGCTTTGTTCTTTATCATCAATTTTATGCGGTTTAGCACGCTGTTCATGAGATTTTCACGTTTTTTCTTGATGTCTTCATCCCTGAGCCATATTTGGATAAGTGCTTCTATGAGGTCCACCTTGGTGGCAATCGTCGTGTTTTTAGCTTTCTCTTTATGATAGACCAAATATTTTGAATTGGATTTGCATCTGGGCTGGTATCTGGCCAAGGAAGGACGTCTACATTATTTTCAGCCAGAAAATTAGTTACTGATCTGGCTTAGTAACAGGATGCTCCAATCTGCATGAAGACACATTCACCATCAGGGAACCAGTCCCTCATTTGTGGAAAAATTCGTGTTTCTAGGACTTTTTTTTGTACTGATTCTGTCGCATAGAGTCCTTTAGAATTATTTTGTGGCCAGTAGTTCATGATAATTATCAAAATGTAAAAAAATTTGGTGCTAAGTCTAATAATTTGCACATGTCTGTAGTTGCCATTACTTATGAAATGACCTTCGTATTTTAATTGTTTTGAAAGTTTTATTTGTATGTTCGTCATTGTAGGGCTAATGAGATTCGTCAAATCCCTGTGCATTAAATAAATAACGTTAACAAGTTCATCACGACATCGAATCTTCATTTACACATGCGACAAGTAATCAACAAACAAACATCCGTGAATTAGACGGCATTGGAACTCTCGACAGTGGTTTCCATTCAGTGTCAAATTTACAGTTTACTATTTTGTACACTAAGACTAGCATTTTAGTTTATAAGCTACATAAATTAATAATAAATTGGATTGATTCTGTATGACTCAAAACAAAGTAGGAAAATTGAGAATGAAACGCGTGTTGGTTTGCTTTTCATGTGTTTACAGTCATCGTCCTCATCACCATCACAAGAGGATTATAATAAAAATTGTAATCAGGTTTCAGGTTATAGTTTGAGACTTTAGTTCTTCAATTAACGTTTAAGGGCCGTATTCAAAGACATTCTTAGCGCGGACTTCCGGTGTTTGATCAGCGAACTAACGTTTTTCGTATTCATAAACCAGTGTTAGCGATATGATATGATATGAATCCTGTACAAGTAACCAGTCGATAGCCGGGGCTAGTTTAGCACGCTCGTAGCGCAGGCTAGCGAAATGTCTATGAATAGCACCCTTAGAGGTTTTCTCTATGAAATCTACGAGCCACCGGCGTAGCCCAGTCGGCTAAGGCGCTTGCCTGCCGATCCGGAGTTGAGCTCGGGCGCGGGTTAAATTCCTGTTTGGACTGATTACTTGGTTGGGTTTTTCCGAGGTTTCTACCAGTTGCAAGGCAAATATCAGGTAATCTATGTCGAATACTCGGTCTCATCCCGTTATCACCAATTCCATCGACGCCAAATAACCTCGTAGTTGATACGTCGTTAAATAACCACGTAAAAAAAATGAAATCTACGAGCTCTAAATTTGCAAGTTATCACGTACAATGGCATATCTTCATCATCCCTCTGTGAACATGAATATCTTTCATATAAAGCTGAAACATTTTATCATCTTTCCTTTATGTTTTCCTATGTAAAAATATTGCTCAGTACACTAGAGTGTTTAATTTAATTCCCATCCTACGTGTAAAACATATTCAAATACAGACGAAAGTGTTAGAAAGATTATACGATGAAGATTCGATAAAACAGGCGACGAAAACAAAACCAAAACGCATCCAGGTAATCACGGAACAAAAAAAAAAGCACTGCAACGTACGGAGTATTACCATAATGGAGTCCCAGAACGTATTGCTACATGGCGCGGAGTAATCAAGCCGGAACAACTCCCCCTTCTCCATGCATATTGTAATAAGTCACGTGATAGGGACAGATTATACGGATGCTGTGGTCCAGGGCGCGTCTCGACTCCGAGTCCTCCAAACCGCCATTCACCCCATGTGTCGCCAAGCAATTAACAAACTAACAAGTTAGCAGGTGCGAGCGAGGGCAAACACAGATGAACCAGCGCTCATCTGGGAATGAACTGCTACAGAGTCACTGGTCCTGAAACTGCAGCTATCCGACACGATTTTCCTAGCCACAAAAATCCAATTAAAATAAGTACAGAAAAAAGTAGTGGAAAATTCAACAGAGTACATCGTAACAACCAACACAGCTTGATTACGTGTAGGTACTGTATTTTTATTTTCTATGTTAATTTGCTTTTAGTTTAAGTTGCTGGTCAGATAGGAAGTCCTTGCTATGAACAATACATGAGACGTGTACCGGGACTGGGCGTCTGCCACCCACTCTCGTAACCATTACCGGGTGGAAATGAAGATGCCGTACAAGCAAATGATTAAATAATGCAAATCAAAATAAGAATATGATAAAAAATAACAACGGAAACACAAAATAGTAAGCCTATATATTGAAATACGAGTAATAACGGAAACTCAAAATAAGAATATGATAAAATGATAATGGAAACTCAAGATAGGAATATAATGAAATTATACTGAAAACTCAAAATATGAATATGATAGAACAATGGAAACTTAAAATAGGATCATGATGAAGTAATGACACTCAAAATAGCGATGTGATAAAGTAACTAACTCGAAATAAGAATATGATCAAATTACGGTAACTCAAAATAAGAATATGATGAAATAATAATGGAAAATCAAAATACGAACATGATAAAATAACGAAAACTTAAAATAATAATGAGAAGTCAAAAAAAGAATATGATAACATAATGACGGGAAGTCAAAATAAGAATATGATAAAATAATAATGGGAAGTCAAAATAAGAATATGATAAAATAATAACGGGAAGTAAAAATAACAACATGATAAAATAATAACGGGAAGCCAAAATAAGAATATGATAAAATAATAACGGGAAGTCAAAATAAGAATTTGATAAAATAATAACAGAAGGTCAAAATAAGAATATGATAAAATAATTACGGTAAGTCAAAATAAGAATATGATAAAATAAGAACAGAAAGTCAAAATAAGAATATGATAAGCTTATGACGGAAAGTCAAAATAAGAATATGATAAAATAGGCCTAATGACGGAAAGTCAAAATAAGAATATGATAAAATAATAACAGAAAGTCAAAATAAGAATATGATTAACTAATGACGGAAAGTCAAAATAAGAATATGGTAAAATAATAACGGAAAGTCAAAATAAGAATATGATAAAATAATAACGGAAAGTCAAAATAAGAATATGATTAACTAATGACGGAAAGTCAAAATAAGAATATGATAAAATAATAATGGAAAGTCAAAATAAGAATATGATAAAATAATAACAGAAAGTCAAAATAAGAATATGTTTAACTAATGACGGAAAGTCAAAATAAGA
The DNA here is from genome assembly GCF_040183065.1 of Periplaneta americana. Lineage (NCBI taxonomy): Eukaryota > Metazoa > Arthropoda > Insecta > Blattodea > Blattidae > Periplaneta > Periplaneta americana. The sequence goes on along the minus strand of NC_091124.1, from coordinate 22,478,665 downwards.
ATATGATAAAATAATGACGGAAAGTCAAAATAAGAATATGATAAAATAAGAACAGAAAGTCAAAATAAGAATATGATAAACTAATGACGGAAAATCAAAATAAGAATATGATAAAATAGGCCTAATGACGGAAAGTCAAAATAAGAATATGATAAAATAGGACTATTGACGGAAAGTCAAAATAAGAATTGATAAAATAATGACGGAAAGTGAAAATAAGAGTATGATAAAATAATGACGGGAAGTCAAAATAAGAATATGATAAAATAATAACAGAAAGTCAAAATAAGAATATGATTAACTAATGACGGAAAGTCAAAATAAGAATATGGTAAAATAATAACGGAAAGTCAAAATAAGAATATGGTAAAATAATAACGGAAAGTCAAAATAAGAATATGATAAAATAATAATGGAAAGTCAAAATAAGAATATGATAAAATAAGAATATGATGAAATAATAACAGAAAGTCAAAATAAGAATATGTTTAACTAATGACGGAAAGTCAAAATAAGAATATGATAAAATAATGACGGAAAGTCAAAATAAGAATATGATAAAATAATGACAGAAAGTCAAATAAGAATATGATAAACTAATGACGGAAAGTCAAAATAAGAATATGATAAACTAATAACGGAAAGTCAAAATAAGAATATGATAAAATAATAACAGAAAGTCAAAATAAGAATATGATTAACTAATGACGGAAAGTCAAAATAAGAATATGATAAAATAATGACGGAAAGTCAAATAAGAATATGATAAACTAATGACGGAAAGTCAAAATAAGAATATGGTAAAATAATAACGGGAAATCAAAATAAGAATATGATAAAATAATAACAGAAAGCCAAAATAAGAATATGATTAACTAATGACGGAAAATCAAAATAAGAATATGGTAAAATAATAACGGAAAGTCAAAATAAGAATATGATAGAATAATAACGGAAAGTCAAAATAAGAATATGATAAAATAATAACAGAAAGTCAAAATAAGAATATGATTAACTAATGACGGAAAGTCAAAATAAGAATATGTTTAACTAATGACGGAAAGTCAAAATAAGAATATGATAAAATAATGACGGAAAGTCAAAATAAGAATATGATAAAATAATAACAGAAAGTCAAAATAAGAATATGATTAACTAATGACGGAAAATCAAAATAAGAATATGGTAAAATAACGGAAAGTCAAAATAAGAATATGATAGAATAATAACGGAAAGTCAAAATAAGAATATCATAAAATAATAACAGAAAGTCAAAATAAGAATATGATTAACTAATGACGGAAAGTCAAAATAAGAATATGATTAACTAATGACGGAAAGTCAAAATAAGAATATGATAAAATAATGACGGAAAGTCAAAATAAGAATATGATAAAATAATAACAGAAAGTCAAAATAAGAATATGATTAACTAATGACGGAAAATCAAAATAAGAATATGATAAAATAATAACGGAGAGTCAAAATAAGAATATGATAGAATAATAACGGAAAGTCATAATAAGAATATGATAAAATAATAACAGAAAGTCAAAATAAGAATATGATTAACTAATGACGGAAAGTCAAAATAAGAATATGATTAACTAATGACGGAAAGTCAAAATAAGAATATGATAAAATAATGACGGAAAGTCAAAATAAGAATATGATAAAATAATAACAGAAAGTCAAAATAAGAATATGATTAACTAATGACGGAAAGTCAAAATAAGAATATGATAAAATAATGACGGAAAGTCAAAATAAGAATATGATAAAATAATGACGGAAAGTCAAATAAGAATATGATAAACTAATGACGAAAAGTCAAAATAAGAATATGATAAACTAATAACGGAAAGTCAAAATAAGAATATGATAAAATAACGAAAACTTAAAATAACAATGGGACAAAATAATAATGGAAAGTCAAAATAAGAATATGATAAAACAATTACGGAAAGTCAAAATAACATTTACTACCAACGCATACACCAGAAATGATACGGAAACATTTTTAACAATTTCCTTGAAGAATACACCGAGCCCTTCACACAGCTCACTGCCAACATCCTGTACTTTACAGATGCATTTAAGCACCTATGAAATTCACTTACATCTGAGTTTCAGCACATAAAAGCCTTCGCAACATTTGTGCCACACATTTCAGTCTATGGTCATATGGCCGTCTATAACAGTGTGATAGAAATCTTAAGTGTCACACATATCTGGACTTACGATACCTGCGTGTCCTAACCTGCCCTTTACGGTCCGGGACATAAAAGCGTGCGTCCTGGGTCAAGCGTCTGACGTCAGAGGCTCGACAATTACAAAGAGCTCTAAACTAAGGAGTATTAGTATCGAATTGCTACGGCGGACATCAGATTAATGTTTCAGCAGGACCGTAAAGTTCTACGCCGAAGCACCCACTCCGCTATTTTATACTGACTCTTTACCCTAGAATTCATAGACCTGTTTTATGAATATTGCAAAGTAATGTAGCCCTAGTGTACGCCATATTGGTTTATACCTTATTCTTCTCACGGTCATCCACACAGCTTTCCATTGTAATATTCTATTCATTCATTCAGATTATATGCGAAGACTCTCAAAAGCCTTACGTCTGTAACAGTCTTTTTTTTTTCAGCATTGTCACGGCGTAACCACGGTTTTATTACAGCCATAGCCGTCACGGCTGCCCTCTATAAATCGAGGTCGACTTAAGTGTTAAAATCCAAAATTGGAATGCAGATATAAATACTGGCATATACAGATACCATAGATTTACACTATTTTTTAACATGAAGCCTTTATTTTCAAGTGTCAAATGCATGAAACGTTATGCAAATATCAACATCTGACATCACTTGCTTACAGCGTATTCCGAATCTCACCGGTCCGGTGGCATCAATGACGTCACGTTACAACAATAATAAGGAACAAAACTGCTGGAAGAATCGATGCTGTCATGGCGACTGTGTAAGTGGTTATCTGTGCTACGCTAGCAAAATTTTGCGAAATTTCCGTACTGCCATCTCGTTCAAATAAAAGAGATCATAAACAACTTATTTCTTGAACCGGTAGTAATAACTGGTCCGTTGACATGTTCGCTCATAACCCATTAACATATTGTTTTTACGTTGTGCTCATTACAAACCATACAGAAGAACTAAAGCAGAACACACCGCCATGACACAACAGTGCACGATGTCATTCGTCTGCTAATTCCCGCCCTATACAAGAACCAATCAGATTCACTGATGGCGGCTGATGGAGACTGCCACCACCTCTGCAAGTTGATGGCACCGGTGCGACACCGGTGGAGCATCAATGACGTCATCGGTGGAATTCGGAACACCGTGATGCCATCGGATTGCTCACCGGTGAGATTCGGAATACGCTCTTAGCAACGGCAATGAGTTACGTCACAGTCATGACTAACGAGAAAGACAGGCGATGGCGCGACGTCACATTCTTAGTCATAACATGGCCAACATTGAACAAGTTTATATATAAATGCACGTTTAACATGAGTTTAGTATAGCAATTCCTTTGCTTTTTAGAACTTTGAACACTCGCGATTGTCACGGATCACACACTGACATGGTGTTTGCTAGAGGGCTACTTCCTTGCATTAATTATATTTCTTATTTCTCTTATCATAGACCGACATTAACGGTCTCCAGCAAACCAAATCAGATGAAACACAGTATTCTATACTAATAATAAATCTGTAGCCGAAATTTTTCTGGTAATTTTCGCTTTTCCAAAAATAATTGGTCCTAACATGTATAATTAACCATCCTGAAACCGAAAATCGCTTTTTTGAAATTTTTGTTTGTATGTCTGTCTGTCTGTATGTTTGTTACCTTTTCACGCGATAATGGCTGAACCGATTTATACGAAAATTTGGAATCTAAATTAAGTTTGTTGTAACTTAGATTTTAGGCTATATGACATTAAAAATACTTTATTTAAAGGGGGGGGGTATAAGGGGTCTTGAATTAAATAAATCGAAATATCTCGCTTATTATTAATTTTCATGAAAACTATTATATAACAAAAGTTTCTTTAAACATAATTTCCGATAAGTTTTATTCTATACAAAATTTTGATAGGACTGATATTTAATGAGATAAATGAGTTTTAAAATTAAGATAACAACGCCATCTAAGTCGCTGTAATGAAATAAAAAAAAAGTTACTTCGTCTATAAGGGGCCTTGACAACAACAATCGAAAGCTATTAAACATAGCCTACAGAGAATGTTTCTGTGTTTCTATGAAGTAACATCGGAAGCTAAATTAACCGATTTGTATAATTAACTATTATTTCACCATTGGAAAGCGTAGTTTCTCTAGATGGACATAATGCTATAATGTTATTACAGTAACTTCTGAGTGAATCCAGGACAGGTAAGATTAAAATAGCTTCTTATGCATAGAAAACTTGATAGGCTATTCTGTATATTCATTTCCTGTATTTCTTAAAATAATATTTATGAACACATTCATTTTCATCTCAAAGAATTAACGATTGGTGTTAACATATATAATTATTCATCCTGAGACTGAAAATCGCTTTTTTTTTTTTAATTTTTGATTGTATGTGTCTCTGTCTGTCTGTCTGGATGTTTGTTACCTTTTCACGCGATAATGGCTGAACGAATTTCGATGAAAATTGGAATATAAATTAAGTTTGTTGTAAGTTAGATTTTAGGCTATATGGTATTCAAAATACTTTATTTAAAAAGGAGGTTATAAGGGGGCCTGAATTAAATAAACCCAAAATATCTCGCTTATTATTGATTTTTGTGAAAAATGTTACATAACAAAAGTGTCTTTAAAAATGATTTCCGATACGTTTCATTACAAGAAAAAATTTGATGGGACCAAATTGCACCAAAAACGGATGTTCTCTGAACCAAATGATCATATTTTAATTAGTTGCATGTAATAACAATTAAGAAACTTGTTAACGGAATTATCATTGCACTAAATTAGTTGTCTCTGGAGCAAAATGATCGCATTTTAATTATTTAAATACACTTTAAATTAAGTGACATATTAAACTATTTATCCTTGTATCAAACACGAATGTTCCCTGGACCACATGTCCTATTTTAATTATGTAATTACTTTATATTTATTTCTAACAAGTGCAGCGGAGCGCACGGGTACAGGTAGTACTATTATAAATATTTGTATAAATATATTATGGCATACAGCTACTTGATAAGTAAATAAAGAAAAAATAATAATTGAGATACAACACGTAAATTGCAAAGTTTATTTCACTCTCAATCACATTCACAATCCTTATAATTCTTATATTGAGAGCATAAAAGTTGCAATTACTAGATCCTACGAATCCTTTGTCACTTTTCTTCATTTCAAATATCACGCAGAAACATGTTTCACCTTCACAATTTATCTTTAATTTCCATCTCTTTTTTGGTCGACAATCATTTGTCTCTCTTTTAGATCACCTTCGTTATCTCGTAATGATTCGAGTGAATGTCTTGTGTGAATTTGACACAGAGAGCACGACGTTTTAGAACGTCTTCTCAATATGATGGCTCCTTGACACTAGACGACCTTGAAGAGACGCGACACAACGTTTCAAAGCGCTATCTTTATTGAGACCTGTGCTACACAAAGTTTTGTTAGCACGTGCATCCGCGCATTTGCGAAATCACGATGGACTCGAAACTGGAGCAGAGAGCCAACATCAAATTCTTCGGGAAATCGGCAACCGAAACCCATGGAATGTTGAAGCAAACCTACGAGAATGAAGCAGAGAGTCAGACGAGGCGTTTTGAGTGACATTCGCGTTTCAGAAATGGCAGAACATCGCTGGAGGACGACGAGAGGCCAGATCTTGACCACACAAGTGCAACACTGCCGAAAATGTCGAAAAAATTCGACAAATTGTGCATAATGATCCTCACGTCAATTTTGAACATGAACGACCACAACTCTGGACAGAGAACAAATTGATGCTCCATGACGACAATGCGTCAGCTCACAGAGCTCTCGCAGCACGCCAGTTTTGCACCTGTAACAAGATGGTCGTCGTTCCTCACCCCAGTATTCACCAGATTTGGCCAGTATTCACCAGAAGTAGGCTATATATTTTAATTCTACCAGGGTTTGGAAATAATTTCACATATTATTTGCCATGAAAGCCTGCAACTTTTTTTTTTTTTAGTTTCCGAAGATGAAATTGAAACTAAAGTGTCGCCGTTTTGGCACGGTGGAGGAGATCCAAACCGAATCGCAGAAGGTGCTTGACAGGCTTCAAGAACACGACTTCCAGGAGGCATTCCAAAAATGGCAGACACGTTGAGATCAGTGTATAGCTGCCCAAGGGTACTACTTTGAAGGGGATGGCAGCCAAATTTAAATCACGCAATTTTATTTCCATTTATGGGACAGGTCTCGGAATTTAATGATCACACCTCGTACAAGCAGATAGGAAACATAATCTGAATAGTTAGTGTCCTGAGTTTATTTATTTACTTTTTTTTTTTTTTGCAAATTAAACCGTTTAGCCATGAATTTGAATTGAATAATTGCGAAAATCCTTAAAATAAATCTCGCAACATAGGGCACTGTCGCGCGTCACCGATTGAGTACAGCAGAATGAGAGGGGAAGATAAGGAGTGCACGCCGCGCTTGTTACAGTAGCCGTGATGTCGTCAAAGTCAGGGTCAAATCTGAACCAGCCACATAATAATAGGAGTAATAACAGCAGCAGCAGCAGCAGCAGGAACGTAATAGTAGTAATTTTCTGTTCAAGGATTAGGCAAAAATAAATTTATTTCAAGGACCGTATGTCTCCATATTACCTTTCAGCTCCACATTTCTTTCGGACGTCCAGAAACTCTTAATACTGTAGCTTGTAAACAATATTCTTTCGTTACTCTTTCGTATTATGACTGAAAATGTGGGAAGTTTGTTTACCCCTCGACGTACCTATTTCACGGCATTTGCTGGAATATTTTTCATTAAGGCTGCTTCTCTAGCGTGGGTTATTTCATCATAGTGCCTTGGTGCTCCTCAATGCAATGTGCATCCTTCCATTTTAGTTCACAGTTCTGCCGTTAATGAGATGAGAACGCACGGATGACAGAAGAAGCGCCAATTATCCTCATGCCAACGGCTTTAAGAAAAACAAACGCTGTTTTAACTCGCATGTAATACTCATTTACATGATGTTGGTGTAACATAATCCACTTAACCTTCTGCTTCAATTATATCATGAGATTACTCCCACCGTATGCTTGTACTAACAAACCTATGAATATTTTAAATGTGTGTACAATGAAAATAGTACGTACAAATAATATACAAAAATGAGAAGAAAAAAAGCAAGCCTGAAGAACAATAAATAAAATTAAAAATATTTATATTATTTTTATTTATTTATTCCATAGATCTTAAATCAGGATTGTAGCTTTGCGATCTGAAACAAGTAAACCATTAATAAAAATGCATAAGCAGATTAACTCAATTTTCAGCATGACAACTTTGCTAATATTGTTCTGAACAGTTTGTCTTGTCCCTTCAAAGCTTTAAGATAACTTCTCTTTTATAACAGCTGAGACTAACTAACCTAGCACTGGAGTAAACTCCAAAAAGACTGTCTGAGATGAAACAAACAACCGGTGAGCTTTATCTGTGGGAATATACAGGGTGTTTCCGGGCTAGTGTTACAAACTTCCAGGGACTAATTAATGAATTATGGTTTATTTAACGACGCTCGCAACTGCAGAGCTTATCGCCGTCGCCGGTGTGCCAGAATTTTTGTCCCGCAGGAGTTCTTTTACATGCCAATAAATCTACTGACATGGGCCTGTCGCATTTAAACACACTTAAATGCCATCGACCTCGACCGGGATCGAACCCGCAACCTCGAGCTTAGAAGGCTAGCGCTATACCATCTACGCTACCGAGGAACACCCTTCCAGGGATGATGGGGAAGGGCACATGTATCAATTTGAGATAAGGAACCTTGTCCGGAAATGATCGAGCCGAAAGTTACAAGCAAAAATAGGTGTATATGTATATTTATCTGTACATCTTACACATACGGTCTTACTAATAAAAACTGTATATACAGACGTTTAACTGTCTTATACTTATACAATGAGCAGCTCGTTTATAAGTCGTGTGTAAATTCCTTACTAATAATCACTACATACGTCGTGTATAACAGTATAACTGTTACACACCTACGTCATAGTTTCGTCATTACTTTGTTACGAAAGGTAATAGAATATCTGAGGTTCTCTATTGCATACGGTAGAGCGCTCTAGTGTAGCGTGTTAAATATCGATAGTACAACTGGCTCTAATCGATTACCACACTACATTTTGGTCAAAGAGTACAAGCTACAGCAATATTATTCTAATAATTCTATGATCTTTGGTTTGTTCTTCTTTGGTTACTAGGCAACCATCATCATAAAATGACAGTCGATACGAACAGCTGTTAGAGGGGCGGCCATTTTTTCCCTATGTACAACGCTTAAACGAGGGGTTTCGTGTATATAACTACTGCAAAGCAATTTCCATTGTATAGTTACAGCCTATTTATACGTCCATAGCTTATTCATGGTTTATTAGAAACGTTTTCTGTCTCAACTCTGCATAAGTCTCGTATAAAAACTATACACGGTTTATTAGTAAGACTGATACTGTATTCATCTGACGTTGTTTACGTTGTCTACTTACAGTATTCCATTCAGTGCGCTGTCTGAGGGGTGGGGACAGGAAACTACACTAAATCAATGCAGATAGCGTAATGTGTAACGGACATGGTCGGTCCTGATATGCACATCTGTAGACAGTGCGTGCGTGCGTGTGTGTGTGTGTGTGTGTAGAAGTTGCAGTGTCCAGTCGATCAGTCCTAGTGAAATGGAGGAGTACACGAGAGCGGAATATGCAAACCTGATTTTCGAATACGGATGAGCCAATGGGAACAGCAAACAAGCTCACAGATTGTATCGGACAAGTACCCACGTAGGAGACATCCGGCCCATATCATTTTTCCAAAGGTTAAGGGAAGGAGAGCACGTGGTGCAAAATTACGATTCCATTTCCACACAACTATTTTTGCTTACAACTTTCGACTCAGTCATTTCCGGACCAGGGTTTCTTATCTCAAATTGATACATGTGCCCTTCCCCATCATCCCTGAAAGTTTGTAACACCAGCCCGAAAACACCCTGTATTTGAAACAGCCGTCATGACGATTGCTTCATAGTCAGTCGATACAAAATGTGGTTAAAATTGTAAATGAAAACAATCATTTATCTCGTGTTGTGATATTAAAATGATTTCATAGGCACGCCTTGTTCTTCTCTTCATAAGTACAACGACAACTGGAAGTCACTGTTCATGGACGCTGATATGAATAGAGTATAATTGTTGGAATATTTGTGATGCACACTTGAATGTTCCGCCCATAAGCCAGTAAACACTTTTCTGTAATTGTTTCAATTGCCGATCAGTTGCGAATTTAAAACTTTTTCTGCAAGTGCAGCATCAACTGTAAAAGTCATCGGTCACCTTCAATTGTTTTCTTATATCTCCCTGCAATATCGGTGATGGTATCTCTAGAAATAAGCCAACAATAAATAGACAACCTATGTCTTGCTTCAAGGAACGACCACTCATATAAATTGAGAGAAGGAAGACAGAGGACGGACACTGGAAAGTTTTCTTTTCTCAGTCGTACTCTCAGGGACTGGAATGCTTTACCTGCAGACTTACTAAAGGGTTTACCAATAACCAAAAATGTATTTAAAATAGGCTTAAGGACTTTACTAATAGACGATTGATGTTTTGTTATTTGAAGTGTTGAATTAGTGAAGAACTGTGTTGTGTCAGTGAAGTGTATTGTGTAAGTGAAGTGTGTTTGTGTCAGTGAAGTTTTATAGTTTATAGTGGCAGTACAAAATATTTGAACAGTGAAAAGTTTTTGAAGTGTTAGTGAAATCAGGATAGTATCAGTGAAATGTGTCGTAGTTCCAGTGCAGTGAGTGAGTAGACAGCGAAATGAGTGTAGTGTTGAAAGGTACTTGTGCAGGTATGAACATATCATAGTCGTGGGTTTTAGTTCGAACTTAGGGTTAAGATACAAATTAGATTTACTTTAAATGTTATTTTAGGTGATTGTGCTTCATTTAATTTAGGATGCTCATTATTATTATTATTATTATTATTATTATTATTATTATTATTAATTTATTATGTATTTTTATTAATTGTGTTTATTATTAATTGTCATTATTGAGTGTAATTAGTTACCACTGTCACCGGGTATTTACCCATTTGCAGTGTGAATAAATACACACACATACGTTGAAATCTAATATGTGACAGAATATGGCCGTTACGAATTTGTATACTGTGACAAAACGTGGTGTGACGAACATGTAAAGTGTGACGAAACATACCTATGTCGAAAAACGTGTGGCGAAGAGGCCGGATCCCGAAAAACACGCGTTAAAATTTTATCTCGTTCGTGGGGTTGCTACACTTACCTGCGGTCTCGTTTCGCTAACGTCCCTGCTCACACAATAAAATGCAATTTTTAACACTTGTGTCTTACATAACTCTTTCGGTATTAGGGCTGCAGCAAACATGTACACACATGGACATTGATAATTTCAGCATCATAATATCTTCCCATATTGAGGAAGCAAATCGTAATAGTCCGGAGACAAAATGGAAAACGACGTAAGTTCACTGCTTACTAAATCTAAAATTAAACCCTCAGAAACGGAAGTAGAACAAAGCAATAGGTAATAGCAAAAGAAGTAATGCTGCTTGGATTCTGATTAAAACCTGACTTGCACTAATTCCGTGCTACGTAACAAATTGTGGTATCAAGCAGCGCCGAGGTCCGCCCTCAAAGACAGCCCGCTCATTCATTACGCTATCTAGGACACCGTCAAAGCTAATCGACGATGCGAATTGATATTCCAGGGTAACTCGTAACATCTGGCCGTCTGGTTTTGTACTCAACTCTACGTTCTGTCATTAACCAGGTCAGTTCCTGAAGAAAGCCGCTCACACACCAGAGGAAAAACAATTAGGTGCATTCGCCTTGCAGATCATTTCATTAAGCTCTTACTTAACTTCACGTGACTTCATAACTCTGACTATTCAGTTTTGTAGCTACTGTTATATTTTGTAGCATTGCTTGCTTTTATCCATTATTTCTTTTCTTCTGTTTTTCATTGTTTCTCCCTCTTACTTATCTGTCTGATTCCACAGTCTTTCTCGGCATCATAACTTAAATACTCGGTCACAATATGATAACACGCTAGAAATTCCACTGCACACATCATCTCTTTATTCTTCGTCTTTCACTGTTGCTACTTCTCGTCACTGGAATTCTCTGCCGCCTGAAGTCAAGGGCTGCCGAACTTTAATTTCCTTTAAATGGAAATTAGAAAAATATCTTATGATGAGTTGCCAGACCTAACGTGTTGCAAATGTGTTCCACTGTATTTATTTTTTTTTGTTTCTTATTTTTATTATTTAAATCGTGTTTATTTATCACTTAACGCCAATATGCATTCCACTGTGTTGTTGTTTTTTATTATTAATCTATTTTTGTGTACATTGTATTCAATTGTCGGTTTCTGGTTTAATTATGTAAATCCTATTTAATTGCAATCTAATACTAATATACTGTTTATTTTTATTTTTACTGTGTACATTTTTCTTTTTTATTGAATTATCGGCTTCAGTTTTTATGTGATTCGTATTTGATTCTAACAAATTAATATGTATTTCACTATGTTTATTTTTATTTTATGAGGTAAATTTTATGTAACTACCTCTTTTGATCTCATCATGTATCAGTATGTAATTACTTAATTCTGATCTACTTTTATGTTCAACTGTGTAAGCAAGTTTTAATCCTGGTTGAGTGTAAGAGAAGGCCTTACGACCTTAACTCTGCCAGGTTAAATAAAGCCATTATTATTATTATTATTATTATTATTATTATTATTATTTCTTCCCTCACTTGTTTTTACCCTTTCATTCCCTTATTTCTTCCTTTCTGCCTTACGCCCATCCTTGATTCCTTCTCATTTAGCTCTTTTTTTTACTATTCTCGCATTTTTTAATTTTCTACTTCAGTTTTTCCTTTCTTTATTCCTTTATTGCTTCCCTCAATTCTTTCGATTTTTTAACGCTGAAGCGTTTACCTTCAAGTCAACATTATACACAAAATGCAAGTCAAGCTGGCGCCTAACATTGTTAAATGTTAATAAATCAGTACCTGTAAAGTATAGACAACACAGCCCTATACGTAAATTAAAATACATGTGCTTGGACAATGCCCTAAAGGCGAGCTGCTGATCAATGCTAGACATCATCGTGTACGACATGCTTTGGTGACATCGTTAAAAACTTTAAATTGGGAAATTCATGAGGAAGTACATTGTGTATCATCAGATGGTTCTTTTAGACGGGCAGACATTATTGCTATCAACGGACGCTTAAAACGGGCTCTTGTTCTTGACCCTACTATCCGTTTCGAAAGAAACCTAAATCAGGTCACCGAAGTTGATATTGAGAAGTCTATATATGAACCTTGTCTGCCGTATCTTTCTCAAAAGTACAACGTTCCTCTTAAACAATGGTCTGTCATTGGTTTGCTGTTTGGCAGTAGAGCTTATTACAAAATTCACATGGAATTATCTCAAGGAACTTCACATTCCTTTCGATTATGTAATGACTATTCTTATAAATATTATCAAGGTTTCTCTTCAAGTATTACATCATCATCTCTATTTCAATTAATCCACTTATATTTGCCTTAAACAATTAACTTTCTTTTTTCTTTAATGTATCACATCACATTATATATATTTTTTTATTTAAATTTAAATATACACAATAAAGAAATATAATTACAAAACAAACAAAGAGAAATACAAATAAAATAATACAAGCAATATAAAAAGAAGATACAGTAGTATTAACAAAATTTGAGACCGAATGAGCAGCGCTCGTGCTCTGTCGCAGTTCAGATATAATATTAAAATAAAAAAAAATAATAATAAATAAGTAAAATAAAATAGGAACTAAAATATAATTACAACGGCAATGGAATTATATAATATAATATTAACACTAGAGAAGAATAATATCGCACGTGAAAAGTAAGACTAATATATATTTAAAAATTATAGAATACAAATATAATATAGGTTGATTAATTCATACACATAGGCTATAAAGTTATTTAATCAAATTGAAGATATTAACACGTTTCTAATTTTCTTGTTATATGTTAGTGGGTTACATGTTAGAAGTTCTGGGTGTAATTTAGTTAAAGCATTGTACAACCGAGGGTCAAAATTTATGCTATGCTTTAGACCAGCAGATGTGAGACATTTAGGTTCTACTAATGTTGAATTAATATTTTGTCTTGTGTCATAATTGTGTGTCTGTAATACAAACTTATTACGATATTGTAATATTGTACATGTTTACTGTATTCAGGACCCTTGTGGTCACTCAATTCTTTGAGCTGATGTCTATAATTTAGAAAAATATATATAAAAACTTCCTGTCTATGTTACTTATTTTACTCCTTAATTAACACTCTACACATAGTTATTGTTAGTCTAATGGAGGAAAGCCCCTAACACCATTCTAATAGTGGTATAATGGGCTGACGACGGTCAATTCAAATCTTGGTTACTGTCCTAAAACACATTTATTTTTATATGCGTATGTCTGCGTACCACCGTTGGTATGTGGCGGTCAATGCTTGCAATCGAATCGATTTTTCGAAAAAATCCATAAGTCAAATTTTAACAAAATTGAATTTATTGCTAATTCCTGTTCTATAGGGATATAAAAACCATTTTGTACAAAAATACCACAAGACAAACGGTATTTCTGTTGTGACATGGGCACTTGAAAATTAGATTTCATGTTATTTATGTCCTTAGTGATATTTCATACAGAGTACAGTAAAATTTGTTCACATGAAACAAACATTATGACGCCAGCTCCACACGTGTGGAGTAACGGTCAGCGCGTCTGGCCGCGAAACCAGTGGCCCAGATTCGATTCTCGGTCGGGACAAGTTACCTGGGTGAGGTTTTTTCCGGGGTTTTCCCCTCAACCCAATATGAGCAAATGCTGGGTAACTTTCGGTGCTGGATCCCGGACTCATTTCACCGGCATTACTTACTTACCCGGAGGTTCATTGCCGCCCTCACATAAGCCCGCCATTGGTCCCTATCCTAAGCAAGATTAATCCAGTCTCTACCATCATATCCCACCTCCCTCAAATCCATTTTAATATTATCTTCCCACCTACGTCTTGGCCTCCCCAAAGGTCTTTTTCCCTCTGGCCTCCCAACTAACACTCTATATGCATTTCTAGATTCGCCCATACGTGCTACATGTCCTGCCCATCTCAAACGTCTGGATTTTATGTTCCTAATTATGTCAGGTGCATTTCACCGGCATTACCACCTTCAACTCATTCAGACGCTAAATAACCTAAGATAGTGATAAAGCGTCCTAAAATACTTACTTACTTACTTACAAATGGCTTTTAAGGAACCCGAAGGTTCATTGCCGCCCTCACATAAGCCCGCCATCGGTCCCTATCCTGTGCAAGATTAATCCAGTCTCTATCATCATACCCCACCTCACTCCAATCCATTTTAATATTATCCTCCCATCTACGTCTCGGCCTCCCTAAACGTCTTTTTCCCTCCGGTCTCCCAACTAACACTCTATATGCATTTCTGGATTCGCCCATACGTGCTACATGCCCTGCCCATCTCAAACGTCTGGATTTAATGTTCCTAATTATGTCAGGTGAAGAATACAATGCGTGCAGTTCTGTGTTGTGTAACTTTCTCCATTCTCCTGTAACTTCATCCCGCTTAGCCCCAAATATTTTCCTTAGCACCTTATTCTCAAACACCCTGAACCTATGTTCCTCTCTCAGAGTGAGAGTCCAAGTTTCACAACCATACAGAAGAACCGGTAATATAACTGTTTTATAAATTCTAACTTTCAGATTTTTGGACAGCAGACTGGATGATAAGAGCTTCTCAACCGAATAATAACACGCATTTCCCATATTTATTCTGCGTTTAATTTCCTCCCGAGTGTCATTTATATTTGTTACTGTTGCTCCAAGATATTTGAAATTTTCCACCTCTTCGAAGGATAAATCTCCAATTTTTATATTTCCATTTCGTACAACATTCTGGTCACGAGACATAATCATATACTTTGTCTTTTCGGGATTTACTTCCAAACCGATCGCTCTACTTGCTTCAAGTAAAATTTCCGTGTTTTCCCTAATCGTTTGTGTAAAATAACCTACTAAAAATACTATAACTATATTTTAGAAAACGTATTATTTGTCTTTCTTCTGTTAAATATTACATTACCTCGTTAACATGTTTCAGCCTGCTACTGGCCATCTTCAGAACTGATGGTTGTTGGTTTTGGCGCCGTTTGTTTCCGTTTCAAAACACACTCTTTGACTCCACATCACACTACACAAACATACACTCATAGGAAACAAAAGGCGCCAAGACCAACAACAACCAGTTCTGAAGATGGCCAATAGCAGGCTGAAACATGTTACGAGGTAATGTACAGTAATAATTAACACAAGAAAGTAAAATAATACGTTTTTCGAAGTGGTATAGTGTTAAAAGTAGTATAATCAAGACATATATGTTTTAGTTATAGACGCATTATATGTAACCAACTTCATTTCGCTAATGTTGAAGAAATTCAATAAATGTACTGAACATCACATGTAAATGGTGAATATTCCAATAAAATTCACACATGTATTTATAAATAAAAAATGTATTTCTTTTAATTTCTAACCTTACAGACATTCACGCAAAGGTCTATCGGAGCCTCGGTTGCACTGCTACTTTTTTTTTTAATTATAAGCCTACAACAGGGTTTAAGCCACAGTCGCATTTGGGTATTCGACTTTTAAAAATGCTACAAACTTTCAATGTAAACGTGCAAAAGTTCGATAACCACACATGGACTTCAGAAACGAAAGTGGTAATGAAGAACATGAAATCTGAGATGTTTATGAACGAATCAATTCTGGAAAATCTGAATTTAAATGAAATGTTAATGGAATGGGCAATGTTCGGAAAGGTATTAAGAAAAAGATGTTCAGGAATAGATTTCAAAGAGTTGGTACAATTCATGTAAGTTAAGAGAACAATTTTTTCCTAACTGATTTCTAAAATTCCATCGCATAGGCCTACTGTAAATTGAGAGCAAGGATTTAGTTGCATAAATCTTGTAAAAACTGGAATCAGAAACCGCCATTCAATAAAAGGAGTTAGCTCTCTGCTAACAATAAATCTTGAAGGGCCTACACGTAAAGAATTTAATAAAATAACGTATTTTAATGTGATGTAAATTCAGCAGTAATTGATTCTAAATATACCTATATATGTGTAATGATTTACTTACATAAATATATCTTAGAGTGTGGTAAGATGGATCGAAAGTAATACAACTCCAAGAAAGAAATTACATACCTTTTTGATTCTGCATACTTTATTAATTTTATCTCTATATTGTTTAGCCTATAATATTGCACACTTCTGTCAAAAAATCTGAAAGTTAGAATTTATAAAACAGTTATATTACCGGTTGTTCTGTATGGTTGTGAAACTTGGACTCTCACTTTGAGAGAGGAACAGAGATTAAGGGTGTTTGAGAATAAGGTTCTTAGGAAAATATTTGGGGCTAAGAGGGATGAAGTTACAGGAGAATGGACAAAGTTACACAACGCAGAGCTGCATGCATTGTATTCTTCGCCTGACATAATTAGGAACATTAAATCCAGACGTTTGAGATGGGCAGGGCATGTAGCACGTATGGGCGAATCCAGAAATGCATATAGAGTGTTAGTTGGGAGACCGGAGGGAAAAAACCTTTGGGGAGGCCGAGACGTAGGTGGGAAGATAATATTAAA
Organism: Periplaneta americana; assembly: GCF_040183065.1. Classification (NCBI taxonomy): domain Eukaryota; kingdom Metazoa; phylum Arthropoda; class Insecta; order Blattodea; family Blattidae; genus Periplaneta; species Periplaneta americana. The sequence goes on along the minus strand of NC_091124.1, from coordinate 22,461,636 downwards.
ATGGATTTGAGGGAGGTGGGATATGATGGTAGAGACTGGATTAATCTTGCTCAGGATGGGGACCAATGGCGGGCTTATGTGAGGGCGGCAATGAACCTCCGGGTTCCTTAAAAGCCAGTAAGTAAGTATAATATTGCACAAGATTTTCGCAATTTGCACAAATGTTATAATTTTTCCATTCGTGCATTTTTGCGACAATTATTTATTTTATAGCTTAAACGCTGGATAGGAAAAACATTTCTATGAAACTTGATGTGGTGACACCCAAATTATCTGTTAATTTATTGCAGACGATACCGAACTGCGCTTGCAGGATAGCGTCTCTCGGTCTAGGCAAAGATAAACATAAGATTCGTTATCACTAGCAACGAAATCTCTGCACTTGTAAGCCATGCAGAATTCGTTTAACACTGCTAAGTGAACACACAGCTCGAGTTACTGCAAATATATTCAAAAGAGAGGAAATGGTTCTATGCAGCCTGAATAAGAAGAGGAAAGTAATTCGGCACCGTCTGGCTTTATAGACTAATCGGAAATTACATCATATGTGCCTCTCTCACTTGCACAGACTGCTATTTCTGGACTCCATCACGAATTCTCTTAAAGATGTCACTTGCTATAATTTATAACCGTGCTACAGTGCATAAATCCTGACGCTATTAAACTGAAGTCATCACCCATATGCGTTTGTATTACTGAAGTCCGGAGATCGGTTCACAACGACAAACATGTTCTATGAAGCTGCTTTAAATCTTCAAAATACAGACCGGTTTTATAATCTTAGCGCAGCTGTGTTATGACTAGGGCTCGGATAGTTATGCATTTACAACCCAGAAAATATGTACTATCCAAAAAATCCCGATAACAATGAAATAATGAAAAAATCGAAATTAACTTTCTCTGTCATCCATTATTTTTATAATTGAAACTCAACGGATTTGTAACTGATTGCTGGCAACTTAATACCTCGTAACTTAAATATAATCCTAACAATTATGTTTAATTAGGCCTATCATTATCATTATTATTATTATTATTATTATTATTATAAATAATATTTTTAAATATTTTTCTGTGATAATCTGAACATATGATATCCATTAAATATTATGCAATTATGAAGATATCCAATAATATACAGAGTGTTTCCGAGATGGTGTTACAAACTTTCAGGGATGATGGCGAAGGGCACATGTATCAATTTGAGATAAGGAACCATGGTCCGAAAATGACCGAGTCGAAAGTTATAAGCAAAAACAGTTGTGTGGTTACAGTAAAATTTGTTCACATTAAACAAAAATTATGAAGTCAGCTTCTAAATAATGGTTTTGAGAATCAAATTCATATTATTTTTTAACCAAATTTTCAATTATTTCATGAAATAAAGAGATTGTTTTGTGAAATATTTACCAGATTTTGACAAACTCATAAGTCAAACATTTTCAAACATTGATATTGAGTCATATTCTATTCAAAAATATTTTCTTGCATACAGAAAATTCGTTATGCTTTTACCAACACTTCCCACTTCAAACATTCCAATTCTTAACTAATACATTTCTTTTAAACAGTTTTATGTTTCCCAAAAGCTTTGTATTTTGTGACTTAGGGATTTCTAAAAAAAAACAATTCAATTAATATCGCACCCAAACCTCTTGACTGACAACAGAAAATTACGAAAGCGACCACTTAATTGGCAACATAAAGTCTTACACCAAGTCAGCATTTATTTCCTAAGAGGAGAAGAGAATCAGATGAGAAATTAACAAAATATTGGCTTAGATAAACAACGTTAAGTGTATGAAGAACTTCGATAAATACCGGTATAGTAGATACTAACACATTGAATAACTTTTGTGTGACGTAAATACTTATTTATAAAAGCTAATCATCAACATATTTGATGGTATAGATCCGGGTCAGAGATTACTGCAGAACCAGCCAATGATTAAGAACCAGGGCTGTTTAATTGACTCCGCCCTTCTGATGTTAGAGGAATTCAGAAAATTGGTCCATTGCGACTAAAGTACTAAGAGTAATCCTATCAACCTCTAGATACATTTCACCACCACCACCACTACCACCACCATATCACCATCAATCAAGGATTGAGCAAAATTATGCCTATTCAGATACATGCAAAAAATAATCACTTGCTATAAACATCTCGTGCTTCAGTGTTATTTTAACTTATTTCACAATTTAAACTCATTTCTAACGAGAGTGCGGAAACACTAACTTTGAAATCTCATGTGTATTTCATAGTCTCATTGAACTACACAAGCAAAGTCGATGATGTCATGATAAATATCGATAAAGTACCACAATAACGAAACGTCAGTACTAGACAACACCAATATTCACGAAAAAATGTACAATTTTTTATTATATATCTGCCTCTGTGCAACGTCACAATTTGCGGTGAGAGGTAAGAGAGACAGCAATGCTTTATAATACTCTGACGCCCACGACAAGATAAGCTACTGTACTCCAACCAGAAGAAAGTCTCAGGGGAATGAGACGCAGCGGGGTAATGCTGTGAATGAATGTTGATGTTATAAGGTCACACACGTGGGTACACTCATCTCCATTGGCTAACTCTCAAAGCACAAATGATAACACTGATACATACTTATACTGCCCTAGTTACAAAATTAGATCACGGTTAATCTCCTGGTCTTTTAATCCCTCCATACAGGAAATAACATATGCAGGAGAGCGTATGTTTTTTAAACTGACGTTATATAATATTATCCATCTACTTCGCTCCGATAGACGCTGCAATAGTAAGCACATTCCTTTCACGGTTAATCTCCTGATTGGAGAACAGTATAGTAGACGAGGCTAGATCTCTTCTGTAACCTTATCATTTGCTATATTAGCTATATCACCAATGGATATGGAGGGGGAAGATAGGTTTTAGTCTGAGATGAACATCCGTGTCGGTAGATTCGTATAATATTAACCATCATGAAACAAACTCTCTTTCTGATAGTTCATTCTTTCCCCTCTCGCACAGCTCACATTCCAGGTCTCGCCTTCCCATCTGTAGTTGAAATTCACCGGTCACTCACCGGCAGAGATATAATAAAAGAATTGTACATGGCAGCTGATTTTATCTTCTAGTATTCTAAAGCATTTATATTTATTGTTGTCCAAATATTGAAACCCTATTTTACCTTTGGTACATCAGGGTTGTAGTTTGTTACATGTGAAATACATTATGTAGAGATAATACACAATTTTAAAGAAGTAGTAGTAGGCATGAGTCATAGTTACAATATAAATACACTAATTAATAGACAGTAAACAATACTAAATACGTTATGCAATAATTACATTCAGTTAAAACAAAATTAAATAAAATTAGAAATTATAATCGAAGGTGTAGAGAGATTGCAAGAATATTACATAAATTTGCGACTTTATACATAATTTTAAGCAATAGTAAAGAGATAATCCACTAAATTGGCTTAGTTACAAATTAAACACCTATTATATAGGTGGTTTGCGATAGTAAAGAAATAAAAACAAAATTACTTATGGTTACAAACTATATACCTGTCATCAAATACTGAACAATAGTAAAATCTACAACACAAACATAGTTATTATTGTTATTAATATTATTATATCCCAAAGAGAGACACCTTGTTTTAGATAGTGCATTAGGATTTTATATCATCATTAATTTACATACACTAATAGCTACAGTCTTGCGTGGATGTGGTGTATAAACTCTGTGAATTGTTTATAACAACATTTTTTCCTAAGTAAATGGTAAAGGGGTGTGCAGTAATTTAAATTGCAGTCCGAGATATGATATCTTAGAAAGTGTATTTTCCTTTCGAACACTGAAATACAGTAGGCCTACAATTGGCGGAGAATTGGAAAAGTCTCCTTTCCATTGTAACTGTCACTGGGCATCTAACTATTGTCTTACGACGTAACTTTGCGCCATGCTTCTAAATGAGTAAAATCAGGTTATAAATTTCACATAAGTGAGAAACAAACGAGTGAATAACTGTAATACATGGTGACTACACCCTTCTAAGATGAGTGTTGGGCGCAGGATTTGAAATTCCTGATTAGGTAGAAATAGTTTTGGCAGAAAGATCACCAAGGACGTTTCCCTTGCAATTAAGTGCAATATTTCGAATTAAACTGAATGGTGTTCTACTTCTGAGACCAGAGCTTTCGCCACTTCCGAACAAGAAACAAAACAAGAACCACATACGAACAAGTTCGTGAAGCAATCAGCCAGCAAATTGTATCAGGAAGTCAGAGAAAGATGCAATCGCGCAGAAGAGAATGTGGAATGGAGAACGATGTTGTCCCTGTGAAGAATCTAGGACAGTTGAAATTAATTACGGCCGTGAAAACGCATTGCAGAGAGAATGGTTCAAGGTCAAATCGACAACAACTAACACTTTAATCCGCATTTATTGAGACTATTTCGTTTATATGTCGTCATTCCATTTTCGGCCAATGAAGTGTAATGAAATGTTTAATTCCAACCAATCACAACCCTACATCGCGATAATTTCTGCAGCTCGATTTATCAACAGTAATCTCACTAGACGTTTTGATTTTATCGATAAATCTGCGAGTGGAACACGAGCAGATTTATCCAGAGAAAGTCAAAACTCGAGTGGGATTTAATTGACTATTACATGATTAGAAGAAAGTATATAAAGATTAGAAGTAACGAAGTACTCCAATACAATAAAATATTAATTGATTTACGAAAATACAACTGTCTTCAAATGTATTATTGTACCATCTCAACGTTACAAATATTACGCTAGATGCATGCTAGATGGCAGTAGTGTCTTTATGCAGACACTGTAATGATTACTATTCAATAAATCTTAATATTAAACAATCTCTGATACGTGACTATCCATAATATCATATAGCAGAAGCTATAACATAACCTAACTAATATACACAAGTGTTAGAAAAGTTTTAATTAACGACGATGACATAAAAAATAAACATGAATAATTTTAAAAGGAATAATTATTGAATGTACAATTTTCAAATTTGAATGTGGTTGGTGGTTCATTTGATGTTATATTGGACGTGTGCGTAATAGAAGTGGAACTCGTTGGTTTAGGCCTACATGGTGTATTCAACTTATTCAGAATTTCCGAATGAATAATTTTAAAAGGAATAATTATTGAATGTACAATTTTCAAATTTGAATGTGGTTGGTGGTTCGATTGATGTTATATTGGACGTGTGCGTAATAAAAGTGGAACTCGTTGATTTAGGCCTACATGGTGTATTCAACTTATTCAGGATTTCCGAATGGTGCTCTTCATTTATTTGTAAATCGGATTTCAGAAGATGCATACTGTAGGTATGATCAGTGATTTTTATTAATTCTTGTTCTTGAATGGCAATGCGAGTCATATTTGAAACTGCTGTGCATCGACTGGAGTGGTTTGTAATTTTATATATATTTTTGACGTCCAGACCAGCGCAGTTTCAAATGTTGGCAAACAAAGAAACAAATGCTAGGGACGCGATAAAATTAAACAAATGCTAGGGATGCGATAAAATTAAACAAATCCTAGGGACGCGATAAAATTGTGCGATAAGCAGCCATGATTGGTTGAAATACGTCCTTTCGTATCGTTTTATTGGTCAAAAGTAGTATGACGTAGTAAGAGTGTAATAGTCACTATCAATTTATCTTATGGTCATTCTTTTGTTTATTCAGTGTCGCCAACTGTTTCCACGTAAATCGATGAGCATGAATCCATTGTACCAAAAAAGTGCGAAATCCTATTTCCACATTTACATCTTCATCTTCTAATTCCATGTCCATTATAGGAATATATCAAGAAAATGACACTTCTTCATAACAATTGTTCATTTAATTGATGCATTAATCAGGTTATTTGTAATTATATTACAAAATGTTTAAATTAAATTATGATTTCAGAAGATAATGAATACGTATTTCTGTTATAATAACAAGAGAAAAGCGCAGTACACGTAATTAACATTTTAAAACCTGTATTTCACTTTTCTCTATTGGCATTACTGAGTAACATTCAGTTTCTTTATTGCAGTAATCGTTATTCATCTATTTCGATTTCACAATGTCTGAATAGGTTAAGTAGGCCTATTCATAAATATACAATTATTAACATTTTGTGAGGGAATTTTAGGTATATGTAATTTACATTTTTATTTTATTCACGAAATAGTTATAATAAATGTCACTCGAGGTCTGAGATTTCTCAAATAAATCCACTCGTTTCGCTCGTGGATTTATCGGCAAATCTCAGACCTCTTGTGACATTACTCTAGATAAGTTTTATTAAACACCATATACTAGTGTTATAGTACTTGAGTGCACAGCAAATTATATATGTCTTCTGACTAATATTTCAAGAAAATAAACTACAAACGGTAGTAACTTTCACATGACAGAAGAACTCAATTGCTACAAAACGTCTGAAACTTAAATTGTTACTTTCAAGAAAGTTTTGTTTTTATATCAGTACAAAAATCAGAACCACTGTACAGATGTTGAAGTTCAAGATTAATTAGGACAAGAAATTACATTCAAGTAATTTAGACGCAAAATGAGACGGGTATTCCATATAATAAGGCGCTGGAAACTTCAATTGTTCTGAGATATCGCTCATGCATTGCATATGAGGGCCATGATTCATACAAGAACAGTAACAACGGTAACAGTTCACACACCACGGAGAACTACGGGTGCGAAAAATATCCGACCTGGTAGGAGAATTAGCGGGTCAGGAAGAAGGGAGATACTTAGCTGACACTTCATTGTGTTGCTAAGTATCCACAGAACTCTGTGGCCTTGTCAAGAATTCAACGATATAAAATCGTAAAGCGCGAATGTACAATACTTTTTTTTTTGCCCTATTTCGTCATATGCGGCGTACACATAATTTCATGATATCATGTTGAAAACACTATCAGTGAGCCCTGGGGCCTGTTTCTCAAAAATACTAGTTTAGTAGTCCACCAGTTACTAGTTACCAGAGTATATTTCACCAGCTCTAGTAGATTCTGTTTCTCAAACTATTTTACCAGTCTAGTAACTTGTGACAATTTTTCACTAGTCACATGATCTGTTTCACTAGTCAGCTGATTGAGTTCATTTGTTTATAGCCATTGGTAGGTATTGTTATTTGACATTAGAAGGCTAAGTTGTTTGTGTTTTGGTTTTGATTTCTCTTTTCGGTTGAAATTCCATCAATTGAAAGCAAATTAACTATACTCAATATGATTAATGAATCAAAGGATTATTATTCGATGCTTTTTCAAGCATGTTAACAAAAAATGATGAAGTAAACGAATGGACAAAAAGTGTTGTAATGTGTGGGGCTATGGAACTGATGCCTCAGAACAAAGATTATGCATACGTTAGGGACACTTACTGGCCCAACATTAAGAAAGTAATTTTGATGAGTACCAACTGAAGTTCACAGTATCGTAATATGAACATATGATGTAGCTAGTGAGTCTACTGTCGACATGAATGCCACTTATGACTTGATGAAAAATTCGCTAATTTTTTTTGTTTTATATTTTATCTATTCATAAATTATTGTCGTTATATATTTAATTTGTAGGTTAAAGTTGACAATGTCAGAAGAACTGGCAGTGGAGGAAAGCTAGTAAAAATTAGTTGATGAATTGGTATTAGATTATTAGGAAAAAATTCTGCAAGTGTTGCTGGTCTCAGACAGAAAGACTAGACGGCATTGGAAAATAATCAACATCCCGATTTGTAGAGCAATTTATATTTGAAGTTTTGCTGATAATGCAAGGCTTCTATTTTTTTGTCTTGTTATGGCAGGTCTCACTATATTTAACAACTTTTCAAGCTTTTCAGTACTTACCTAAATCGTTCATTATATTTAAACAATGCTCCCGTAAAGGAATAATAATTGTTCTTTCTCGATATAGTTTTAGCTCTTCTCACAACTTCTTCATCACTTCATTTGGAATCACCAAACCAGATATTAAAAGAAAATAACTACAATATTTTGTTTTATCTGAGAAAGGTTGTCACTGGTAACTGATAATGTAGAAATCATCAGTCTTTAGAATCTTGTATGTATTTATTTACACTGCAAGTGGGGAAGCACCCGGTGGCAGTGGTATATACAATATTAACAATACACAGTTAAAATGATAAGCAATACACAATAAAATTTACAATACATAATACAATTTACAACACATATGCAATTTTATACACAATACAATAAGAATACACAATACAATTTAACACAATAATAATAAAACATAAAATAAAACACCTAATTTTACAACACAACCTACATAATTATGTATAGGTCCTACATAAGTTTCAATAGTCTTTCACTTTACTCTCATCTCATTCCCTGTAGTGGCACTATGACGCATTTCACTGACACTTTAGCACACATTTCACTGACACTCTGTAACACATTTCACTGACACTATAGAACACATTTCATTGACGCTATAAATTATCACTGATCGGAACTGTTCACTGCACTGTAAAACCATAACTTCACTGACTCACCTCGCTTCACTGATACAACAGTTCAAATAAGTCAAATAATTGCATTCTTATGCATACTTATAAACAGAACTACATTTAAACTAAACATTTCTAGTCTAAGGCCCTCTTACACGCTATTTTTAAATAATTTACAGTTCAAACCAAGGAAGTAAACTCGTCAGCCTAGATAAATACATGTCACCTTAAAAAATTAAATGTTGAATGTCACCTTAATTTTAATTTTCACTTTATACACAACTCTTTAAATTATTCTTGAATCTCCTTAAGGAAGGATAGCCCTCAAAGACCGCTGCAGGTAGGTCATTCCAATCATTTATAGTTCTATTTAAAAATGAGAATTTACCTACATCCGTTTTCTGTTCCTACATTTGATTTTAAAATCATGATCGTTTCTACCATAGTACGTTGGCTTTTCTAACCGAGCCGTTATGTCTACCCATGCTTTCTGACCTAGATGTGCTCTATACAATGATGTTATTCTAGTTTTCCTACGTCTGTTTTCCAAAGTTTCCCATTTAAGTTCTTTTATCGCATCTTCTCTTTTACCTTTAACAAATTTAGCTGCCCTATACTGGATTCTTTCTAAGGAATTTATCTGATATATTCTATAGGGATCCCAACACGTAGTTCCGTATTCCATTAACGGTCGCACTAATGTTAGATATGCTATTTCCCTCGATTTGGGGCTAGCCTTTCTCAAGATTCTCATAATAAAGTGAAGTGCCCTCCATGCTTTACCCGTAACATTATCAACATGCTCTCCCCAAGAAAGTTTGGAGTTTAAATACACTCCTAGGTATTTACAACATTGTTCTTGCGGAATTACAACACCACTGAATTCGTAATTAAGACTAGTTTCCTCTCGGGTTTTACAAAATGTTATAGATTTACTTTTAGAACCATTTATTTTCATCCTATGCTTTAACGCCCAGTTGTAAATGTTATTCAAGTCTGTTTGAATAGCATCTACATCTGAATTATTTCTAATCTTTCTATAGATAATGCAGTCGTCTGCAAATAGCCTCACATTTGATGTAATATCCTTGCATAGATCATTTACGTATATTATAAAGAGTAATGGACCCAGAACGCTGCCCTGTGGCACCCCTGAACTTATATTTCCAATTTCCGATATTTCATGACCTACTCTAACTCTCTGGGTTCTGCCTTTTAAGAATTCTTGGATCCATAGCACCACTCTTTTATCTATTCCTAACCTACTTAACTTATCTATTAATATGTCATGTGGCACCAAATCAAATGCTTTCGAAAAGTCAATCACAACTGCATCGATTCTTCCGCCTCTATCTACCTCTTCAGCTAGATCCTGAACCAGCGACGTAATTTGACTATCACATGAGAAGCCTTCCCTAAAACCATGCTGGCGGTTGTAAAACCAGTCTTTCGCATTTAGAACATGACGAATATAATCCGATATATTGTAGGAATATTCCTGTTGAATACTAGTGTAATCAACTAGATTAGCATTTTGAGAAACAGAATCACTTACAGTATGAACTGGTGAAATCGACCAATATTACTAGTCTGTGAACTGGTAACTAATACTTTACCCTTGTAGTTTCTAGAAACTCAGACTTGTACAATAAACTAATATTACTAGTGTACAGACTAGTATTACTAGTCCATGAGTTTTGAGAAACAGGCCCCTGGTAATTCTGAATATCTAGATCTAGGCCTAATAAGAACGCAAAGAAGCATGGTCAACAAGAAAAGACTCAACGATGAAATAAAAAGCAACACAATTTCTCAGTTATCATGGTAATGAACTAATGATTGTTCTGTATAGTATCTAAAACTAGAGAAAATGTAACTTATGTACCACCCTCGTCACACATCATTATTTACTTATTTATTTGCCTATCTATTTATTAATCTATCTATTTATCTATTTATTTACTTACCTATTTACTTTTCATTCATTCGTTTACTCGCGTTATTTATTTAATTTATTTATTTACTTGTTTTGTTATTTATTTATATATTACTTACTGGCTTTTAAGGAACCCGGAGGTTCATTGCCGCCCTCACATAAACCCGCCATCGGTCCCTATCCTGAGCAAGATTAATACAGTCTCTACCAACATATCCCACCGCCCTCAAATCCATTTTAATATTATCTTCCCATCTACGTCTCGGCCTCCCCAAAGATCTTTTTCCCTCCGGCCTCCCAACTAACACTCTATATGCATTTCTGGATTCGCCCATACGTGCTACATGTCCTGCCCATCTCAGACATCTGGATTTAACATTCCTAATTATGTCAGGTCAAGAATACAATGCGTGCATGTCCATTTTATCCTAATATATTCACGTCATCCGCATAGACAAGAAGCTGATGTAACCAGTTCAATTCCAAACCCTCTGTGTTATCCTGAACTTTCCTAATGGCATATTATAGAGCGAACTTAAAAAGTAAAGGTGATAGTGCATCTCCCTGCACTATTCTTATATTATTTACTTACTCATTTTCTGATATATTTACTTACTTATTTCTTACTTACTTACTTTCTTATTTATTTAGTTATTTATTTATTTACAATTTTAAAACACAAAGGAGGAGGTGTTAATGACATCAAGGAGTGGAGTCCTATTTCTATCTTTTCAGTAATTAGAAGAATTTTTCAACGAGTTTTTTATTCCAAACTTCGCTCTTACGTTATCCTAAATACTCAACAAAGAGGATTTGTAAACTTTCCAGGAACACACATTAATGCTTCTCTAGTTAATGGATGTCTTAAATGGAAGAATTGCTGCATTGTATTTTGGACGTTTTCGAAAGCTTTTCATTCTATTGGACACGAACACATTTTACGGGCTCTTAACAAATCAAATATTCCAAAAAACTGATACTGCATAATTGAATCCTTATAATAGACAACACACTACAAGTAGAAATAAATGCATTTAAAAGTAAATCAATCAGAGTAAAGCGTGGTGTTCCGCAAGGTTATTCATTGTCACCTATATTATTCAATTTGGCATTAGATTATGTACTAGAAAATCTGACGAATTATGACATCAGTAAGCATTATTTATCTATTTACTTATTTTATTTTCGTATTTATTACTTACTTATTTTCTTATTTATTTACTTATTTACTTACTAATGTATTATTTATTTACTTATTTTCTTATTTACTTATTTACTACTTATTTTCTTATTTATTTATTATTTATTTATTACTTATTTACTCATTTTTTACTTATTTTCTTATTTGTTTATTTATTTATTTACTTATTTATCACTTATTTCCCATGTGTTTATTTATTTACTTACTTATTTATTACTTATTTTCTTATTTATTAGGTTACTACTTACTTATCTTTTACTTATCATTTATTTACTTATTTTCTTATTTACTTACTTATTTACTTATTTTCTTACTTGTTTATTTATTTATTTATTTATTTACTTATTCTCTTTTTATTTATTTATTAATTATTTTCTTATTTGCTTATTTATTACTTATTTTCTTATTTATTAGGTTACCTACTTATTTATTCACTTATTTTTTACTTATCATTTATTTACTTATTTTCTTATTTATTAACTTATTTTCTTATTTATTTACTTATTTTTCTTATTTACTTATTTTTTTACTTATTTTCTTACCTGTTTATTTATTTATTTACTTATTTTCTTACTTGTTTATTTACTTATTTTATTTTTTATTTATTTATTAATTATTTTCTTGTTTACTTATTTATTAGGTTACCTACTTGTTTATTTACTTATTTTTTACTTATCATTTATTTACTTATTTTTCTTACTTGTTTATTTATTTATTTACTTATTTTCTTTTTCATTTATTTATTTATTTATTATTTCCTTATTTACTTATTTATTACTTATTTTCTTATTTATTAGGTTACCTACCTACTAATTTATTACTGATTTATTTATTTACTTATTTTCTTATTTATTTATTACTTAATTACTTATTTATTACTTATTTACAGCATTTATTTATTTATTTATTTATTTATTTATTTATAATGGCGGAGTTAGGGGCATAGGGCCTTCTCTTACACTCCACCACAACACAAAATACACAAACATTCTTTTATGTAAGAATATGAAGTCTCTGCGAATTTCGAAAGAAGAATGGGAAAAGGAGCGAGATGCTAACAATCACTGGCTATGGTTTCCTATATTCTGTAAATTAAATTTCTCCGACCACAACTGGGTTCCCAGTTGAAACACGCAGCGGTAACTCGCACTTACATACCGTGTACCTGCACACTGCCCTCCGCAAAGCTCCTCTTGCTTCCCTGAGCGTGTAAGCTGGTTAGCAAAGGTTTCCTATGTCCGATGAATTTCCGCGGAGTGAATTTAACTGCCTAGCTAACTCCGTAATTGACGGCGCGCATTCCCTCGATGACTTTCATCGTCACGCATATTTAGAGCCTCGTAAGTGACAAGTTTCCAAGTCGGTATGCACGCCGCGCGTGGGCTGGTGGCAAAGTACGTGAAGAGTTCGTGAAGCGGTGAGCACGTCGTTAACTACACGAGGATCCGGTGCAGATTAATAACTTGTGATGGAGCGTAAGTTTCGTATTTACCTATTTATTTATTTATTTATTTACTTAATATTTTCTTTTGTCCTAGTCTGTTAATTTATTCCTCTCTTTCTTAATTCCTTTCTCTACTTCTGTCCTTATTCGTTTGATTTCTCATTTCTTTATTTTCTTCTTCCTTTATTTTTTTCTCTTTATATTTTCTTCTTGCTTTTTCTTTTTTTCACTTTCAAATATTCCTACATTCATCCCTCCTTCCATTTCTCTTATTCTGTATTTTCTTTCTCTTTATCCTTTTATTCATCTTTCCTATTTCGTCTCTGTTGCACATTTACCGTCAGTTCTCGGTCTACTCTGTGACTTTTTCTGTCACATTCTTTCGTTCCTTTTTTTCTTTTCTGCCATCATCCCTTCCTTTTATTTCTCTCTCTCCCTTCTTCCTTTCCTTTCTTTTCACTCTCTTCTTCTGTACCTTTCTTTCATGCATCTCTTCATATATTCCACCATTTTTTTCTCCCTCATATTTCACAATTTTTTCCTTTCTCATCCTTCATGAAATTCCTTGCCTTCTTCTCATCCGTTTCTTCCTCTACTTCCTTTCACCTATGCTTTTCTTTCGTTCCTTTCACCCATCACTTTTCTTTCTTTCCTTCCACCCACGTTTTTCTTCCTTTCCGTTCTTTCACCCACGCCTTTTTTTTCCTTACCTTCCTTTCACTCATGCCTTTTCTTTCCTTCCTTTCACCTATGCCTTGTTTTCCTCACCTTCCTTTCACTCATGCCTTTTCTTTCTTTCTTTCCTTCCTTTCACTCACGCCTTTTCTTTCTTTCCTTCCTTCCACCCATGCCTCTTCTTCCTTTCCGTTCTTTCACCCATGCCTTGTTTTCCTCACCTTCCTTTCACTCATGCCTTTTCTTTTTTTCCTTCCTTTCACTCACGCCTTTTCTTTCTTTCCTTCCTTCCACCCATGCCATTTCTTCCTTTCCGTTCTTTCACCCATGCCTTCTTTTCCTCACCTTCCTTTCACTCATGCCTTTTCTTTCTTTCCTTCCTTTCACTCACGCTTTTTCCTTCTTTCCTTCCTTTCACCCATGTCTTTTCTTCCTATCCTTCCCTTCACCCATGCCTTTATTCCTCCTCTTCAACTCCTTGCTTTCAGCACGGCTTCTCTTCCTTTATTTCCTTTCACCCTTCCCTCTTCTTCTCTCTTCTTTCATCTTCTTCCTTCTATCCCTCTTCTTACTTTATTGTTTTACTTCTCTTCTACTTCTTCCCTCCATCTCTGCGTTCTCTTCCACTCCTTCCTTTAATCTCTGCCTTCTTTTCCAGTCATTTTTCATCTCTGCCTTCTCTTCCATTTACTCCTTTCATCTCTGTCTTCTCTTCTTCGCCTTCCTTCCATCTCTGCCTTCTTTTCCTCGTCTTCTCTGCCTTCGTTTTCTGTACATCTCTGCCTTGTTCATATCCCCTACTTCCTTTAATCTGTTCTTCCTCTTTGTTTCTTTCTTTATTTCACATCTCCATCCTTTTTCTTCCGTCATTCTTTCATCTCTCTGCTCTATTCCTTTCTTTCTTCCCATTTCATTTTTTTCATTCTTCTTACAAGCAAATGTTCTGATGGGGGCAGATTAAAAAAAAAGTTAATTTTTTTTCTTCAATCATGTTAATAATGGCAAAAGAAGTGCTTATACAAATTTTGGCCACTCGACCACAATTACAAGGGCCGTAAAAAAACTTCGCCAGGAGCTGCTAACAGAAAAAAAAACACAGTGTCATTAAACAAATTTATTGGAACAGACACAGCAAGTGTTGAGATATTTTTCAACATACTTTCCATTGGAAATGAGACATTTCTCATAACATGGGATCGACAGAGAGAGGTGCAGACGCAGTCAACGCTGGTTCCGATCTGAGGCGGCCGACTTCTACGGCACAAAAATTGATCCTAAGGTATGACAAATGTCTCAATTCCAGTAGGGGATATGTTGACAAATAGCGCAACAATTGCTGTATCTGTTTCCATAAATATTTCTATGCAACTGTGCTTTTTTCTATAAAAGGCCCCAGGGAAAATCACTTTCTGGACGGCCTCGTAATTGCGGTCGAGTGGCCAAAATACAAACCCTAGTAATGCCGCACTTCGATTATTGTGACGTTTTGTTAAGTGATCTAAGTTCTGAACTGTCAGTCAAGTTACAGCGAGCTCAGAATATGTGCGTCAGATACGTGTGCAACATCCGACGATATGATCACATATCACCGTCCTTCGCAAGTCTCTCGTGGCTCCGACTTAAAGAACGCAGAACTTTACACTCTTTGTCTTTACTCTTTCGAATTCTGCACACCTCAACACCAAATTACCTTTCGTCTCGTTTCTCTTATCTATACTCTAACCACGACGTAAATACCAGATCACTTATCTGTGGCACGCTAAATATACCTCTTCATAGAACATCTTGTTATTCCTCACCTTTTACAATATCCACCTCGCGTCAATGGAATTCCTTGTCACAAAGTATTAGGGGCTGCAAGACAACAAACACCTTTAAGAACAGCTTAAAAGATAACCTTATTAGCATTTCACTCCAATCATACTGATTTAAAATATTACTGACTACACTGTTGCTTTTTTCTTCAGACATCATCCTGATTGTGCTGCATTTTCAAAATTGTCTCATAATAATCTCTTTCTATTATCTAATATCATTTGAAATATATTAACATTCTATGTATTTTAGTTTAATTCTGCTACACAGTTTATTTCAGTGTTTAATTAATAGTTCATAGTATTTTGTTGTTTAATTCGTAAATAACTCTTGTATACATGTAACTCTCATCTAAATCAAATTGTTGAATTCTTTGTAAGTTCATGCATATGTATATACACTTTTTGCTGGTTGAGTGGAAGAGAAGGCCTTACGGCCTTAACTCTGCCAGCTAAAATAAATAATAATAATAATAATAATAATAATAATAATAATAATAATAATAATAATTATTATTATTATTATTATTATTATTATTATTAAAATTTGTATAAGCACTTCTTTTGACATTATTAACTTGGTGGAAGAAAAAAAAATAACTTTTTTATCTGCCCCCATCAGAACGTTTGCTTGTTAGTGGACTGAAATAAAAGAGAAAACCAGGAGTATCCGGAGAAAATACAATGACCATCAGCAAAGGCTAGAGAAAGACCCAACTCCTCAGCCAAGGTTGGTCTAAGTGGGGAAATCGTAGGTTTGCAAATGTACCCGTACAAATTCTTACACCTCGCTCCTCTCTGTCTCTGGTTAGTGAGTGCAACAGACTTTAAGCTCGCAGTGACAAATGACTTGACCCGCCTCGTAAGAGAGCAGACCCACATCATAATTGTCGCGTTGTCATTGCCACAGATCTAATATCACGAAGCCATTCCCTCGTGCATTTTCCAGTAGTTACAAAGATGTGTTCGTGTCCTAAAGTTTGCGCCAGAGAGAATGGAACGCCTGTCAGAGCACTCCTTGAGAATGCACTGCGACGAGCTAGATACTTTCACCTTTAAATTCAAGATTTATTCTCAAGTTCAAGAAGAAATATCGGATTTCCTCGCAGGCGGCGGTTTTAATTTGCGGGCTCCGCAGTGACGCTGCTCCTCACTGAAGCACCTGGCAGAGATAATGCCATGCACAATGCATAACCTCCCCCTTGAAAACGATCCATATTTTTGCACCGTGTTAATGAACATCTCAAAGTCAGGAATTATTCACACTCATAATGAAATACCGCGCTGTCACGTTGCCGACATTTCAATTAACAAGAGAGGAGACGAGCATCAGGCGGCACACGGTTTGTGTGACTGCAACAAAGTGAACAGCTACTATTCTTATAAATACTACAGATTAGACTATGCTTGACGCGCAGACCAAACATTTGATGCAACAGAACGGATGGCAGACTAGGAAAGAAACTGGAATAATAGCCGTACATGATCAGTTCAGGAAACATTACGATTATGGGGCCTTCAGAAAAGATCAGTATAGCTACTGGCATTAGTATTGGACACGTACCGCCAAAAACATTTTACAAATGACGGGATTCTTTCAACAAAATCAGGGAAGTTGTTGAGACATTAGCCATGTATGTAAAAAAAATTACAAATTACGGGACAATTCCAACAAAATTATTATTACTGAACACGCATCGCCAGAAACATTTTAGAAACTACGACAATCCTTCGAAAATAACAGTAATAACTACTGAGATATCATTGACTGGCTTTGGTTCAACTCAGAAAATATTTACAAACTATGGAAATTCTTCGAAAATAACATAAAAACTACTGATAGTAATTACAGGAAATGTTCCGTTCAGAACATGTTTACAAAATAAGAGAATCTTTCGAGCAGACCTGCAAACGTTATTGGGAACACTGTTAAGCACGAATAGCATTTACAAACTAAGGAACTATCGACAAGATCTGAAGACTTACTGGAATCATTATCGGACATAATCTGCCAATGAAACAACTGCAAATTACGTTGACACCCTTGAAAAACATAAACACAAAATCTATTAGGGTCATTATTGGGCACGATCTGTAAAGCAAAGATTACAAACTAGATATAATACAATTTCGGTAAAATTAGAAAAAAACATTTACAAACTACAAGACACTTTCGACTAAATAAAGACAATTAATGTGACCATTAGGTTATTGGGTATGATCCGTAAAAATGAAATATATATAAACTCCTCGACAGTTTCGACAAAATCATGAAAGTTATTACAATCATTATTGGGCATGGTCCGCCAAAAAATTAAAAACTACAGAACACTTTCGACAAAATTAAATTTAAAAACGTTATTGCTACCATTATTTGGCATGATCCGACAAAACCACTGAATTAGTAGGACACTTTCCACAAAACTAGGAATGTAATTGCAACCAATATTGCTCCCGGTATGGCATAGTTGCGCCCCGCGGTCAATTGGGAGGCCTAGGCATGGCATAATTGCGCCCCGAAGAAATCGGGTAGCAGAATGGACATGGCATAGTTGCGCTCTGATGAGCATAGTACACGCGAAAGTGACTGTCATAAAATAAATAAATTACTTAAAAATATTATAGTGGTAGCTGCATTGAAATCAGGTACCATAATGGAGAGGGCACAGTACACACGGAAGTGATTGTCATAAAATAAATAAATTACTTAAAATATTACAGTGGTAGCTGCATTGAAATCAGGTAGCATAATGGAGAGGGCATAGTACTCACGGAAGTGATTGTCATAAAATAAGTAAATTACTTAAAATATTATAGTGGTAGCTGCATTGAAATCAGGTACCATAATGGAGAGGGCATAGTACTCACGGAAGTGACTGTCATAAAATAAGTAAATTACTTAAAATATTATAGTGGTAGCTGCATTGAAATCAGGTACCATAATGGAGAGGGCATAGTATACACGGAAGTGATTGTCATAAAATAAGTAAATTACTTAAAATATTATAGTGGTAGCTGCATTGAAATCAGGTACCATAATGGAGAGGGCATAGTACACACGGAAGTGATTGTCATAAAATAAGTAAATTACTTAAAATATTATAGTGGTAGCTGCATTGAAATCAGGTACCATAATGGAGAGGGCATAGTACACACGGAAGTGATTGTCATAAAATAAGTAAATTACTTAAAATATTATAGTGGCAGCTGCATTGAAATCAGGTACCATAATGGAGAGGGCATAGTACACACGGAAGTGATTGTCATAAAATAAGTAAATTACTTAAAATATTATAGTGGTAACTGCATTGAAATCAGGCAACATAATGGAGAGGGCATAGTACACACGGAAGTGATTGTCATAAAATAAGTAAATTACTTAAAATATTATAGTGGCAGCTGCATTGAAATCAGGTACCATAATGGAGAGGGCATAGTATACACGGAAGTGATTGTCATAAAATAAGTAAATTACTTAAAATATTATAGTGGTAGCTGCATTGAAATCAGGTACCATAATGGAGAGGGCATAGTACACACGGAAGTGATTGTCATAAAATAAATAAATTACTTAAAATATTATAGTGGTAGCTGCATTGAAATCAGGTACCATAATGGAGAGGGCATAGTACACACGGAAGTGATTGTCATAAAATAAGTAAATTACTTAAAATATTATAGTGGTAACTGCATTGAAATCAGGCAACATAATGGAGAGGGCATAGTACACACGGAAGTGATTGTCATAAAATAAATAAGTTACTTAAAAATATTATAGTGGTAGCTGCATTGAAATCAGGTACCATAATGGAGAGGGCACAGTACACACGGAAGTGATTGTCATAAAATAAATAAATTACTTAAAATATTATAGTGGTAGCTGCATTGAAATCAGGTACCATAATGGAGAGGGCATAGTACACACGGAAGTGATTGTCATAAAATAAGTAAATTACTTAAAATATTATAGTGGTAGCTGCATTGAAATCAGGTACCATAATGGAGAGGACACAGTACACACGGAAGTGATTGTCATAAAATAAGTAAATTACTTAAAATATTATAGTGGTAGCTGCATTGAAATCAGATACCATAATGGAGAGGGCATAGTACACACGGAAGTGATTGTCATAAAATAAGTAAATTACTTAAAATATTATAGTGGTAGCTGCATTGAAATCAGGTAACATAATGGAGAGGGCATAGTACACACGGAAGTGATTGTCATAAAATAAATAAATTACTTAAAATATTATAGTGGTAGCTGCATTGAAATCAGGTACCATAATGGAGAGGGCACAGCACACACGGAAGTGATTGTCATAAAATAAGTAAATTACTTAAGATATTATAGTGGTAACTGCATTGAAATCAGGTACCATAATGGAGAGGGCATAGTACACACGGAAGTGACTGTCATAAAATAAGTAAATTACTTAAAATATTATAGTGGTAGCTGCATTGAAATCAGGTAACATAATGGTGAGGGCATAGTACACACGGAAGTGATTGTCATAAAATAAGTAAATTACTTAAAATATTATAGTGGTAGCTGCATTGAAATCAGGTACCATAATGGAGAGGGCATAGTACACACGGAAGTGATTGTCATAAAATAAGTAAATTACTTAAAATATTATAATGGTAACTGCATTTTTTTAAGAACATATATTTGTCTATTTTACCGCTTCTGAATTCCTCGATCACGGTATGTCTTATTATTTCACCGGGGCGCAACTATGCCATGCCCCTTTTCTCTACCTGATGAGAACGGGGAGCATCTATGCCCACAAAACAGGGACCGTTTTATATCTGCTGCATCGTACCTGACCGTGGGGCGCAACTATGCCCTGCCCATTGCTCCTGGTTCACCAAAAAACATTTACAAACTACGGGACACTTTCAACAAAAAATAGAAAAGTTTATAAAAACATTATATGTAATCTTTCTTTTCTATGCTTTCTGAAATGGCGGTATATCACCTCCTGAAATTGCTTCCCTTCTGACTCGCTCTGTATCCCTCGCCAAATAGGTCAAAATCATGTTACATATATAGGAGTTATGACGAAATACTTAACGACATAAATACAAACGAATGATAATCTAAAAAAACCTCGATTTCCGTGATAACAGTCTATGTCGGGTTTTCTTTTTAAAATGCAACGAACAGACAGCAATATTTCACCATTCACAATGTCAGAACGTCACTTCTATTTCCTTCAACTGAAAAAGAGAGCGGTGTCATCCCATGTACAGCACACAATCCTGTTGACCTCCTATGCGCGGTAAACGTTTGCACAGATTTTCAACATGTGTAGCAGGAAAACAAGTTGCCCGCAGGAAAGCTTGCCTCAAAAATAATTAGGCGGCATATTGTGGAAGTCGTCGCCATAAAACAGGATATGTTACAGCGAATACACCCAAAAAAGAGAGCAAAATTGGTTCAAGCAACGTATCAAATCGCAATCAACTTCAGCTCGTCCCCATGAGACGCGTCATTAATGACGAAATTTCCCATACATCGAGCTAGGGTTTGTGCTACCAGAAGATTAGCTCCGAGTGTTGCAAATGGGAAATTGATACCAAGTTTCATATTAATCATGCAAAACTGCTTACTTTCTCATAGTTTTAATGGTCTACTCGCACGGAAATTTTACGAAACTGGGAAGCGGATTTAATATAGCAGAAACCGATTTTCCTCTCCATTAGTATACAGGGGGTTTCCGAGGTGGTGTTACAAACTTTCAGGGATGATGGCGAATGGCACATGTATCAATTTGAGATAAGGAACAACCATTGTCCGGAAATGACTGAGTCGAAAGTTATAAGCAAAAACAGTTCTGTGGAAATGAAATTGTAATTTGGCACCACGTGCCTTCCTTTCCTTAACCTTTGGAACAGTCGTGGAAAAATGATATGGGCCGGATGTCTCCTACGTAGGTACTCGGCCTGATACAATCTGTGAGCTTGTCTACTGTTCCCATTGGCTCATCCGTATTCGAAAATCAGGTCTGCTTATTCCGCTCTCGTGTACTCCTCCATTTCACTAGGACTGATCGATTAGACACTGCAATTTGTACACATACACTGCTGTCTACAGACGTGCATATAAGGACCGACCATGTCCGTTACACATTACGCCATCTGCATTGCTTTAGTGTAGTTTCCTGTCCTCATCCCTCAGACAGCGCACTAAATGGAATACTGTAAGTAGACAACGTAAACAACGTCAGATGAATACAGTATGTGTAAGATGTACAGATAAATACACATAAATAATGTGTACAGAGGAATAAAATTATTTCATTTCCACACAACTATTTTTGCTTGTAACTTTCGACTCGGTCATTTCTGGATCAGGGTTCCTTATCTCAAATTGATAAATGTACCCTTTCCCATCATCCCTGAAAGTTTGTAACACCACCTCGGAAACATCCTGTATAAGGCTGGCTCGCTCAACTCTTTCACCTCCGATACCGTGTGAAATATTTTAGATATACGCAAACCGACAATTACAAGTTAAATTACATCGAAGGGGACATCTGATACAAGGAATGTATTTTTTTGTAGCCTATATGAAATAATTTTCAAGATACCTGAGTCAACTTCCTATTTTAAAATAGAACCAACTATATTTTGTATTGTAAATGATGCGTTAGCTTTGTCTAATAATAACTGGCTACTTCACTGACTGTCTTATTGTCACAGGTAAGAGTAAACATAAGCAATATCTCACCAAGAATCGAACAGAGGGAGGACAATTCTGGTTAGATTTGTGCGTCAATTAAATCACAATCACAATGTATTGTACATTTTAATATTATGGCAATGTTGCACATGGTGAAGTGAGACATAAAACTAGTGTACAATAAACAAATAAACAATTATTCTAAAAAAAAAAACAGAACACAAAATCTCCGGTGTGCAATCAGATTTCTCGCCGATGTCTTATCGTTCAATGTCCAGTACAGAACTGAAGAAATAAGGGTTGTATTGGTAGTGTTCGATCTTCAATTACGTCAAAATTATGAACTAGACATAAGGAAGGGTACGTTTATGTTTATATTTACTCTTACCAGAGACATTCAAACACTTTGTATCTATGGAGTGCAGAGAAAACTCTCTTATCAGGCAGAGCTAGTACAAAGAAAATAAAATTTTAAATATGGAAAATGAAGTTAATATTATAAAAGAAATTTAGAGCGGTAAAAATGGAAGGATGATTGTGTAATGAATCTGGTTTGGTTAAGGGCATCGAGGAGTAATTATATGGCACTCTGTGGCTATACAATTAATATTTTCACTTCTATTAAAGGTGGTGAGGGCGGCAATGAAACTGCGGGTTCTTTAAAAGCCATTTGTAAGTAAGTAAGTATGTATTAAAGGTTAGGTCCCTGAAACTTTTATCATCTATTAAACTCTTAACATAAAACGTGGGAATGAATTCTTTGGGGGTGTTTGTTTACGATTATCAGATTTTTTACCTGTGAAGTGAAGAGAAAACAAAACAAAAAAAAAAGTTCCAACAATTAGATATCTTTACCTCAGAAACCACTATTTAAATGAGGTTCTAAATACTATTATGGTATTTTCCACACCTTATTTAACACAGTCGATGAAGTCTTTTGTTACTTTTTACATTCAGATTAAATATAAAAATACCCTTGCGGTGGCAGAGTGGTCAGATCTCCGGTCTGTCACGCAGGCGGCCCGAGCTCGAGTCCCGGTCAGGCCTGGGATTTTTCACTGTGGCGGACAAGGTCGCAATTGGGGTTTTTCTCGGGGTTCTCCAGTTTTTCCCCATTTAGACATCTACATCATTTCATAGTATTCCCCGATCATCTGCTGGCGACTCACGGAGGAGGCTGGCTTAGGAACGAGAGAGGTTGCCTGTTCGAAACCTGGGTACGCAGCGAACCTTAGTGTAGTCAGCCGGTGTGGGTTTGGGAATGCTCCTAGCTTGAGTGTTAGCGCAATAGATCACAGTGCTTGGCCATAGTGCACCCTCCCGTAAATTTCATTCCATTCCAAATATAAAAATGTTATAATTCAGATACCAATTTTTATGATAATTTTTTCTATTAATTAATTTTACAAGATGCTGTATCTTCACCGGCTGTATACGGGTCCATAAAATGTATATGCACGCAAAAATTAATCACTCTATCTTTAATAACATTTGAGATAATGATACCTATATATGTTGAAACAGTTTTTTTCTGTGCACTTCATAGTTTAAAAATCTGATAATCATAAACACTTCCAGATATTTAAAAAAAAAAAAAAAAAGGCAAGACTGCTTGCTTGAATTCTCTAAACCAGTGGTTCCCAAACTTCCTAAAAGTACGACTCACTTTTGGGTGAGGCATTTATTTGCGAACCCCCCTCCCACCGATACCGCACCAATAATGGACCCCATTCGAAAAATACAAATGCCTGTAAGCTCGTCAACTACAATAATTTTACTTAAAACGAGTCGATACCTGCGAGACGAGAAATTGCAATATGCAAACCTATTTTCTGCACGATCGTGTTTTTTGCTGTATTTACAACTATTGTTGTTAGGCCTTGAATGTTAGAATTCTCACACGGAAACTTGTTGCTAGGGAAACCATTCTTCATAACATAAAACTATACTGAAATAGACCCATTACAGTGCACTTATTGTTACTTAGTTACCATTACAGTGCAGTTTTGCGTAGGCTTTGGAATAATATTGCTCTAAATTTTCAATGCAAAATACACTGTATTTGCAATTTTAAAAATATAAATTGTGCAAAAAATGTTGTACAATAGACGTTTGTGAAGTGCATTACAAACCTCGGAAATTGAAAAACTTGCTCTGCTCGTTTTTAAAACTTTTCCTCGATTTTGTAAAAAGCACTTCCCAACATTGTATCGTAATATACTATTTCATTTCTTTTTGGCTTCTTAGACTGGCCTTCCTTTCTGATATATTTTTTCACATACTTAGAACACTTGAAAAAAAAGTAATAATAATAATAATAATAATAATGATTTATTTTAGCTGGCAGAGTTAAGGCCGTAAGGCCTTCTCTTCCACTCAACCAGCAAAAAGTGTATATACATATGCATGAACTTACAAAGAATTCAACAATTTGATTTAGATGAGAGTTACATGTATACAAGAGTTATTTACGAATTAAACAACAAAATACTATTAACTATTAATTAAACACTGAAATAAACTGTGTAGCAGAATTAAGCTAAAATACATAGAATGTTAATATATTTCAAATACTATTAGATAATAGAAAGAGATTATTATGAGACAATTTTGAAAATACAGCACTATCAGGATGATGTCTAAAGAAAGAAGTAACAATGTAGTCAGTGATAGTTTAAATCAGTATGATTGGAGTGAAATACTAATAAGGTTATCTTTTAAGCTGTTTTTAAAGGTGTTTATTGTCTTACAGCCCCTAATACTTTGTGACAAGGAATTCCATTGACGCGAGGTGGATACTGTAAAAGATGATGAATAACAAGATGTTCTATGAAGAGGTATACTTAGCGTGCCACAGATAAGTGATCTGGTACCACAGATATGTGATCTGGCACCAC
This sequence comes from Periplaneta americana, assembly GCF_040183065.1. Lineage (NCBI taxonomy): Eukaryota > Metazoa > Arthropoda > Insecta > Blattodea > Blattidae > Periplaneta > Periplaneta americana. The sequence goes on along the minus strand of NC_091124.1, from coordinate 22,436,460 downwards.
AGATAAGTGATCTGGTGCCACAGATAAGTGATCTGGTACCACAGATAAGTGATCTGGTACCACAGATAAGTGATCTGGTGCCACAGATAAGTGATCTGGTGCCACAGATAAGTGATCTGGTGCCACAGATAAGTGATCTGGTACCACAGATAAGTGATCTGGTAATAGTAATAGTAGCTTGCGAAGCCAAGATGGTTAACATAACAGCCAGAGATAAAATCGATGGATTTATAAGAAAACATGTTTTCTGGTAGACATTACTGGACATAAAGAAAATTTATTCATTTCAGTGCACGAAAGAACTCACGGAAAATTTAGCTAAGTATCGTAAGACACGACAAATTCTCAGTTTGTTTTTGCGGACATACAATTAACTTTGCACAATTTTAAACCACGGCTTTTTTTAACATCTTCCGAAAGAAACTCAAAACAATCATAACAGTGGCAGATACTGAATCCGTTTCTAACAGTTGCATTCAACTGGCTGAAATTAAAAAAAAAAAAAAGAAAGAAAGAAAGGACTTATTAAAATATGTGCTTACTGATAGAGGGTTAAAAGTATAATTTTTTCACAGCGTAGATTAGTCTTAGATCAAAAGAATGTAAGAATACCTCGAGCTTGCAAAAGAAACTCTTACAGTGTTGATACGTAGCTTTTTTTTATTTTAGTAGTCAACATCTTAGGTTATTTAGCGTCTGAATGAGGTGAAGGTGATAATGCCGGTGAAATGAGTCCGGGTCCAACACCGAAAGTTACCCAGCATTTGCTCACATTGAGTTGAGGGAAAACCCCGGAAAAAACCTCAACCAGGTAACTTGTCCCGACCGGAAATCCAATCCAGGCCACCTGGTTTCGCGGCTAGACGCGCTAACCGTTACTCCAAAGGTGTGGACTTGATACGTAGCATTTGCAAACTCGTATTTATTCAAAATAAGTTTCCAGTCTATGATTTCTATCAAAACAAAAGTGAGAAATCTCCTTGAAATTGTAAATGATACAATTGTGTGCATATTGAATACAGAGCGAAGATTTGAGAAACTACTTTCTCAAAAAACAGACACATTTATAGCATTATTTTTTACTTTAGTTATAACTACTGGAACTTTTTTATTTTTTATGTTCAATTTTGTTAATGTTTCTGAATACAACATACTGTAAATGTGTTCATAAAGCATTTTTTGTTTCACTTTCTTACGACACCCCTCAGCTCTTTACACGACTCCCCAGGAGATTGCGACCCACACTTTGGGAAACGCTGCTCTAAACCATACAATGCCAGAGATACTACAGGCACTGCCCAGTACAAGCACAATTTCGAACATACTCATAATCACAATTGTGAATAAACCAACTATCACGACTGCGAATACATTCACAATCACAATACGTTTAGTACATGGACGTTTCTGAAATATTTTACATCATAACTGATATTAAATGAATACAACATTCGAAAACAATGCAGAGTATTTTACAATAAATAGACTATAAACTTCATTCCATTGAAATTATATTAAACATTCATTAAGTTTGTAATAAAATATGCGTTCGTAGGAATTTAATAGAGTCGTATAAATAAAATGTGCGATTCAGAAAATTAAATCATTGCTCAAATAAACCTCTCCCCCCCTCTCTCTCTCATTATTTGCATATTCATAAACGTGTACGTTCTCTCTCTACAAAATATTTCATTCATTTCATTACAAGAAATACACGGTGTACTAAATTAATTCTATGATTTCAAAAGTTAATGCACTAGACATAATACAATGACACATACAGGTATGGAGATAAAAGACTCAAAGTTCACTGTTTACTTTCTTTTGTATTCCTTATAAATCCTCAACACGAACTTCTTTCGTTACCCTGCAGACATCAAGTCAGTAGTGCAGTTCATCCCACATACGACACAGCGTAACGGCAGAGTAATTATCTCGTGCCTCAATGTTAATTTTAGAATCAGTGCACTCATTAGAACCAAGTGCCCATCTGCTGAAGCCTTTACGACGGTATATCAATTGCAAGGTTATCTAGTCTCAATGGAATTCGTGATAGGGAGATTTCATTTCATTTCATTTTTATTTGTTCATAAAAGAGTTAAAACCCTAGGACTTGTCGAAGAGAGAGAGAGAGAGAACAATAATTAAAACAGAAAACATTAAAATAGATAAAAATACAATAAACTAGGAACAATGTAAACCCACACGTATTTCATCTAAATTGTAGGGACAGAGGTTTGTTAAAATTCTTTTGATGTATCTTTTAAAATGTATTTGACGAGATGAGGAAGAGGATTCGACATGGAATTACCTGACTATTGCTTTACAGTTGAGGAAAACCTTGAAAACCCCCAATCAGGTGATCAGTTCAAGCGGGAATCGAAGCCATGCCCGAATGCAGTCTCTGCACAGCAGACAAACGCATTATCGTCTGAGCCACGTCGTTGGGCCCTTGGCACATAAAAGAACCTTGTTTTTAATCAAGGATTCCAGGAAAAATTTGTTGTCCATTTCTCGTCCACATTCAAATTTGGGTATGGTTCAATAAGTCCGCAACCTGAACGTCCCAAACTTCACTCTTAATGAATATCATAATATATAACCAATACTTATCGTCATTTTCTACCACCTTTCAAAGTGATTTTATGAAATATTTAAGCATTAAGATAATGTATTAACTCTAACACAGAATATACTGTACATGGTTACAACATTCGGCGGATAACTGTCTGTATCTTATATCCAATTAAATTTGAGATAGGGGATGTTCGAAATTCCCATGAATTTATTGGATAAAAAACGTCTGCAACAGCTTGCATATAGAGCGAGAGAAATCTGTTTAGTCAATACCATTTACAGCACACTAGATGGCAGCACGTTCGTGCGAAACTGTATACACAGAGGCAATAAAATAAAGTGGAATTGGAAACGCTATACCTTTCACAGGACGACAAGAAAGCTCCAATGTGTAATCAAAACCATTACTAGGAAAAAACACACTTCCACGGAGATGACACACACTTTTCCATTATACACTTTATGCGTTTCGCGACATTTCAGTCCTTGTATCACGTTAGAAATTATATTAACTTCACTGTTTTATTTACCAGTTTATTATATCTAATATAAGAAATCAATATGAAATATCATTTCTAACGTGATACAAGGACTGAAATGTCGCGAAATTCGTCTGATGCTTCTTGAAATGATCGCTGTGTTTTTTTATTTACAATAAATACCTCTTAATTTTTTACTGAGAATTATTACATTCCATTTGAATGATTCCGGAATAAATTTAATTTTAGAGTTGTCGCCACGTTAGAAAACAGATTGGAGATGTGTGCTACGTGTTAAGTTGAGGCTGCAGATAGTACAAACAAGTACATACTATAAACGAGCTGCGCTCAGCAAACTTTGACAAGCTCTCATTGCTTATTTTACAAATGAGGTCTATGTATTCATGAAAATGCTTCGTATGCATTAAAAATGAAGTGAAACTAAACTCTGTGTATTTCAAGAAGTTTTTTTTTCTATCATGGGTAAACTCAGAAAATCAGTCAAGTTAACAAGAACAATTTTTTTTTTATTTAACACATGCCACATTTACAATCTGTCTGCAAGAGACAATAAGTAAATATTATAAAAGAATATGACATGAGTGCAGATGTTATCTCATGACAACACTCCAGAAGAAAAATAACAATGTTTCAAATAGCTGTAGTAAAAATGAATGGAAGCTCAACAACATTGGTCTTTTTAAGTCTTCTTATTGTTTGACTATTATTCAGCAAATTTAATGCATGATGATTGGGATGTTGATTTAATCGGTGCAGGTATTTTAAGAACAAAAAACAGAACAAGATCCAGTACTATATCCAGAACAACAGTCTCTACTAGATCCAGAACCACATCTACAGCCTTCTATACAAATGACACTAAATATCTAGTACTCATACTGTAACGAGTTACTAGATTTACAGCATTATTATTATTATTATTATTATTATTATTATTATTATTATTATTACTTATTCTTTTTCCACGCCTGATTCTCTTTTAATGCTCTACTATAACATTGGTGCGATCAAAACTCGAATATGCATGTGTAGCTTGAAACTAGATTACAACTACAGATTCGGCTAAATTAGAAAATATACAAAGAAAATTCATATCTTTATGTTCATTCAGATTTCTGCCCATTAATTCCGGGTACAGTTATGAGAGAAAATATGAATATTTCAATTGTCAAAACTCATATGCTAGACGTCACGAGCTCGATTATCTGTTCTTTTGTAAGGTCCTCAAAGGTGATATATCCTGTGACTCCTTTCTAAACAATATTACCTTACGTATTCCAACGAAAGATATAAGAGCCCACAAACTTTTCTACAACAGAAATTCGAAATTGCTTTTACCAGTCTCCAGATGCATTAAAAATGCCAACATGCATGGCTGCGAATTTGATCCCTTCAATGTATAGACTTAGTTTGCTCTTGGCAATGATTTATCACTTACGTATTCTTTCAGACATTATACTTAATTATCATTCTATCATCACTATTATTCTCATAGTATTCTTGATTATGTACTTTAAAGTCATCCATTATTCTGTCCATTCATCGTCATTATTGTCATTAATTGTAATTGTCTTTATGTGTAATAATTATTTTTGTGCCCTTTTTATTATTTTGTCATTATCAGTTTTGTCATATTGTAATAATAATAATAATAATATTATTATTATTATTATTATTATGCTTTGTGCTGAACTGTTATTGGCCTCTAGCTGTTGTACAGCACAATAAATAATAGTAAATAAATAAATAAATAAATAAATAAAATTAAAATTTATCATTATCATTATTACTATTACTTACTTACTAATGGCTTTTAAGGAACCCGGAGGATCATTACCGTCCTCACATAAGCCCGCCATAGGTCCTTAACCTGAACAAGATTAATCCAGTCTCTATCATCATATCCCACCTCCCTCAAATCCATTTCAATATTATCCTCCCATCTACGTCTCGGCCTCCCCAAAGGTCTTATTCCCTCCGGTCTCCCGACTAACACTCTATATGCATTTCTGGATTCGCCCATACGTGCCACATGCCCTGCCCATCTCAAACGTCTCGATTTAATGTTCCTAATTATGTCAGATGAAGAATACAATGCGTGCAGTTCTGTGTTGTGTAACTTTCTCCATTCTCCTGTAACTTCATTTCTCTTAGCCCCATATATTTTCCTAAGAACCTTATTCTCAAACACCTTAATTTCTGTTCCTCTCTCGAAGTGAGAGTCCAAGTTTCACAACTATACAGAACAACCGGTAATATAACTGTTTTATAAATTCTAACTTCCAGATTTTTCATTATTATTATTATTATTATTATTATTATTATTATTATTACTATTATTATTATAATTTCGAAAATTTGAATGGTTACAAAATAGTCATGTTAATGTGAAAACTGAACGAAGAATATTTTGTAATAAACTGAAACAATTCGGAAAATTAATAATCCAACCGAAATATATCTTAAAGATACCTTATTTGCCAAAGAAGAAATTTAAGTATGCTTGTCAATTAAGTATACTTCAAACTTAAACATTATTCCCACAATAATATCAATATAAACTGTACAATGAAGACTAGATATTAAACTGCCAAAGGGTGTTGGAATTGATGGTATACCAAATTTAGTAATAAAGGCAGGTCTGACACATTTAGACGTTATTATCCAACATTTACGGTCAAGCACAGCGCATTCATACGATACTCAGACATGCAAGGCATGTTATTTAGAGGGGCGCCGACATTGATAGATGGAAATTTCGGGACGACCATTTCGATTACAGAATTACACAGTCTACGCCACGAAGTCATTACACTTGACCTATCACCGCCAGGCAAAACTTGACCCACATGCTGTTAATGAAACACCTGTGGATATTCTACAAAAGGAAATCCGCGCAAATTGAATTCCACAATGTGTGGATAAAGTAAAAGAGTCTACCCCAAAAACAGAGAATACCAAGTGAAGAATATTATTACGGGAAACAATAAAAAGATGCACACGGAACAATAAAAAACAGCGTGGGACTTCAGAAAAAATACCAACATTAAACCATAAGGTGTCATTGCGAAATGTTACAGTGCTTCTCACCTTGATGAACATCTGTTGGATTGCAACGGGTTAAGGTCAAGCTGTACAACGCAAAAGCAAGGGCATGAAAGATGCACATGCATTACCGCGACCTTACAAAGTACTAGGCCATAATAGAATGTACCTACAGAGTAATACCTGCCTCTCAGAACACATTTAGTAATAAAACAAACGCAGTGCAGGTTTCAGACTGTAATTAAAACCTGATCGGCAATGGATCACTAATTTCGTGGCAGCTGCTGTCTATAAAAGGCAAGGTTTTCATGATTAATGCTGGGAAAAAGCAAAATGTCAATGCCAAAGATCGTGGAGATTATCTCGTTACAGTCTAGGCCACGGCTCCCATGCTGTGGTCCGCAGGCAGTCGTCATGGATTCGGGAAAAAAATTCAAACTGCAGAATTCTTTGACGGAAGAATTTGTCTTTTTTCTACTAGAAACATACTTACTTACTTACTGGCTTTTAAGGAACCCGGAGGTTCATTGCCGCCCTCACATAAGCCAGCCATTGGTCCCTATCCTGAGCAAGATTAATCCATTCTCCATCATCATATCCCACCTCGCTCAAATCCATTTTAATATTATCTTCCCATCTACGTCTCGGGCTCCCTAAAGGTCTTTTTCTCTCCGGCCTCCCAACTAACACTCTATATGCATTTCTGGATTCGCCCATCAAATCTCAAAACCTTATTTCTTTGCTGTGGTCGTGCCAGAGAATCAGTCCCATTCCGAGGCTTATTTGAAGGATTCGTAACAAGCTGTTTTTTACGGTGATGGGTTGTTAGCCCTTCGCCCAACCCCCAAGCTGGAGGACCACCCCTCATCGGCAGTCCGCGACTGCTTATTAAATATATTCACAGCTACCCTCCATATCTGGAGGCCGTCTCCTTGGTCCGCAACCAGAGGACGCGCCATGCCGTGGTGATACGGACCCACAATATTAGAAACATATTTTAGGAAATTTCGAACTTGAGAAATTGTACCACAAACATTTTGTTACAGATATTTTGTCACGCTGACAGTTAGTACCAGTGACCTCTTGGTCACAGATGCAATACGTTCCAAGCGATTTCTTTTTCTCACAGAACAATGTTCCAATGAATTATGAAAATATGCATTAAGATGCTGTGCAAAGGAAAGCAAGATGATGTTTAGTCAACTGTCCGAAGACAGGTTTGAACCTCACAAATGATACTTTTGGGGCAACTGGGCCAAGAGATAATGGGGTAAGGTGGCCAGATCCTTTCCCTCTCCATTACATACATCGTCGATCAGCTACACGTTACACTAATCAGACTCCAGATGCATACAAACAATTGTTCTTCCTCTGACACATAACGTCAAGTGAAATGTACTGCCTGATAATAGAAGTACATACAGTCAGAACCTCAATCAGAGGATTATTAGTAATTTCAAGGGAAAAATCATTTCGGGGAAGGGCATCAAATTCGGGACCTTAGGCTGAGCGCGCCAACACTCTACCGACGCTCAGCCAAAGGTCCCGGGTTCGATGCCTGGATCCGGAACAATTTTTTTCCTTGAAATTATTCAAGTCAGCTTTACAGAGAGCTATACCTGAAAAGTCAGGTTTGTATGTTTATTAGTAATTTATTGTAATGTCTCTTTACAAAAAATCGCAATTTAATAGCTACGAATTTCACAGAGTTTCGGCAAAATTATGTAAAATTGTAAATCTGTTTTATTTAACGACGTTGTGTCAATCCATTTGAGGTATGTGGATATAAGTGGAATAATTGAGCCAGGGTCTGATACAGTTGCTAGTTAGCTCAGTCGGTAGAGCCTTGGCGCGCTCAGTCAAAGGCCCCGAGTTCGATACCCGGCCCAGGAACAATTTTTCCCTTGAAATTAATCCAGTCAGCTTCACAGGGAGCTACACCTGAAAGCCAGATTTGTATATCTATCTTGTTCACCAACTTGAAATAAAATTCGAACTTTTTTATTTAAACTAGTAATTGAATGCTTGCGCCACATTATTACTGCTTTCTAATATTGCTCCTTTCCAATTTTATTTGAAAATCACAAACAGAAAATAGCCTGATATAACCAAATGAGATTAATGTGGTGAAAGACAATAGTTCAAGCACACAGTCGTGTGTCGTTTAAGTTCCTCGCATCTTGAACTTCAGTCACTCTCGCTGACGTCTTAGAACGCTAGAATAATATTCAGTACTAGCCGTACCCGTGCGCTCCGCTGCACCCGTTAGAAATAAATATAAAGTAATTACATCATTAAAATAGAACGTTTGATCCAGTGAACATTCGTGTTTGATAGAAGGATAAATCGTTTAATATGTTACTTAATTTAAATTGCATCCAAATAATTAAAATGCGATCATTTTTGTCCAGAGACACTCATTTGGTACAATGACAATTCCTTTAACATGTTTTTAATTTTTATTACATGCAACCATAGTTTAATGAACATTGACATCATTTAGATTTAATGTGTATACTTTATTTTACTTGTTATATGTTTCCATTTAATTATGGTAATAACTTCATTTTAACCCTTGTTTTCTATGTATTCAGTAAATGGCGCTTGGCCCACTATGGTTCTGAACCCTTCAAATAACTTAAATTATATTATATAATTTTACATTACATTATAAATTATATTATATTATATTATATTATATTATATTATATATCAGAAGTTACTGTAATAACATCATAGCATTATGTCCATCTAGAGAAACTACACTTTCCAATGGTGAAATAATAATTAATTATACAAATCGGTTAATTTAGCTTCCGATATTACTTCATACAAACACAGAAACATTCTCTGTAGGCTATCTTTCATAGCTTTCGATTGTTGCTGTCCAAGGCCCCTTATAGACGAAGTCATTTCTTTTTTAATTGATTACACGGCCTTAGATGGCAGTTATTTTAATTTTAAAACTAATTTATCTCATTAAATATCAGTCCTATCAAAATTTTTCAAGGAATAAAACTTATCGGAAATTATTTTTAAAGAAACTTTTGTTATGTAACATTTTTCACAAAAATCAATAATAAGCGAGATATTTCTATTTATTTAATTCAGGCCCCCTTATAACCCCCCTTTTAAATAATGTATTTTGAATGTCATATAGCCTAAAATCTAAGTTACAACGAACTTAATTTATATTTCAATTTTCATCGAAATACGCTCAGCCGTTATCGCGTGAAAAGGTAACAAACATACAGACAGACAGATAGACAGACATACAAACAAAAATTTCAAAAAAGCGATTTTTCGGTTTCAGGGTGGTTAATTATATATGTTAGGACCAATTATTTTTGGAAAATCGAAAATTACCAGAAAAATGTCGGCTACAGATTTATTAGTATAGATTGACAGTGACCACATACTCCAGCACACAGCTGTGGAGAAACGGTAAACATTTCTGACCGTGAAACGAGCGGGCAAGGGTTCAAATTCTGGTTGGGTCGAATTACCCAGTTGAAGACAAATGAAGCAGAACTGCTGGGTAACGTTCAGCGTTGGACCTCTATCTCATTTCGCCACCTTATTACACTTTCCCTCTTTCATTATCATCTCCGTTTCTGTCAAAGATTTCGAGCTTGCTCCGATGTAGAATCGACTTCGGACCGCCACCGAACTTGGGCTCCGTGGATATGTGGTCATTCGTTGTTGGTGGTAGTGCTAAGCACCATGGGCTCTCCATTGGGGTCGTGGTAGCTCGTGAGACCGCTGTGAGTCCTACGCGGAAAGGTAAAGAGACCCTGCAGGTTGCAGGGGAGTTCGGGGGCGGCACGCAGGGGGGATCTGTAGCGCAGGGGGCCTTAGGGCATGCACATCATTCCATCCCGGGTAGTACAATGGTCCAATCCGAGCGACCTACATGCGAGGGCAGTTCCATTCCGTGCCATTCCATGAAGAGCGACAAATAGGTGATAAAGTCCATGTTTTAGCAAATAATAATAATAATAATAATAATAATAATAATAATCATCATCATCATCCTTGCATATATTGGGCCTAGTGGCCCGTTACGGTCTCTTGCCAACGCTTGAACGGTCTGCCCAAGGATCTCTTGCCCACAGGATGGTAATTTAAAATTTGGCGTGGAATTCTAGAACGAGGCATTCTGATGACATGTGATCTCCAGTTTTGTCTGTATTTCTGTAGGTATTCCGTAATCGGTTCAATCTGCAGTTCTTTTATAATGTCAAAATTTCTAATGTGATCCATTCTCGTGTATCCCGCTGTACGACGCATAGGCTAAATCTCATTTCTGCCGCCGTTAATCTTTGTGAATCAATATTACGAATCGTCCAAGCTTCACTACCAAAACAGAGTATAGGTCTGGCCAATGTTTTATAAATTCTGGTGCGCGTGTGTTTTTGTACTAAGGTTGGTTTGAATATCTGATTAATTATCCCCATTGCTCTGTTGAATTTAATAATTTTCTCATTCAAATCTTTTTCTTCTTCATATGAAATGTGGTAACCGAGTTAACTAAAATTTTTTACTTGTTCGATGATCTTATTATTGATGCAAATTTTGCTACGGACTGGTTTCTTTCCTAAAAAAAAAACCATCACTTTAGATTTGTCAGTTGAAATTTCCATATTGAAACTTTCTGCCATTTGATTAAAGTTGTAAACCAAACGTTGTAAATTATCTTCTGAAGTTACCATAAACACAATATCATCAGCAAATAATAATGTATCTATTTAGGACAAACGACTTATCGGTATACTTCCATGTGGTTTGAATCTCCATTCCTTAATAATGTGATTCATGTATATTATAAATAATAGAGGAGATAAACTACAACCCTGTCTCACTCCTTGATTTATTCGTTTCCATTCTGAATATTTGTTTTCAATCCTAACCTGTATATGATTATTATTATAAATATTGTAAATAACTGAATAATTTCGAGGGAAAAATTGTTCCGCAGCCGGGTATCGAACCCGGGACCTTTGGTTTAACGTACCAACGCTCTACCACTGAGCTCCGGAACAATTTTTCCCTCGAAATTATTCAAATCAACTTTACAGGGAGTTATACCTGAAATCTTGATTTGCATAATACACGTCACTGTTCGTTAACAGAAAACCACAATTTAAGTCACACAGAGTTAGTGTGCACTCGAAGTTGGTTGCTTGACGGTTGTCAGCCCACTTTGAGGTCTGTGGATATAGAGGGAAAAATTGGATCGGTGTCGGTTAGAGTTCCCGGGTAGCTCAGTGGTAGAGCGTTGGTACGTTAAACCAAAGGTCCCGGGTTCGATACCCGGCTCCGGAACAATTTTTCCCCTCGAAATTATTCAAATCAACTTTACAGGGAGTTATACCTGAAATCTTGATTTGCATTGTAAATAACTGTTATTAATTGATTTGGAATACCAACATGTGCGAAAAATTCAATAATTTGTTTCTGTCTACTCTAATAATAATAATAATAATAATAATAATAATAATAATAATAATAATAAAATCATCAAAGGTCTAAGTTTTCTCTTTCCTGCGGGTTAGTAACTGAAAATCTGTAGAGATTCTGTTGTCATCTATTCTTTAGTGTACAGTATGTTGTATCCAGTTTTGCTTGTAATTTCTAAATAGTTGTAAACTATATGTAATTCCTAATTCCCGTAAAATGGTTTGATTTCCTTTATGGTCTAACAAAATGTACCCTGCTGTACAATTAAGAAGTGTAAGCAAGTATGTAGTTCCTTAAATACGAACATAAGAATAAGAATGGCCCTATTGTTTCATTTCAGACCGTTCTATTCCTAACCCTTTCCTAATTCAATTCTCTTGTTTGAAGGGCTTAATAAGACACAGGTCTGGAAGAAGTTGAGGGTAGAATTAAGTACGTCTCCTCTCCCTCCACCTACTTCAAATTATAACGCGTAAATTGCTTCAAGACACAATGAGGAAGAGAAAAGTACATACAACATCCACTCAGATGAACGGTGCACACGTAGGCCAGCTTCCTGAAGTATTACAACAATGCGAAAAGCGACGACGTTCCAAAGTTTGGCTCTACTCTGTCATAGAAACTGACGACTATGGATTTTATGGTACAAGTGTATTGGAATTGGTGGTGATTATGGTAATAGTGATAATCATAATGGTGATAATTAGGGCTCGGAAGTTGAGGAAAAATACTTCCCCCCCCCCCCGAGTGTCCGAAGACGAGACTAAACAATATGTTCATTTTGGGTAATTGTAGGCCAGAAAATGGTGGATTTTATTTGTCCTTTTTTCGGCGTTTTTTGGCTCATTGGTCCCTTTTTAGCTTTTTTTTTTTATAAAATTATTCAGTGTAAATGAAATTCTTAACTTAAAGATTTAATCGGTATAAATTAATGGCTTTTTTTTTTTTAACTTCACCTTCTTTCGACTGCATTTTTACTGCCATTTTTACAATTCAAGAACCCGCAGAGTCTAGTCTTAATTCCAACTTATTTTAAACACGTTCTCTAGTTTTACTTTCCAAAGACTTTTTCAGATTCCAAACACTTTTGTTTCGCGAGAAACTACTGATCCCTCACTAGCTTTTATTAAACAGTCAATCTTTTAGTACTTTGATTTTTATTGTATTTGTAAATTTAATATTAATTGTAATTATAATTGCAATATTATTCTTAATATTGTAGTTGTAATCCCCTCTACTGATGGCCTTATCTCTACCAGGTTAAATAAAATGAATATATATATATATATATATATATCCCGTTATTTTTTTACCATCCTACTGACCGCTTTAATTATTTCGACTTCAACTTTAAAAGGAGTTTGTAAATTTGAAAATGAAATTAATAATTGATTTGGGTCATCCTTCCAGTCTTTAGGTTCTTTTTAGGATATATTTAGGTAATTTTAGGCAATATATAGGTCTTCAACTTCCGAGTCCTAGTGATAATACTGATAGTAGTTGTGGTGGCTGTGGTAATTATGATAATGCTGATGTTTACAGTATTGGTATAATGGTGGATGGTAATCTTATGACTAGGGAAAGGATTTCTAGTTCTGTACCTATTTTGTTTGTTACGTCTTAGACGTATGTTATTTAGATATCTATACGTTTCATGTACAAATATTAAAATTCTATAGGACCTAAAACGCCTAAATGAACCATAAAAAATTCTTATAAATGTCTAAAAACTATGTTTGTCTTCGAAAAACGCCCTTTTGTATTTTGCGTATATTTAAAATAAAAATATCGTACTAGCGTCGTGCATTACAGGCGCTATGTTCGATTCAAGTTTGTTGAGTATGGCGAGGTTCGATATTCGCCGATGTTCGCTCTGCAGAAGAAGGCCTGTCGTGTTTGTTCCATCTCGTTATAAAAATATTCGCTGTCCTCCACTCACGTTTTAACCTTTAAGAAATTTAGCACAGAACTTGCGATTAGTTTTTCATAGGAAATGAGACGAAGTTTCTAATGTCTGGTTGGCTCTGTCATGTTCGAACATTGCAGAACACTAATCGGTACTAAAATGCAAAAATTCCCCCCCTCTCAAAAAGAAAAAAAACTACAAAATACTACTAAAAATGTAAAAAATTATCTTACAAAACTGGTCTGGCGAGTTCGTTCCATATTGATCTTAGAAGGGGAAGGAAGAAGAATTTACCTAATTTCCTGGAACCGAAGTTCGTTTGGAAAAGTCCATCCTAGCATAAAAGGAGTGGTAGGTTGTTCAGGTTAGCCGAGAGCTTATAAATCAGTGTCAATGCACCCCCGTTTATGCAAAATGAAAGTGCCCAATCAGCAATCAGTCTCTTTCACTGATAGAATTAGAGTCTTCAGTTCAGTAGCACTCATTGTCAGCATCAGTTTCTTCTTCTTCTTCTTCTTCTTCTTCCTGACAAGTATTAGGCCACAAGGCCTGTTACGGTCTTACATAAAATTTTCACGCCATCTCTTAGCAGGACGACCCACAGATCTTTGGCCATGTGGTACATAATTATAAATTGCCTTTGGGAGTCTACTATTACTCATTCTTTCCAAATGATGTTTTCAATTAGATTGATATTGAACAATGTAATCTAAAACTGGTTGAGTTTTTAGTTCCTTTAAAATTTCACGATTTCTTTTCAGATCCCACTTAGTATAGCCCGCTGTTCTTCGCATGAATCGCATTTCACAAGCCGTTATTCTGCTTTTATCTGCTTTCCTCAGTGTCCATGCTTCGCTGCCATAGCATCAGTTTCTTACATACATAAATTCCACCTAACATGGAATATTTACTAAAATTAAAAATTATTAATTCTTAATCTATCTATACTAATAATAAATCTGTAGCCGAAATTTTTCTGGTAATTTTCCATTTTCCAAAAATAATTGGTCCTAACATATATAATTAACCACCCTGAAACCGAAAATCGCTTTTTTGAAATTTTTGTTTGTATGTCTGTCTGTCTGTCTGTCTGTCTGTCTGTCTGTATGTTTGTTACCTTTTCACACGAAAATGGCTGAACGGATTTCGATGAAAATTGGAATATAAATTAAGTTCGTTGTAACTTAGAATTTAGGCTATATGGCATTCAAAATACATTATTTAAACGGGGGGTTATAAGGGGGTCTGAATTAAATAAATCGAAATATCTCGCTTATTATTGATTTTTGTGAAAAATGTTACATAACAAAAGTTTCTTTAAAAATAATTTGCGATAAGTTTTATGCCTTGAAAAATTTTGACAGGACTGATATTTAATGAGATAAATGAGTTTTAAAATTAAAATAACTGCCATCTAACGCCGTGTAATGAATTAAAAAACAAATGACTTCGTCTGTAAGGGGCCTTGGACAGCAACAATCGAAAGCTATGAAAGATAGCCTACAGACAATGTTTCTGTGTTTGTATGAAGTAATATCGGAAGCTAAATTAACCGATTTGTATAATTAATTATTATTTCACCATTGGAAAGTGTAGTTTCTCTAGATGGACATAATGCTATAATGTTATTACAGTAACTTCTGATATAATATATAACATAATATAATATGGCATGATATAATATAATATAATATAATATAATATAATATAATATAATATAATATAATATAATATAATATAATATAATATAATATAATATAATATAATATATAATATGTAATATTATATAATATAATATGTAATATTATATAATATAATATGTAATATTATATAATATAATTTAAGTTATTTGAAGGGTTCAGAACCATAGCGGGCCAAGCGCCATTTACTGAATACGTAGAAAACAAGGGTTAAAATTAAGTTATTACCATAATTCAATGGAAACCTATAACAAGTAAAATAAAATATACGCATTAAATCTAAATGATGTCAATCTTCATTAAACTATGGTTGTATGTAATAAAAATTAAGAAACAGGTTAAAGGAACTGTCATTGCACCAAATGAGTGTCTCTGGACCAAAATGATCGCATTTTAATTATTTGGATGCAATTTAAATTAAGTAACATATTAAACGATTTATCCTTCTATCAAACACGAATGTTCCCTGGATCAAACGTCCTATTTTAATTATGTAATTACTTTATATTTACTTCTAACGGGTGCAGCGGAGCGCACGGTTAAGGCTAGTACTAATAATAAATCTGTAGCCGAAATTTTTCTGGTAATTTTCGATTTTCCAAAAATAATTGGTCCTAACATATGTAATTAACCGCCCTGAAACCGAAAATCGCTTTTTTGAAATTTTTGTTTGTATGTCTGTCTGTCTGTCTGTCTGTATGTTTGTTACCTTTTCACGCGATAATGGCTGAACCGATTTATATGAAAATTGGAATATAAATTAAGTTCGTTGTAACTTAGAATTTAGGCTATATGGCATTCAAATTATTTTATTTAAAAGGGGGCTTATAAGGGGGCTTGAATTAAGTAAATCGAAATATCTCCCTTATTATTAATTTTCATGAAAAATATTACATAACAAAAGTTTCTTTAAAAATAATTTCCGATAAGTTTTATTCCATGCAAAATTTTGATAGGACTGATATTTAATGAGATAAATGAGTTTCAAAATTACAATAACAACGCCATCTAAGGCGGTGTAATGAAATAAAAAATAAATGACTTCGTCTATAAGGTGCCTTGGACAACAATCGAAAGCTATGAAACATAGCCTACAGAGAATGTTTCTGTGTTTGTATGAAATAATATCGGAAGCTAAATTAACCGATTTATATAATTAATTATTAATTCACCATTGGAAAGTGTAGTTTCTCTAGATGGACATAATGCTATAATGTTATTACAGTAACTTCTGAGTGAATCGAGGACAGGTAAGATTAAAATAGCTTCTTATGCACAGAAAACTTGATAGGCATTTGTTTCCTGTATTTGCTAAAATAATTTTTATGACCAAATGAGTGGTCTCTGGATCAAAATGATCGCATTTTAATTTTTTAATACAATTTAAGTAACATAATAAACGATTTATCCTTCTATCAAACGCGAATGTTCCCTGGATCAAATGTCCTATTTTAATTATGTAATTACTTTATATTTATTTCTAACGGGTGCAGTGGAGCGCTCGGGTACGGCTAGTTTTATATAAACTCTTAAAAGTCCTAAACTGGATTTTATAAAGTCCTAAATCTCTCTTTCCTAACACCCAGAATCTATGATAGCTATCGTACCTTCTTTAAATTTACAGTGTCTTTTTCATGTTTAATTACCTTTCTTGTCTGTACATTGTGTCTTTTTCTAAATTAAGTGACTTTTCCATGTTTTAATTGCCATTTTGTCTGCCTATTGTCACTTTTTCTAACTTCACAGTGCCTTTTCATATTCTAATTGCCTTTTTGGTCTACCTATTATGTTTTCTAAATTCACAGTGCCTTTTCTGCCTGCTTATTTTAAGCATTGTAACGCCTAAACATCCGGCTCTACTTGTGGCAGCAGTGGTATAATGATGGTACCCAAAGCAGGAATCCTACGAAGTTCATAATCATTCATATTAAAACTGCTAAAAATGATCAACTGTCCCATTTTTCGTAGTACCAGTATTATATTTAGTAGCACTTCCAACTGTATAAGTTATGCACAGTCGTAACTTAAACTAGGCGAGAAATGACACACATATTATGCCTGGAGTCCTCGTTTATGAACAGGCTTGCTAAATATACGACACGGTGTTCACAGCTTCGCTTCCGTCCCGGAGGAAATCATGCTAAGGATTTTACCAGTCTTTAAAAATCCATCGAAAGTGTATGAACCAAGAAACCTGGGATTTAACGTCTAGTAGGGTAACCTCTACACCACCGAGAATGAGTCCTTTTGGTAAACATCAATTAAAGTATGGAGCTCAGTAGGCAGTTCACGTGATATATTTTCACAGAAACATGTTAAATTCAAAATAAAAAAATAATTATACTTTTACTTGTAAAGATTTAATTTTGCCTTCCCTTCAAAGTTTCGTCACTTTGTACCAACACCAGATATTCACAAGTAGTTGGACTTCTGGTTATACGGCCGTCATGATACAAGGCCACTGTTGTCGATAATGCCTATAGGAGAAACATGCCTATAGGAGAAACAGAAGTATGCAGGTCGTCTTCCTTACAGCGATTCTAACTTAAAGCTACTGGATTTGATCCCATGTTTACACCTTCCTAAACAATATTAATTTTTATCTCTAAGAATGAGGGCACAAAATTCAGAACTTATGTATAATGACCTGCACATGTTGTATTACCAGTTTTTATTCCGCTCTCTTAATTTCCAAGAAAAATTCTTATACGAGGATACTGGTTTCAATCAGTAGCGAAATAAGACATAAAAAGATTGTATAACTCTGTGGCACACTTCGTAAGTAATGTCAAGCGCACGATATTAAATATGGATATATATTTTCCATCGAACATAATTCCAGGCAACCTTCGACGCAAACCTTCCAGTCAACACGGCTTCACTCTCGTGTTGCATTCAATGTTGAAATAGCTGTCAGTGACAACAACATTTATGAGTAAAAAATTTAGGCAGTCTCTAAACATGACCATTTTTTATTTTCACACCACGAATTGGTTGTCAAACGACACACCAACTTTTCAAAACAGCAATGTCGTAGTCAAATGTCACAATAAGGTAAGCGGATTTCTCTCTCGGTCTCTACATTTTTTCCAGGTTGAAACTGATTTTAAAAGAGGCGACATGGCGTGAGATGAGACGAGAGGTAAAATGGGTTGGGAGTAAAATAGGAGAATATAGAGAGAGAGAGACTGCCCAGAAAGATAACAGACAAGACAAAGACAGACGAGGAGAGTGACGAAAGAAAATAGGGAAGGCGACTGAGAAGAGAGACAAGACGAGGAGAGGGAAGACAAAAGGGAGAGGAATTAGTCGAAGCGGGAGAGAAAAGCGAGGAAAGAAAAAAAGGAAAGAGACGAGTGCAAGGAGATCAAGCAAAGATACAAGAGGAAGGAAAGCAGGCATGGATACAAGAGGAAGGAGAGCAACCAAGGGTATAAGAGGAAGGAGAGCAACTAAGGATACAAGAAGAGGGAGAGCAAACAAAGGCATAAGAGGAAGGAGATCAAGCAAAGATACAAGAGGAAGGAGATCAAGCAAAGATACAAGAGGAAGGAGATCAAGCAAAGATACAAGAGGAAGGAGAGCAAACAAGGATATAAGAGGAAGGAGATTAAGCAAGGATACAAGAGGAGGGAAAGTAAGCAAACATTTAAGAGGAAGGAGAGCAAGAAAAGATACAAGAGAATGGAGATCAAGCAAGGATACAAGAGGAAGGAGATTAAGCAAGGATACAAGAGGAAGGAAAGTAAGCAAAGATCCGGAGCTGCGTTCGGGCTTGGGTTGGATCCCCCTTTGGTCTTTGGTTTCTTCCGAGGTTTTCCACAGCCGTGGGACTGAAGTCGGATGGTCTATGGCGAGTCCTCGGCATCAACCCCTTTGATTTGATTACCTGGTTGGATTTTTCCGAGGTTTTCCCCAACCAAAAGGCAAATGCCGCGTAATATTTTGGCGAATCCTCGGACCTCACCTCATCTCACTACATCTCGCCAAAATACTGTAAAAAATTGCACAAAATTGTAAAAATTGTAGAAAATTACTAAATTGTCTAAATTGTAAAACTGTAAAAATTTGTAAAAATTGTAATTGTAATAATGTAAAATTTTGACTTGTTCCACATCTTAAAGCTTCATTGTTCATGTAAGATCTATGGAATAAAATGAATGAATGAATGAATGAATGAATGAATGAATGAATGAATGAATGAATAAGAGGAAGGAGAGCAAGAAAAGATAGAAGAGAATGGAGATCAAGCAAGGCTACAAGAGGAAGGAGAGCAAGCAAGGATATTAGAGGAAGGAGAGCAAGCAAGGATATAAAGGAAGGAGAGCAAATAAGGATACAAGAGAAAGGAATGCAAGCAAAGATACAAAAGGAAGGACAGCAAGCAAGGATATAAAAGGGAGAGCAAGCAAGGATATAAAAGGAAAGAGATCAAGCAAGAATTTAAACGGAAGGACAGCAAGCAAGAATACAAGAGGAAGGAGAGCAAGCGAAATTACAAGAGCAAGGAAGTCCAGCAAAGATAAATATTATGGGAAATAGAAGTAGTCTGAAGAAACAGGCAGCACAAACATTTCGTCTACCATATTGTTCATTGAATCAAGCAGGGTTGATCTTCTAACGTTTTGGTTAAAAAAAAGCCGAATGACGACAAGGTATGGAATGGACGAACAGTCCGACAGACTGACTGTAGAGAGATACAAGTTAATGTTGCTCTGAGTCGATATTAACATGTTTGTGCACTTTTTCACGATCTCACATTGATTTTTAATCTTAACACTGACATCATTACGCCAATTCTGTCCTTTATTTTCCTTGTTAATGTAATTATTTATAAATGTTTATAAGTACATACTCATTAATGGAAGGATTCTACTATATTTATATTTATATTTTTATTTATTCAAATCCTTTTTCACAGTCTGTGCAGCTTATTGTTTTAATGCTGATCCCCAGAGCAGTGTTCCCGTCCAGTCCATGTTTCTCATGTCAAGTCTAACAATCGGCCCTACCCGCCCTGCTGCGCACTCACACGTCCTGTCTGCAGGATCTGTCAATTTTCACGTCAATAGATCTCATCAAGCGGCTGCCATTAATCAATTCCATCTGCCAGCACCAGTGCCTCATTCCACAGGCAAAACACCATTCTTCCATTAATTTATTCACGAAATATTTCAATCGTCCTTATACATCTTCTCTAATGGACTAAACTCCACGAATTTCCCCTAAAATTTTGTTATTACAGGAGCAAAACCTCATTAACACCTGCCATTCAGTCATGTACAATAAACCAGTACAGCCCACAAAATTGTAGCGGTTCAATTGGCGAGTTCTTGTACGGAGTTCTAATTTGTTCTTACACTAAATATGTACGAATACTACACAAACCTTGCACATTACTAGCAAATACCATATTCGGTACTGGATTACATCTACGAGTGAATTAAATTCAGTTACGCACAAATGTAACACGAAATTTTATCGAACACATGTAAGAAAGGACTATAAAACAAACGAACCACGGTTTCCAAGTTACAGTTGAATAACGTTATGTAGTGTATTTGTATGTGTGTAAATATAATGTGAACCGTAAGTAATGTCATTAATTTCAAGGCATTATTCTTTGAGATATTTCAAATAAACAAGTTTAATATAATTTTGCTTGTTTATGCTTCCTTTCTGATATAAAAATTGTTTTATATGAAACATTTCATAGCGTGTTTTGGGAAAGGCATTGATTTAATTTCCAATATGCTCATCAATTTAAGAGAACAGTGAATAATGATAATAGCCTATATAATTGAAAGAATTTTAGTTTTGTCCTTTAAATGTGCAGAAATTTGATGCGAACAAATGTAATTTTTTGTAATGCAAAGGAATTTTACAATGTCACATTTGCTCGGATCAAATTTCTGCACATTTAAAGACAAAACTGAAATTCTTTGAATCATTTATCAACAATAATCTCACTAGAGGTTTTGATTTATCTAGAGAAAACCAAAACTCGAGTGCGATTTAATTTACTATTACACGATTAGAAGAAAGTATATAAACATTGGAAGTAACGAAGTACTCCAACACAATAAAATATTAATTGACTTACGAAAATACAAAACTGTGTTCAAATTTGAACCATCTAAACATTATAACTAGTACGCTAGTAGATGGCAGTAGTGTGTTATGATCAACTGTTTTCTTCTTAGATTTAGATTTAGATTTATTTATTTAACCTGGTAGAGATAAGGCCGTCAGGCCTTCTCTGCCCCTCTATCAGTTATTCAGTTGTGCCAACTATGGAATATTCATTGAACTCTGTGGCCGGTTACTGGTCAAGAAGGCTTTGTTGATTCAGTTTCATTTTTATTAAAACAGTTGCATTCCACTTCAATTATCCCGATCCCAGTAATCAACGTCACTTGACAGATGATTTTCTATAAATCTTAGTATTAAACAATCTCTAATACGTGACTATTCATAATATCATATAGCAGAAGCTATAACATAACCTAAATAATATAAACGAGTGTTAGAAAAGTTTTAATTAGGGATGATGAAATAAACAAGAAACGTTTTAATTAACGATGATGAAATAAAAAATAAACATGAATAATTTTAAAAGAAACAATTGAAAGTAGGTACAATTTTCAAACTTGAATGTTTTAGTAGTTGGTGGTTCAGTTGATGTTATATTGGATGTGTGCGTAAAAGAAGTGAACTCGGTGATGTACATGGTGTATCCCTCAACTTATTCAGGATTTCGAATGGTGCTCTTCATATATGACCAGTGATCTTTATTAATTGTTGTTCTTGAATGCCAATGCGAGTCATATTTGAAAGTGATGTGCATCGACTGGAGTGGTTTGTAATTTTCTGTTTTTTGACGTCCAGACCAGTGCAATTTGAAATGTTGGCAAACAAAGAAACAAATGCTAGGGTAGTGATAAAAGTAAACAAATGCTAGGGACGCGATAAAATTGTGCGATAAGCAGCCATGATTGGTTGAAAGACGTCCTTCCATAACGTTTTATTGGTCAAAAGTACTGTGACGTAGTGAAAGTGTAATAGTCATCATAATACACTGCTCTCTTAAACTCACTGAGCATAACGGGAATAAATCAATGACTTTCCCAAAACACACTATGAACTGTTTCATATAAAACAATTTTTATCTCGAAAAGGAAGCAGAAACGAGCAAAATCTTATACAACTTTTTTGTTTGAAATATCTCGAAGAATAACCACCTGAAATTAAATACATTACTTACGGTTCACTCGGTATATCTACACACTGTATATATGTCTTGAATGTTAAAGTCACAGCGGCTACGTAACAATCTTTTTAAATATAACAAAGTTTTATTAGGAAATCCTACCGAAACTCTTGAACCTTTAAGCTAGCTAAAATCTGGATATCAATTTGAAAACCTCGTATTTACTTACGTATGTCACTCATAGTATGTAAACATACAACTCTTCTACTTGATTGTGGCAAGAGATTCCCAATGGAAAGAGAACAAAAGTTATTGCACATTTTCAGTAATTATGTAATAATGTGCAAAATATGCATTATGGAATAAAATAAATTACATGGATTGAAAGCTCTTTCGTCACTCTTTAATTTACAAATAGGTTTGTGTTGCCTGAGGGGGTACAGGGTTGCCAGATAAAGGAATCACAACCGTCGTACCAACTTATGAGATTGTCGTACGCCAGCTTAAAATTGTCGTACATTTTTCAGTTTCCTAATATATATATATATATATATTACTCCACCGCTATGTAGTACCCGTAATGATTATTATGTCTGGTGAAACGAGCGGGACGGGGTTCATTCAAATCCTGGATGAAACAAATTACCTGGTTGAGGTTGTTTTCAGGGTCTTCCTTTAATCCATTAAGAGCAAATGCTGGGTAACGTTCGGCGCTGGAATCATTTCGCTGGCATTATCACCTTCATGGCATTGACTCCAGATAACTATCGCAGTTGATAAAGAATCGTAAAATAACCTATATATGTTGTATATGTCTACCAGTAAATTTTAGTTTCAAATTTTAAGAATACTATTAATTATTGTTCACATCCACAATGACATTCAGCAATGAAACAAATCACTACCCATTTCTTCATCATCAACACTGTCATCGCCGTAAAGCTTGGTTATAAACAACTTTGTTAGCCTATATTTGAAGTCAGCAGAAATTTGATCTTTGGCCGGCGCGGCGGCAGATATTTTAATATCAATCAATGCGGCGGCTAAACATCAAATTAATTCATCTACAGTCGACTCAAACCCGACAGCTCTATAATGTCGGCGCGTTTAATTTCTTAATCCTACTAAGGTACTATTTTATTGATAAAAGACTTCCTGGAAGTTAATAAAATTAAACCTGTATTACTTTGACATAACCGTGCCGTATACGTGAAATCTAGAGCTCATGATGACAAATTATGATTTACACGACAAGCATAGTTACCAGATCGAGTTTTAAAACATCCCCCCCCCTTCTTAGAAGTATGTTTTTTTTTCATATTAGTCGAGGACATACTGAATGAAGAAAACTTGTCTAAAAGGGACTAATTAACCGTCAATTTTATTTTAATTATAAACCAACATTATAAATGAAATAGTCGTACAAAATTGCGTACGACATAGAGTGCGGTCGTACCTCGTACAATTTGTCAAAATAATCGTATGCGTACGACTATAGTCGTTAGTATAGTCCAACTGAAACAATCATTTGTAAATCCCGCCAGTTTGCTGTCCAATTGCTGCTGACGAGTCAGACAGTTCACGCAATTCCAGACAGCTAGCACGTCGTAACGACTGCAGCTTGCTAGAACTTGCACGACTCAAGTCTGTACTTGTTTACATGTGGGATGAGCTGATGTTGCCCTGTCCAAAGGCGACACCTACAACGCCAAGAAGCCTATAAGGCTGCAAGATTATTAGCCAAACAGACACAACGAGGTGCTCTGTCATTGCTAAATATAATTTCGTTCTTGAGGACTGCTGAAGACATCAGCGCCAAATCGGCGGGAAAACGATCAGGGTTTCGTTCACAAAATAATGGAATTATCATTCATAAGTGAATTTGATTTTGGTTAATACAATCAGAAAAATGGTGTTACGCAACAGCTTCCTGTAGGCCCACCTGTCTATAACCCCATCCTAAAAAAAAATTGTGAATTCGACGAATCAGCTATTACTTTTTTTTTTTCTGTGATTTTTTTCCTTACACAAGATCATACGATAAAGTGGTATGAAGAATGTAGCTTCAGGAACATCTTTTTAAGATCTAATATTATTTACATAATTCTCTAATCTAAAACTCAACACAAAAATTTTAGAAAAAGGTTATCTACACGAAAGACTCTAACAAAATTATGCGAAATTACGGAAATACAATAAAAAAAACATACTTTAACTGTAAAATAATAATTATACAGAGTGATTCACGTTGAATTACCGTCCCTTACGGAGCTTATTTCCAAAGACACTCTGAGCAAAAAATGTCATATAAACATTTGTCCTAATGTCAATATTTTCAGAATTACACTAATTTGAAGTTGTTTGTAAAATATCATTTTTCTTTAGTTTTAAGGGCAAAAGAATATTACAAATAGGGAATGAACTATTCAGAAGTATCATTTCTTTAATTGGCTAGTGTTCTGAATTAATATTTGAGGAGAAAAATTCGCTCCGGCGCCGGGGATCGAATCCGGGTCCTTAGTTCTACGTACCAAGCGCTCTGACCACTGAGCTACGCCGAATTCAATCCATAGCACCGGACCGAACTCTCCTCCTTCGATGTTTCCCTTTGCGGCCTGGCCCCAGTTAGGCATATACTGTACGTTGACGTTTTATGTCCAAGTCAACTGCCATTATACAAGGGTCGCACTCAACTGAGTGACTGTTTGGCCAGGTTTCCGCAGTTAAGTGCATAGTAATCTGTACAGAAATATGCACGTCAACATATATGCCTCACTTGGAGTTCGGTCCGGTGGTGTGGATTGAATTCGGTATAGCTCAGTGATCAGAGCGCTTGGTACGTAGAACCAAGGACCCGGGTTCGAGCTCCGGTGCCGGAGCGAATTTTTCTCCTCAAATATTAATTGTCAATATTACAGATATTATTCCGTAGGACAAATTAATAAAATATTTAATAGTGTTCTGAAGCTAAAAATGTGTACTGTATGCATATAAACTCTGAAAATGTATACTCTATGTTAAATGATGATTTTTGAGCACTAATATGCTAAGTCACAAAATAAATATGAAATTAGGTATCAATAAATTTTATGTCATTGTCATCAATTAATAAACATTGAGAATTAAATATTTTATCACACGTGATCTAACTTTTTAAATTTGTGCTTTACTGTTAATAATAAACAGCTGGAGAAAACAATGACACAGAACTGCTATTAAGTCATTAAGTTAATGATTTTGCATAAACATTATTGGCACAAGCTCTCGAGAAAAACGCCAGAGAAATGTGATGTAACTTACAACCAGAAAAATATTGTTTTGTACTTGGAAACCTGTACTACCTACAATTTGATTTTTATTAAAATTGCAATTCTCAGATTCATATTAGTCACTAACTAAAGGGATGATTTTGATTCCTTTTTTTTTTTTAAGATAAAAGTAAGTGCTGTATTATATAATGGAGAAAGATGTCCTTTGGTAAGGCAAACACGGCTAATTTCGCAGTATTAAGGTTTTCTGTCTATAGACTTCAAAAGACTTCCTTCATGCGGCAGTTAATCACTAGACATAATTTTATTGGTTGGTATAAAAATTTAATTTTTAAGTGTATCTCAACAGGGAAATAGTTCCATCTAAAACATGAGATATGTGTTTCAGGAACTCGTGTAACTTCGCAGTACTGGTCGGGCAATTTCGCAGTAACATTTGTGCAATTTTCAACAATACACTTTTTAGTTCAAAACATATTTTAATATAATCTAAACATCAGTACAGTCCACACCTGTGGAGTAACGGTTAGCATGCCTAGCCGCGAAACCAGGTGGCCCGGGTTCGATTCCCGGTCGGGGCAAGTTACCTGGTTGAGGTTTTTTCCGGGGTTTTCCCTCAACCTAATAGGAGCAAATGCTGGGTAACTTTCCGTGTTGGACCCCGGACTCATTTCACCGGCATTATCACCTTCATCTCATTCAGATGCTAAATAACCTGAGCTGTTGATAAAGCGTCGTAAAATAACCTACTAAAAAAAAACATCAGTACATGATTACACATGAACTGAACACACATTAACAAACTAGGCAATAAATGTTTAACAACTGGGCTTAAATTATTAACACTAATGGTAGGAAAATGCTTGCATATTAATTGTAAATTAATAGATTTATCTAATCCATATCTGCATTAAACATTATGCCAAAGATAGAAAAAAACATAATGAGAACTATTTAGGACTAATCCGAATCCGCTTCCGAGCATGAGCGGCATATGAACTGCGCATAATATGAGTTCAGTCCTTGACATGTCTAATAGAACCAACACTCACACTTCAGACATTGAACCCATGTTTATTCTTGGTTATTTATCAATCTCATATCTTAAAAGTGGGGCTCCGGTTCCCGATGATTAATAAATTATTTTTATGACTTATGGAATAAAATTTATTGTATTCTATTCAAGCAGAATTTTCCTTTGAACTTGGACATTATGGACGTTTGACACTATGGACATTTTGACCTGAAAGGACGTTTTATCATATGGGCTTTCTGTCGTATGGACATTTAGTACATGGGCATTTTCACCATGTGGACGTTCTGTAGTATGGACTATATACGGTGGAAGCGAAAATTGCATTATTTGATATAAATGTCAAAGTATTGCAACATAAACACATCTATACAATCAGCAGAAAAATAACATACAATTTATATTGATATCAGCATGTTCGTTGTGATAAACGTCTGTCAACAGTTAATGAATAACAGTATAAAGACGAAGAATAATGAACCGTCGCAACATTATCTCGAAACAGGTGTAAACTGTTAAAAGATTAAAAACACCAGAATATTAATTCCGTTTACCCCTTAAAAGACACGCCACCCGCACATTAAGTAAAGGTTAATGCATGCTATGAAGATTATTCACAGCGCATTAACGTAGCGAAGTCTGCTAGTAGCTTATCAGTCTACAATGTCGCCGACGACATAAATGCAGCAATTTGTACATAATAATTCACACAGGAATAAAATTATGACTTAAAATTTCTATTTAATAAACTTGTCTTAAAACAATCAATAAGTAAATGCTTTGAACTTGACCACTACTTCCAGATTATCAAAAAAAAAAAAAAAAGAGAGAGAGAGAGAGATGGAAAAGATACGAATCTTTCATGCAGCGAAAAAATTTATATTTTAATTGATTATTTTCGTAGTCCCACATTATTAAACCTCCAAACGATTCCTACAATATACAATGATAAATTATTAAACTTCCAAACTATTCCTACAATATCCAATGATCGGATTATTAAATCACCAAGTGATTCCTACAATATACAATGACCAGATTATTAAACATCCAAACGATTCCTACAATATACAATGACCAATTATTAAACCTCCAAACGATTCCTACAATATACAATGACCAGATTATTAAACATCCAAACGATTCCTACAATATACAATGACCAGATTATTAAACATCCAAACGATTCCTACAATATACAATGACCAGATTATTAAACATCCAAACGATTCCTACAATATACAATGACCAATTATTAGACCTCCAAACGATTCCTACAATACACAATGACCAGATTATTAGACCTCCAAACGATTCCTACAATATACAATGACCAGATTATTAGATCTCCAAACGATTCCTACAATACACAATGACCAGATTATTAGACCTCCAAACGATTCCTACAATATACAATGACCAGATTATTAGACCTCCAAACGATTCCTACAATATACAATGACCAGATTATTAGACCTCCAAACGATTCCTACAATATACAATGACCAGATTATTAGACCTCCAAACGATTCCTACAATATACAATGACTAGATTATTAGACCACCAAACGATTCCTACAATATACAATGACCAGATTATTAGACCTCCAAACGATTCCTACAATATACAATGACCAGATTATTAGACCTCCAAACGATTCCTACAATATACAATGACCAGATTATTACACCTCCAAACGATTCCTACAATATACAATGACCAGATTATTAGACCTCCAAACGATTCCTACAATATACAACGACCAGATTATTAAACCTCCAAACGATTCCTACAATATACAATGACCAGATTATTAGACCTCCAAACGATTCCTACAATATACAATGACCAGATTATTAGACCTCCAAACGATTCCTACAATATACAATGACCAGATTATTAAACTTCCAAACGATTCCTACAATATACAATGACCAGATTATTAGACCTCCAAACGATTCCTACAATATACAATGACCAGATTATTAAACCTCCAAACGATTCCTACAATATACAATGACCAGATTATTAGACTTCCAAACGATTCCTACAATATACAATGACCAGATTATTAGACCTCCAAACGATTCCTACAATATACAATGACCAGATTATTAAACCTCCAAACGATTCCTACAATATACAATGACCAGATTATTAGACCTCCAAACGATTCCTACAATATACAATGACCAGATTATTAAACCTCCAAACGATTCCTACAATATACAATGACCAGATTATTAAACCTCCAAACTATTCCTACAATATACAATGACCAGATTATTAAATCTCCAAACGATTCCTACAATATACAATGACCAGATTATTAATCCTCCAAACTATTCCTACAATATACAATGACCAGATTATTAGACCTCCAAACGATTCCTACAATATACAATGACCAGATTATTAGACCTCCAAAAGATTCCTACAATATACAATGACCAGATTATTAAACCTCCAAACGATTCCTACAATGTCGCACCACTTAATTCTGTCGAGGCTTTTAGCCTTGATCTTCACTTTACCCCCACAACTGCTTCCAAGTCATCAAGTCATCTTCAGTTTGTCTACCATATGGTTTTGAATTTAAAACTAACTTTGGTACACGTTGTCTTTCATGCTAATAATATGTCCCAGCCACTCTATACTTCGAGTTTCTACTTTTGCCAAAATATCTGCTCATTTACTCGTATAATGAGTCTTAGTTCCAGATTATATCTGATTCTCCATGTACTGTTTTCAAATTTAGATCCGTAAATTTTTCTCAAAATACTCATACTTAGACTGGTAGGAGGTGGCCCGGGTTCGAATTCCGGACGGGGCAAGTTACCAGGTTGAGGTTTTTTCGGGGTTTTCCCTCAACCTAATATGAGCAAATTCTGGGTAACTACCGTGCTGGACCCCGGACTCATTTCACCGGCATTATCACCTTCATCTCATTCAGATGCTAAATAACCTGAGATGTTGATACAGCATCGTAAAATAACGTAGTACAAAAAATAAACTGGTAGGTCTGCCTCTCCCCCACCCCCCAGTTTACTCCATAATTTTCCGCATCCTGTATATTACATCACATAATATCACAACGCACTGCACTGGCTGCAATTCAGTGTATTATTACATTATGTAATATTTCGTTGTTTTATTTTACCTTATTTCGCTTGCATTTACTATATTTTATAGCATCGCGTAAGAACAGAACGCTGCGTGTTCTGAGAGATTATTCCCTCTCACTCGCCGTTTTAGGATCAGATTATGCTGAGAATCCTGTTTTATAAAAGCCAATAACACACATCCGAGACTATAAACTTCCAAATCTATTTCCAGGGAAATTAAATATTCTTGGAAGCTCAATTTGCTACACCATAATGTCACAAGCAGTTTACAGGATGGAAATCTAACAATCCAATTTGCAAGACGGCAAGTTAACGATAGCACTAAAACCCAGATCCTAGGGATGCGAAACGGATGCAGCCAATGGCTTTGTAAAACGCTGTAACAAGTGCAGGAGCCGTCTATAAAATTCACATCATCAAATAACGTGCATGACAATTTCTGTCACTATTTTCGTATCCCAAGCCGTTGAGGAACTTTTTCACATTATCTGATTTATGAGAAGTAATAATCAACCAATTCAACACGAAATACTTATCGACTTAGTAACACGTTGAGCCCTATTTCAGATTTCAAATGAATGCCAATAACATGTCTGAAGAAATTTAATACTTCCAGTTATCTAGGATACATTATGTCCAATTTAAGAAAATAAGATACCACTAACAATATAAATAAATTGTCACACACATATGCAATGAAAAGAAACTGAAAGATAGAAAGAAAGAAAGAAAAGTAATAAAATTAAAATTTATGTAGTTATGGCAGTTCCCATACTATACATTACATATCGTATCTGTTAATTGAGGAGCTCATTTTGAAAAAGTCTCTTGTCCATCTCATAACAAAAATGAGCTGCTTCTGTCCATGCATTCTTCAAATATAACTCTAAGTACAACTGTCAAGATTTGGCTTCAGAACGCCCTCTAAACCACTAAAATCTTGCGTTAAAAGTGGCTATTGGAATCAAACTGACTCTTGTCCACAGTAAACTTGCGATAAAATATTAGTTCCAGCTTTGGAAACATAAAAGGAATAAAGTATTAGTATTGTTTTGGTTATCACAGTCTTAACTTACTCAGAAATTTATTCATTTTATGTAAACTTACTCACAAATTTATTCATTTTCTATAAACTTATTGGCAGATTTATTCATGTTCTATAAGTTTATTCACAAATTTATTCATTTTCTATAAACTTATTCACAGATTAATTCACGTTCTATGAACTTATTCACAAATCTCTTCATGTTCTATAAACTTATTCACAGATGTATTCATGTTCTGTAAGCTTATTCATAAATTTATTCATGTTCTGTAAACTATTTCATAATTTTTATTCATGTTCTGTAAACTCATTCATAATTTTTATTCATGTTCTGTAAGCTCATTCATAAATTTATTCATGTTCTGTAAACTATTTCATAATTTTTATTCATGTTCTGTAAACTCATTAATAAATTTATTCATGTTGTGTAAACCCATTCATAATTTTTATTCATGTTCTGTAAACTCATTAATAAATTTATTCATGTTGTGTAAACCCATTCATAATTTTTATTCATGTTCTGTAAACTCATTCATAAATTTATTCATGTTGTGTAAACCCATTCATAATTTTTATTCATGTTCTGTAAACTCATTCATAAATTTATTCATGTTCTGTAAACCCATTCATAATTTTTATTCATGTTGTGTAAACCCATTCATAATTTTTATTCATGTTCTGTAAACTCATTCATAAATTTATTCATGTTGTGTAAACCCATTCATAATTTTTATTCATATTCTGTAAACTCATTCATAAATTTATTCATGTTCTGTAAACTCATTCATAATTTTTATTCATATTCTGTAAACTCATTCATAAATTTATTCATGTTCTGTAAACCCATTCATAATTTTTATTCATATTCTGTAAACTCATTCATAAATTTATTCATGTTCTGTAAACCCATTCATAATTTTTATTCATGTTCTGTAAACCCATTCATAAATTTATTCATGTTCTGTAAACTCATTCATAATTTTTATTCATATTCTGTAAACTCATTCATAAATTTATTCATGTTCTGTAAACTCATTCATAATTTTTATTCATATTCTGTAAACTCATTCATAAATTTATTCATGTTCTGTAAACTCATTCACGAATTCATTCATGTTCTATAAACTCTTTCATGAATTCATTCATGTTCCATAAACTTATTCACAAATTCATTCACTTTCTATAAGTTATTAATTCATTTTATTTCAACTCGCGTCAATAAATTCGAGATACGGCAAGGTGTTTCGTACTCCACATGGAGTTGATAACGACACGGAAATTAAAAATGCTAACGCATCACTGGTAGTCATTAGAGATGAACAACACTAACTGTCGCTCTCGCTCGCTGTGTTCGTTGCATTTGTCTTTCGTGTCTCGTCTCGTCATTCTCGCTGCGCTTCGAGTCTCGCTCATCATTCTCGAAATAACATTTGGTCGGCGTGGAAAGTTTTCGTAACTTTGAATAACATACATCATTGAAATAAATATCATTATCAAAGTTTAAATGACACAAAAAGACAAAACAGAACAGTATCTTAGTTATCAAAATGTTCTGGTTCTATTATATGATATTACCTATGGTTATATAAATAGAAAAAAAACAATTCTCAAATAAATTTCATTTCTAACAAACATAAAACATAACGCTAATATCTTTTTTACTTGAGATTGCACACTTTATCTCAAACATATGAAAAGAAAATTTCTAGCCTTTTAATAAGGGCCTAGTAATTAAATAGAGACTGGGGAACGGATTATTATACACTGAAAGCTAGAGATGGTGTTTCAAATAGGCTAATTGATTGTTTATACATTTATAACAGTTGCCAAAGTAGATAAAAGTTCAGTCAAGTATAAACAACTGTGGCGATTCAAGGCTGCTTGACGTTCGAGACTTCGGGAGTGATCAATCTCGACGTCTCGAAACACTCACAAGCAGTCTTTACGTCAACGACGCGACGTATACATTGTCGTGCGGGTTTTCGGCTTTGCGGGCGCTGTTAGTCTTGCTTTCTCGATCGTTGTTCATCTCTAATAGTCATATATTATAGAGGTGGGTAAAAATAGCTAGAACAGTTTATTTGAAACTGTTTCACAATTGAAACTGTTTTGATACGAAACAGTTTCGTGATATAACCTGTTCCAACTGTTCCAATGAGTGTTACACTGCTCCAGTGATAGCTTCAACGTTCCACATGGTTCTAAAGAGATAAACATTTCAATTTCTAAACAGTTTTCCTTTTCTTTGTTGTCTGCAAAGGCCACTTGTAGCGCTATCATTGACCTCCAATCGAAAGTAGATATAATATTATCCATGTTCCACCCGGCCTTCGTGCAACAGTAGCTTATGTAGGATCGCGCAAATTAATTGTACGAATCAAATTCCCTAATAAATCTCCTAATTATTAGCTGTCCATTGATGGAGAATATATTCATTGTGTCCTAACATAGTGTTAATTATTAATATACCGCGAAAAATATCATCCGCTAATGTCTTATCGTTATTAAACCCTCCTAGGGTTATATTCATTATTTTTACCAAAATCGATTCATTTTGAATTGTAGTTATTTACTGTACCCTTAACAGTAACCTACGAAAATTACTTTCGTCGTCATAATACACTGAACAGCTGATTTAAAGACAATTCAAGGGTTTTGAAACACGTTTCTGAAGCAGATGAGAGGCTGAAACAGTTGTAACACTTGGAATAGTTGGTGCTGATGTTGTAAACATATTCTTATGAAACTGTTATTTTGGAACAGCTTCGTTCATGAAACAGTTATTATCGCCGCGCTCTCATGGTTAACATTCGGCAGGTCTTTGAACGGCCTCGTGCATAACATTCGTCAGGTCTATGAAACTTAATTGCATTATTGTTTTCAATTTCTTATGTCGACGCTCCAATCACTCGCCTCAATTTCAGTACTGCAACCAATAAGCTGCTTCCATTATAAAATGACACCTACTTGTCTAATCCACCTGGACTAAAACCGAGATTGCAATGTCTTGTGCTGAGGATGAACATTAAGGTATGTGATTAAAACTTATTATTAAGACTTAAGAATGTCAACGTACTCGTATATGAAATAATAATAATAATAATAATAATAATAATAATAATAATATTAATAATAGCCATTTAAAAATATAACAAACTAGTGCCTATTCTTATCGAGGAAGTAAACGTGACAACGTGACGCTTAGAGTGAAACCTACAGAGCAGCAATCGGTCGGCAAAATTATGTTTTAAAAGCACACCGCACGTTATTATATGATGCCGACATGTTAACCATGAGAGCGCGGCGATAATACAGTCGAAACTGTTTCTTAAAAACAACAATTTATCCCATCTCTAATATATTACAGCTTCTTGTGACTGGACCGATATCTGAGAAAGCCTAATCAATAAACAAATTCTTAACTTATCTCTTC
Organism: Periplaneta americana; assembly: GCF_040183065.1. Lineage (NCBI taxonomy): Eukaryota > Metazoa > Arthropoda > Insecta > Blattodea > Blattidae > Periplaneta > Periplaneta americana. Next base: position 22,402,156 of record NC_091124.1, on the reverse strand, counting down.
GAAGGACAGCGTCATCTTTGATGCCGGCTGGGTATTAATAAAACGCGGACACTATACAAAGTCCACACATTTTGGTGCAGCCTATGTATCAGCCGGAGAGAGGCCGGCTTCCCGCTGAGGTTATGAGAGGTCAGGGGCTGTAAACTGTTACTTTCGTGGCGATAACGAGAGCAGGAGAACCCAGCTGATCATTAATTATTCAAATGCACTTAGAGGCTCGCCAATGTCCTTAGTAGAAAACAGATGTCTGGCAGGGCAAACACGGCACCCATAAAGGACGAGCATTGGAAGGTCACGCTCCGGGGATCAGAACGAGCCTCCGATCTGCGGTGACCACCCCCCAAACAAACTACGTTAATTGCGAAGCAACCCTGGCCCCTAATTTATTCCCGCGTCTCAACGGCTTTGATCGCTTAGAAATTCATTGTTGACGGCGCCTCGTTAAAATTCATGAACTGTCATTTAATCACGGATGGATCATCATTGATAAACCATCGGCTTCCATGCCACCTCATGAGTTTGCTTTCAAATAGAGCGGTTACCATAACAGGAAAGGAATCTACATTTATTAGCCAATACAATACAGCCAATCTCCGCCTTTGAATTACAGTATTATGTGCTGTTCAACACAACGCAAAATAATAAATATACAACATTCATCCACCATTCCACCCACGACAAAAAGCAGCTGCTACACACTTACAATTACAAATGTAATTTTATTATACACTGCGTTTAAAAATAATGGTAACACTTCCATATTTATTATTATTAAGTATTAATGATAAATTAACATGTTACACGTCATTTGATACTCAAACTTTCAATATTTCAAGTTCTAAGTTTCGGAAAAGCATATTATTTCTATTACCATGAAATATATTATTAAGCTTACCATACGTCCCGCAGAAAATCGGTATAGTTCCCTTTTTTTTTACTTAGATCCAGCGTCCCCGTAATTTTTGTCGGGATGCGCAAAAGTCCCGTATTTTAATCAAACTTTATTTGATAATATAAAAAATCAATAATTTCTCTAACTGATGTTTACTTCATAAATTAATATTGAAATTATTTTTTTGATTTGTATAAATGTTCGCAAATATTTTATTTTGAATGCAGCAAACATTAATGAACTATCTATTAATTTGAGACAAATTCGTTCCGGCACCGGCAATCGAACCTGGAACCTTCTGGCTATGCGCGCTGAGCATAGGGCACTGTTAGACATCACCCTATTTTGACAAAAAAAAATTGTATAACTCTTGAGTTGTTCCAAATCTTAAAGTTTCAGTGCTAATGTAAAATCTATGAAATACAATAAATTAAAAAAATGAAAATGAAATAAGATAAGTGCAAAGTACTGTCAAGTGACGTAAATAAACTGACATGAATAAACATTATTTAACGGCAATAGTGTTCTTTCCCTTGTTAACTCCCTCGTTTCGATCTTCCTAAATACAGTCTTTCATAGCGATTTACGGTAGGCTTAGACAAGGTTGAAAAATGACAACTCCACAACATATTATCGTTTTGGGTTATGCAGCTTGCGAAAATATATTCAGTAACAATGGTACAAAGATTGTTTCGTAGAGATTTCCGAAATAACCATTTATCACATCATTGCATTGGATGTGTTACCGCCGCTAATTGGCCTAGCGCCCTTTGCCTCCCAGGTCACCAGACTTGACACCGATTTCTTTCTTTGAGGATACATGAAGGATGCAGTTTATTGAACAAGACATCAGATCATTGCTGCGAGTGCATCCATAAACAGAGATGTGTTGGAGAGAATATGGCAAGAATTTGAACATCGTATTTATATGCCTTGTAACAAGGAGTTCTCACATTGAATGTTTATAATGTGTCAATAAAAACTATAAGAGGTTCTTAAATTATTTGCACGAAGTTATTGTAACATTAATACTTACTTAATAATGAACCTATGAAAGTTTTAAAATACGATATATTTACATCTACTGTCATAAGAAAAAATCTGAAACTGTCAAATCTGGTGAACGCGAAGGACACACACACACACACACACACACACACATATATATATATATATATATATATATATATATATGTATATATATAATCAGATCGGAAGACGATGCGTCCGGGGAAGAATCTCTGCAAAGTCTGCGAAAATATCTGAAACAGAGGATGTTCTCGAATTGATTGAAATTCAACGCAATGGTCACGAGTTATGTGTTCGTGTCATGGCAAGCTTCCAGAAGCGACTTCAGCAGTACATTGCAAGTGAAGAGGTCACCTGAAGGATGTCGTTTTTGAAAAATTACTTCCACTGTTTAAATTAACAAAATATAAAAGTATAAATAAGATATTCGAATGATTTAATAAAAATTTGATTTACACCCCATAAAACTTTGTAACACTTTAAAATAATTCGCTGAAAATGCCCCAATTTGTAGAAATAATTCTTGATATAAAAAATGTATCATAGGAAATTCGTTTTTCGTTTGATGCGAACTGTACCATTTTGTACCGTATTTAAAAAACACAGACACACAAATCAACAACGATATATATTATTTCAACTACCCTTACCACCACTGAGTGTTTTAATAAAATTAATTTTACTTTTAGTCTACTTTACATATATCAATCTGATTAAGTTGAAAAGTCGATACTGCACCTAAACGAAACTGCTCAACAGTTTAGGAGAAATCGCCGTGCACAGACAGACGAATACCCAAAGCTACATTTCGGTATCAGCTCGAACCCAATATTCAGCTGCAACACGACACTGTATTCTCTTTTTACAATCTGTATAATGAGAAAATAAAAGGTCCCATTCCTTTTGAGAGAGACAGTGTTCGAAGTTGCAAGATCACATAATAATTATCAAAGATCTGGGAAATATAAATTGGCCATCATTTTTAAAACCCCTTTCAATATATCAAGAGTTGCGAGCTTTATTCAAAGACGTCATCATGGAAAACAACTGTCGCCTAGCAACCAAATGTTTATTTTCACACAGCAATTGGAGCGTGAAAAAGGCCACTGTAAAACGTATCTCATTTTATCAATTCAGGTTTCTCCGTACCTATAAGCAAATTACAAGGCCAGACCTTTCCATACAGTTGATGTGGTTTTCCCTCCACTTGCTTCTGGCCATGAACTGCCGAGAGTAAGCAATAACAATAACGTAACAATCTGAACTAATATCTTCAGAATCTAAAGCTTAGATTATAATGAAGTTAAAATTTTGTAGCAACAAAACTTCTACATAGACCTAGTTACCTAATTAATTACCTCTTCTTCTGCTAAATATCTGGCTGGCTATTACACTTTTACTACGTCATACTACTTTTGACCAATAAAACGGTACGAAACGACGTCTTTCAACCAATCATGGCTGCTTATCGCACAATTTTATCGCTTCCCTAGAATTTGTTTGTTTTTATCACTAACCTAGCATTTGTTTCTTTGTCTGCCAACATTTCAAAAGCAAATTCTTTACGGTACTCTAAAACATGTTTTGTGATCGTAATTTGTTTCCCTCATAGATAGTCAACTGAAAATGGAAGCTCCGTTCAAACATTTTGAAGGTAACAATAGTGAAATAGAATTTTTGTAAGTCAATTAATATCTACTTATTGTATTAGAGTACTTCATTTCGTCTAATCTTTATATACTTTCTCCTGTTTTTATCACCTTCCTACCATTTGTTTCTATCTTTGCCAACATGCCAGCTTCGTTCAAACGTTTTAGTGAAGCTAACATTAGTGGAATAGATTTCAGTAAGTAAATTAAGATCTATTTTATTGTATTAGAGTACTTTATTTCTACTAATATTTGTATATTTTCTTCTAATCGGGTAATCATCAATTAAATCCCACTCGAGTTTTGATTTTCTCTAGATTTTCTCTCGTGTACCACTCGCAGATTTATCGATAAAATCAAAACCTCTGGTGAGATTACTGTTGAAAAAACTTAAGCTACGTGGCGGAAACTTCGAAATTTAGAGCCATCTTCTGTTCTACCACCATTAACTCTCCTCTTTTTTCCCATGTATATATTTAGCTTATTCATATTACATAAAAATCCCAGTGTTACCAATCATCCTCGCTTATCATTCTTTTAATGAGGGTAATGAATATCTCCTTCATATTTTCCAAGTTCAGACACAGATTCTGAAAAATCCTAGCATATACAGGACAATCTATGAAGAATGACTCACGCTTTAGGAGCGCTATAGTAAAATGGAGAATAAGTAAAACTTATCGAATTCTAGTTCGAATATTGGAAACCACGCCCCTAGGGGGTATTGACATGTTTACAGCATTCAATGTTGTATAGTCAGTAGCCTCTCGTAAAAGGACGTATAAAGTTTAAACAGTGGAAACACGACAAGCATGCCTCTTTCTAAGGAGGTACCGCAAGCAATAATAATAATAATAATAATAATAATAATAATAATAATAATAATAATAAAAACATTTTCACAAATAATGGGATGGCCATTTTTTTGTTATGAAGTAAAAAACACTCGATATTTCAATTATTCTTTTTCTGAATAAGCATATATATATATATAATTTGAACTGGTAATGGAAATTACGGGAAAACGGCTGAACGGATTTTAATAAATGATCCCTCATTTTGAAGCTTGGAACCCAAAGTTTTTCAGAAAAATAGTAGTTTTCAGTGAAATGTCCATTTTTCAACATCATTTTCCTATTTTCCAAAATCCATCTGTCATCAGATTTGAGAACTAGCTAATTGCATTTCAGAATAAAACAAAACACACTACAGTAAACAATATTACACGAAGGCCATGATCTGCAAGAGTGCTGACATATTTAGAGCTCAAATTAAATTGGTTATTAAAAACCTAACTAACTAAAAATAATTTACAGGTTCGATTCTCTGGTGTGTAATTTTCTGGGTACATCTGTGTATTGGATATTAAAAATCACAATATTACAATATTATTGTAGTTAATACCATGATGTGACTATTTTTCATTAATTATACGTAGTAATGCTATATTGATGATATAAAAGTGAAACGTTTTGGGGTTATATAAGTAGATGTAGGGAATAACTTAAATTTCATTTTGATTTCTATATTTTACTGAGTTGCGGCTATATAGTATATGTTACTGAAAGCTATAAAACTTACGTAAGATAATAATATTATTAAAAATCAAATATTTTTTATAGTTATTAATCAAGTGGGGTTGGGTCTTTTTCATATATTTAATGGCGGTGTGGTGTAGATATTTATATGCGTGGTTCTCTTCAGTATTGGCTCGAGAAAGAGAGTATCTTTCATTATTATGGAAGCAAATAACTTTCAGAAAATAAATCTGAAAAATGTTTATTTGAACGTCTAATTAACTTAGTTTGCAGCATTTGCTGCACAAGCCACTAGTTCCCTTTAATTCTGCCCATAACCGCTTCTACTTTCTTAGGATTCGAACAGTTGTAGCTCCTTAAATATTGACAATCAGACCTTTGTTCATAATATGACTTTTTTGCTCTAAATAACCTATAGAACCTATACTCCTAAAGCGCGGATCATACTCCATGAATCACCCTGTATATGCATGAGTCCAGAAAGTTCTTGCTTTAATATCTTATCTGCAAGCGTTTAAAAATCGTGCCTTACAAATAAACAAGATATAACGAAACTCTCAACAATAAGATTAAAAGGAATTTATATGGACGTGAATGCAGGGTACAGCAGTCACGGTTATTCCTACGAGTTCTGCATTCCTTGGGTAACAAAGAGCTCGCTGGCAAGCTAGACAACCGTGCAACGCTCTTGGTCTATTATACATGAATACAAAGCACTGTTACACTTATTTCCTGCACACACAATGCCAACAGAAAAGAGTGAAGTGGAGGATGTTGGAATACGTAATTCGCACCGGTTCAAATATCCGTCGATTCTAACTAACGCGGTGAAGTTTGCTGTTTCGAATACACAACGAGCAGCAGCATGCCACGAGGCGTCGAGACGGAATGGGAGCAGTCCTTCCGCTCCGACACTCAACCGACGTCGAAATGACACTAAAATGTTAAATCGCGATAAAGAAATGTAATATCCCTTCTAACCTGACTTTCTGTACAAGCACGTAACAATTAACAGCAGTCTTCATTTCGCGGAGACGTAAAACTATAAGTGCTTCGCAACTGCTCCAAATCTTGATAGAAGAACTTTGTTATACATATTCAAGTCCGCTGTTAGAGATGAACGCTACTGAAAATTCCGAGGATTCCGGGTCGATAATATACAGGAAGTGGGCATGTATCTGCACTTCATAGTGACAGAGACTGTCCTTTATCTTTAGCTATCTCAAAACTCGTCCTTGCATCACGACCGAAAGCTCACTATTCGAAACTGCCACAGTTCCGTTTGAAAAAGCGAAACGTAGTTGAGCTTTTTTAATTTCCGAGAACATGAAAACAAACATACCGCTCGTGTATCGTACATTATTTTGTGCGAAGATCGTTTATTACATACCTGAAAGACGAATTTCTAATTAGTTGCAATGAAATCTCCATGTTGGTTTCTGTTTAATGACGGCAACTTCGGAAAACCAAAATATCTTTCTTCAACATTGTTGCTATAAAATGTATTCTGTGTTTACTATACTCCAGCAGGCCGTGATATACGTCTGTCTCCCCCCCCCCCAGTCTATAAATGCGAACTTAAAATAAACGGTAAGGTTATGTAATGATTTATTTTTCATTTTAATATTTTAACAATATTATTTATATAACATATTGCAGTAATAACATCCGCATCTGGAATCTTGTTGATTTTTTCAAGGCTTCCTTAATGTTACTTGTATCAGGAATGCAATAAGTTTCGTGGAGTAGTAGACTTTACTTAATTTTTGCAAATATTTAAAAACAATAATTAACATTGCAATTTAGGTGAAATTGCAGTGGTAAGTTTCCCATTTATAATTATTACTATGTTAAACGTCTCTAAAAATAATATGTTAAAAGCCTAAAGCAGTAAAATGAATGTCGCGCTTAAGCGGTAAGAAGAGGGACATTGTTATGTGTGTTACGTTGGAAATACTGAATGTGGTATTTCACACTTACCGCGTATTGGTTCTGTGCGGAAAACAAGCAAATACGCACGATCTCGCACAAAATAAATTACTAGGCCAGTCTTTGGCATATAGGGGAAGCGAAAACGAAAGAAGATACCCCAGGCCATGCCCTTTTCGCTTACATCGCTTCAGAAACAAACACAGAGTGAATCGTGGGGAGATGACTATCGGGGGAAGATGCTTATTTATTTGTAGTTTCACACTTTTCCAAGAGAGAACGCCACGCGCATGTCTTCATGATCACTGAGACAATTGAATGTCTCTAGAGTGGAAACTGTTTTGCCACGTGTTCTTGTTATGAGAAGAAATGTAAGAAAACAGCTCATTTTTCTGCTATAAAATAATTGCAACGATATGTTAAAATTTTAATACATCCTTCAATTCGTAATAACTGTCAAACCTTTGTAATGTATATTGTAGTAAAGGTTCTAAAGTTCGTATTGTTAACAACCAACGGCCATCTTAGATTGCGTCACAGCACTAGGCATCTTACCCCAATACTTCGGGAAGATGATCATTTTTTTTTTCGAGGTAAGATGACAACTTGTTGTAAGAGTTCTATTTTTTGTTTTATTGCAGGGAATGCGTAAACGTTAAGTAAGATCCTCTGACAGAAGTCAGTGGATTGAGGACAGTCTTCAACTTGCGATAGAACATGTTGTAAAAGAGGGTAAGAACTGTTTTAGAGCATCGCAAGCATAAGGGATTCCGCCTAAAATAGAATGATGACAAAAAAAATATACTGGATTGAATTTATTGTGTGCAAGAAGTGATTTCACGAGTCTTGCACACGGCAATAAAACATGTGCAATGACTGTGTTCCTAAGAAGTTATACACGAGTGAGAAAGTGTCCATGAACTTTAGATTAAGTCAATTTTGTTATATACATGTATCAAACCAAGTTTAGGCAAAATGCATATATCAGTAAACGTGTTACTTGTATTTGACATCTTACCCGACTATCGAGGAAAGATGTCTACAGTGCAGGCAAAAAGAAAACCTGTATCTATAAACAAGGTAATTAATATTTTCTGTTTTGTACCAAAAATATAGTTTCAAAATACCTTCCAGACTTTGATATTTCAATATGAAATTCAAAACTAAATGAACAGTATCTTAAATTTTCAATCAAAGAAAAGGTCAGGCATCTTCCCCGATCCACTCTCGTAAGGCACTGAGCATCAGCGAGAGCAGAAAGCTATGATGCCTGTCTTATACAATCCGTCATTCAGCAATGCTTGCCTTCCTGGTTACTCGTATCGGTCCGAAACATAACTTTCTCTGCCGAGGAAGGTGTAGTGGGGAGTTAAGGTGTAGTCTGCAATGACTCGATTGAGTTATTAGCGCCCAGGCCTGTACTAGGTCATTCGAAAAGTAAGCAACATAGTTACTGTTTCACACTAAATTTATTAGGCTACTTTTGACATTACGTATTTCATATATATAGTCCCTTGGCATGTCAACAATACGTTGCCAAATCTTTGGAAGACAGCGGACTCCATCTGCAGGATCATTTCTTGGATCTTTCTCTCTCACTGATCGATGTGAAGCTCTTCGGATGTCAACTCTTGATTGCAAGAGAATGCCTCGCTTCCACCCATCTTGCAATAGTTCAGTATGGTAGGGCTTCTCTCGCACAAGCTTCTTGTAATGTCCTAAAGCAATGAGTTGCAGTTTTACCTTTTGCAACTTGGATTTTTATGAAGTACCTACACAACATTTTTAGGATCGTATTAACCTACTTACTACAAATCAGAAACAGTCACGGTACTTACAAAATATTATTATTCAGGGACTTTCAATATTGCAGATTTATGAACAATCCCTGCTCTGTTACGCAATACATTCCAATGGTCACCGCTAGGAGCATTGATTAACAGAATTGCTGTCGCTACTTTTCAAATGCCCTAGCATTAATAAAGAATTACTTGTGGTACTAGCCTTTGCAATTTCATTTTGTCAATATCGCCGGGACACGGCAGATTCTGCGAGTATTTTCCTCCTCCTTAAAGGCTTAGCGTCACTTGTTCTTAGCATTCCTTTGTTATGTATGGATGTCTTACATAGAAACGATATACAGAGTGTCCCAAATTGAAGTAAACACTCTTTGAAATACTATTTCACAGCAAAGAAATGAGATAGAAATACGATTTTTGCGGTTTATGATTCAGAAGGCAGTGGAAAGCATGGAAACACGTTCATCTGTTTATAAACAAACATGGCGGTGCAATTATCGTTCGATGAACATAAGTGCGTACTGAAATGTTACTGGAAAGTGGAGAATGTTGTTGAGGTTCAACGACGTTGGAGGGTTGAATTTGGAACACAACCACCAACAAGGTTAACTATCACAAGAATCCGAGACAAATTTGAAACCTACGGAACGGTGCAAGATGTGTTGAAAGGGCGGTACGCAAAAAGAAAAGTTTCACCGGTAACGAGAGTGTTAATGAAGTCTTACAGGCTTTCGCACAATCCTCAAAGAAGTCAATGACGCAATGTTCTCGTGAGATTGGTATCAGCAAATGCAGTGTTCATCGAATTTTGCGAGCTCAAAAATGGAAGCCTTATATTCCGAGACTTGTACACGCACTAAATGAGGACGATCCAGAGATGGATAGGACGAAGAGGAAGTGCTGCGGAGTTCCCGCCTCGTTCTCCGGATTTAACCCCTCCAGACTTCCACCTAGCGGAGCTCTAAAGGACACAGTATACGCCACAAAATCACGAACGCTGGAGGAACTGAGAGCTCAGATTGAACATGCCTGTGATGATATTCCATTAGCAACAATTCAGTTGGTATATCGTTCTGTTATACGTCGTTGTTGGGAGTGTACTGTGGCAGAAGGGGCCCATTTTAAACATGTGTGGACTTAAGGAATACAAAACCGCAAAAAATAGTATTTCTGTCTCATCTCATTGCTGAGAAATAGTGTTTCAAAATGTGTATTCATCAATTTGGGACACACTGTATATACGTGTGTATATGTGTGTGTGGAGGGGTTTGTTTGGTTGCAAGACCTTCAGATACGATCGCTGAAGAACTTTAAAGATCCTACTGTTCTGACAGAGTGAAGAAATCTATTTTTGAGGTGATGCACCTATGGTCGAAAAATGACCGGCAAATTTTTAAGAGCCCTCTGGCTCAGAAACCAGTTTCAGTCATGTCATCGCTCTACCACATGAACTTCCCTGCCGTACTTCTGTACTGAAAAACGCCATGCTCATCCTCATCCTCGACCGAGTATGAACCTGCGACCCTTGGATCGAATTCCCAACGAGGATACATTTTTCTGTAAACTTCTTGTGTTAAAAACAGAACTAGCTGAACAATGTTTTTTCATGATTTCTGACAACTTGCTGATTTAGCACGAAACTTTTGTACTGTAAGTGTGAGATGTATGTATATTTTTAATATCTGCAGCATCTCGCCTCCTGAGATGTGACAGCCCCCGTATTCTAGTTTAGCGAACTTTTTATGTAACTGGAGCCGCGGTGAAAGCGCCGGGCGAGCGGAAGTGTGGTGCAGTCTAATTAATTTACACAATGGTGTTCTTGTGTCGGCCGGTATGAGCGGGAACAGCAGGCGGATATCCCGATAATCACGAGCCGGTCAAGTTTCACAGCTAATTTATTCGAATAAAGCGACGCTGAATTAACTGGACACAAGCAGGAGACAAGCGCCTGTCCAGACTCTCAGTGGACGACACTGCATTTTTATTAAGAATTAGCCATATAATCACGGAATTAAGGTCACTCCTGTATTTATTAAATGCAACCAAAGTGGTAATCCAGAATATTGTACGAAATGGAAATATAAAAATTGGAGATTTATCCTTCGAAGAGATGGAAAAATTCAAATATCTTGGAGCAACAGTAACAAATATAAATGACACTCGGAAGGAAATTAAACGCAGAATAAATATGGGAAATGCGTGTTATTATTCGGTTGAGAAGCTCTTATCATCCAGTATGCTGTCCTAAAATCTGAAAGTTAGAATTTATAAAACAGTTATATTATCGGTTCTTCTCTATGGTTGTGAAACTTGGACTCTCACTCTGAGAGAGGAACATAGGTTAAGGGTGTTTCAGAATAAGGTGCTTAGGAAAATATTTGGGGCTAAGCGGGATGAAGTTACAGGAGAATGGAGAAAGTTACACAACACAGAACTGCACGAATTGTATTCTTCACCTGACATAATTAGGAACATTAAATCCAGACGTTTGAGATGGGCAGGGCATGTAGCACGTATGGGCGAATCCAGAAATGCATATAGAGTGTTAGTTGGGAGACCGGAGGGAAAAAGACCTTTAGGGAGGCCGAGACGTAGATGGGAGGATAATATTAAAATGGATTTCAGGGAGGTGGGGTATGATGATAGAGACTGGATTAATCTTGCACAGGATAGGGACCGTTGGCGGGCTTATGTGAGGGCGGCAATGAACCTTCGGGTTCCTTAAAAGCCATTTGTAAGTAAGTAACCAAAGTGGTATACCTTATTTTATTTCAAGGAGTGCAGTTCGGTGGCTTATTTGAACACCGAACTGCACTCCTTGAAATAAAATAAGGTATAATATCTGAGAACAGTACTAAGTACAGTACTAAGAAAAATTCATGGGCACCAAGACAATTAGGAAAAGTTCTAATAATTCTACGGAATTTTAATTTTTATACTGTATATAGAAATCTCACTAGAGATTTTGATTTATCTAGAGAAAATCAAATCAGAAAGAGCCATCAAAGATGTATTCATCAACCTAGATGCTGCAGCACAGCAAATGGGCCTCAAAATAAATGAGGTATCAATCAATCCTTCACAAATGGAGTATCTTGAAGTAGGGGGACACAGTTTGGAAAAGTTACCGAATTTAAGTACCTAGGTTCACTAGTTACCTCAGATAATAATGTGAGTGCAGAAATCCAACATAGACTCCTCACAGCAAATAGATGCTATTATGGACTCCAAAAACAGTTAAGATCACATGATATCAGTCTCAACACTAAGTGCAAATTATATAAAACATTAATAAGACCAGTCTTGCTTTATGGATCTGAAACCTGGGCAGTTGGCAGTGCCGACAATTGTAGGCTGAGTATATTTGAGAGAAAGGTTCTGAGGATGATATACGGAGCAGTAAATGATGAGCGCAGTTGGGGGAAAAGATAGAACTATGAATTACACCAACTTTTCAAAGAACCAGATGTTTGCAGAGAAACTAAAACTAGGAGTCAGGTGGCTGGGCCATATCTGTAGGAAGGATGAAAATGATCCTTGCAACAAATTGACTCTCACTATACCTTTTGGCACCAGAAAAGTAGGGAGACCTCAGCTAAGATGGCTGGATGAAGTGGAGAAGGATATAATAGCAGCAGGTGTTAGAGGATGGAAAACAAAGGTGTTAAATCGAAGGACATGGAAAGGCATCGTTGGGGCGGTCAAGGCTGGAACCCGGCTGTAGAACCAAAGAAGAAGAAGAAGAGAAAATCAAAAGTCGAGTAGGATTTAATTGACTATTACACGATTAGAAATATATAAAAATTTGAAGAAATAAAGTACTCCAATACAATAAAATAAAATATTAATTCACTTACTAAAATACTAAACTGTATTAAAAATGTATTACTGTACCATCTCATCATTACAAATATTCCGCTAGATGGCAGTAGTGTGTCATGATAGGTAGGAAAGGAAATAGAAATAGTTAATGAAATATGTGAAACTATCAGAAGAACGCTAAAGGCCAAGCCCAGAAGAGGAACAGATACTGAAGCAGAAATGAAGTTTTAGGAGGATGTCTAGGAGTTACGAGAAGGGACAGGCTTCATAATGATAAAATTAGGAGCCGCCCAGAAATCTACGAAGTCGATGAAAAAGTAGACGAATATAAAAGAGCATGGAAAGACCACGCTGAAAGGATGGAGAACAAGATACTCAGGAAGATCCTGAAAGAAATATTGGAATACCAAAAAGAAGATTGAGGGACATCTTTTTTAGGCCTACAAAATAAAACTAACTAGAATTAAACTAAAGTTAAAGTTAAACCATGACTAAACTGAAACTATACGAAAGTAATTCTGTCTTGACGCTCCGACAATACATACAAGTACAAGGTGGGGCATAGGAACCAAGAGTTTTTAAAATAATCATAAAACAGTTTTTGTTTTCAACACATTTTATTGGTAGAATAACGTTTGTATGAGAACATACCATTTCAATCATGAGCGGAAAATTACATCTGGCATGTGATGTCTGTCTGTGTCGACGCATTGTTTAAGGCGCTGACGAAAATTCACCTCTATTCTTTCCAGGAGATAACTGTTGATTTGAGTGATGTATTGACGTACTGTGTCCTTTAATTCATATAATATTCGGGGCTTATCCTCGTAAACACGTGCCTTTAGGTACCCTCATAGAAAAAAATCACGTGGACAGGTCAGGGGACCGAGGGAGCCATGGAACATCACCAAATCTCGAAATGAGACGATTGGAAAACAGGAGGCAAAGAACTGCCATTCAAGCTCTGGAGATATGCGCCGTGGCCCCATCTTGCTGAAACCACCCATCTTGTATGGGTGTAAATGTAAATCGTCATGCAAAATCCGTCTTACCGTATGATTGCTGATACCAAGAGCAGCTGAATGTCTTCGAGCAGAGCGGCCTGGGCTGCGCATTATCGCTTGTCTGATTGAAAATTTTCTGGAGTACGCACTCTGTGTTGGGTGCCGGGCTATTTATTCTTTAGTACTGCGATTTTTTTTTAAGATTTTTTTAACCCAACATAAGATTGTGTCACGCACGGGAACAGAATCATTGCGATTAATATTGAATCTGTAGCAAAACTCACGCCGTATCGAGGTCACCGTCTCGCCATTTCTAACAAAACAATAATACGCAAACATGCGTCCACTGCTCCATGATGCCGACTGCAGGTGAAATGCTATGAGCCACGGAATGGACTGTCACATGCCGCACGTCTCTCCCTTTCATAATGACCGAGTACAAGCCATTCCAAAAACACTTGGTTCCCATGCCCACCCTGTATGATGAAAACTGAATGCAGAATCTATGTGGCAATGCCGTCTTCCCTTTCTGTGTGGCGCCAGAAGGTTAAGTGACGAATCCAGTTCCTATTGGCTTAAGTAAGTATCCTGCCACTGGGTGCAAGGAAGATAAAAAAAATATGGACGTCGCGGAGCTATCAGAAGCCGTTTCCTTGGTTCCGGGAGGTATAATGAATTTAGTAGATTATTTTACGACGCTTTCTCAACGTCTAAGGTTATTTAGCGTCTGAATGAGATGGTGATATTGCCGGTGAAATGAGCCCGGGTCCAGCACCAAAAGTTACCCAGCATTTGCTCATATTGGGTTGAGGGAAAACACCGGAAAAAACCTCAGCCAGATTACTTGTCCCGACCGGGAATCTAACTCGGGCCACCTGGTTTCGCGGCCAGACGCGCTAGCCGTTACTCCACAGGTGTGGACGGTATAATGAAGTTGGCATTATATTCAGAAACCTGTGTATCTCAGACTTAACATAAAAAATGTTCGTTAACATTGCATGCATGTTGTAATTGATGAATGAATGCAGAATAGTTATATGCGTTACAAGAGCGGTATGTTGAAGTTTTCATGTTCGAGGAAAAGTTTGAAAAAGCGAAACGTAGTTGAGCTTTTTTAATTTCCGAAAACATGAAAACAAACATACCGCTCTTGTATCGTACATTATTTTGCGCGAAGATCGTTTATTACATACCTGAAAGAGGAATTTCTAATTATCTGCAATGAAATCTCCATCTCGGTTTCTGTTAAATGACGGCAAATTTGCAAAACAAAAATATCTATCTTCAACATTGTTGCTTTAAAATGTTTTCTGTGTTTACTATACTCCAGCAGGGCGTGATATACGTCTGTCTTTTATTTCCCCCAGTCTATAAATGCGAACTTAAAACAAACGGTAAGGTTATGTAATGTTTTATTTTTCATTTTAATATTTTAACAATATTATTTGTATAACATATTGCAGTAATAACATCAGCAAGTTTAATTTTGCCGGTCTTGTTGATTTTTTCACGGCTTCCTTAATGTTACTTGCATCACGAATGCAGTAACTTTAGTGGAGTTGTAGAGTTTACTTAATTTTTGAAAATATTTAAAAACAATAATTAACAGTGCAATTTAGGTGAAATTGCAGTGGTAAGTTTCCAATTTATAATTATTACTACATTGAACGTCTCTAAAAATAATATGTTAAAAGCTAAAAGCAGTAAAATCAATATGTCACTCAAGCGGTAAGAAGAGGGAAATTGTTATGTGTGTTAGGTTGGGAATACTGAATGTGGAATTTTACACTTTCCGCGGATTGGTTTTGTGCGGAAACCAAGCAAATACGCACGATCTCGCACAAAATTGTATTTCATATAGCTTTGCATTCCCCGAAATCAATAACAACTGGTCTATTCCTGTAGTAACAGCATGAAATCAAACAAATCAACTTTTTTTGAGGGGGGGGATGTAGGAGAACAAATCAAATTTCACAGAACTAAATTCCTAAACCCTTAACCCAACTTAACTTTTCAAAGCGTTTTATGATTTCGTTTTGGCGCTGGCACAAGCGATTCCAGAAAGGAAGCATTAAGTGGAAACCGAGTCCGCGAGGGCAGAAGGCTTAATCGAAAAGCACCCACTAAACCACTCATGCAAGTATGTTCATTTTTTGCCACTAAGAAGGGAACGTTATCATGGTTGCATAGCCATATTTTAGCAAACCCTCCTGTACACGGCCCGCTCCCCCCTCCTCCACCAGGCCGCTTAACCAACCATATGTTTTCGGAGACAAGAATTAAAACACCCTAACCTCTAAATATTTAATGTTCATCTGGGGAAGAGTAGACTGCGCTCTACCTTGTAGGGAGAAAGGCCCTCGCCAGAACTCCCTGTGGTCATACCACCCCTCAACAATCTGCCCCTAAGTCATTGTCCACGGTGCGCTACACGCCATGAAAAACTTCCCATTAGTAAAGGAAACTTCATTCCCGTTTCTCCGGAGCAAGAGTGGAATAAAGGTTAAATGCAAGATTTAGGCCTACTCATTATATGAAATCGTATCCATGTAACATACTTCTTATTGACAATCTCAATCGAGTGCCAATTTTTTTTACCATGATAACTGATAATATGAAATTTCATATTCTCAATGACATTCTTTTTCTAGCGATAGAAACATTGTTCGTGAAGTTATAGCATAGTCTAGTATATACAGTCACGTAGCACAATACGTAGTAAATATGCATCCATAGCTAGTTGCTAACCACTAGGATCGCTAATATCGCCTCATTACAGACAATGCGAAATAGTACCGGCACAGTCTATTGTTCCTAGCGCCCTCACAACTCAAGCTTCGCGACTGTATATAGGCCTACTACCATGGATATATACAGTATATAATAGGATGCGAAACCGCAGTCAGCACTTTCTGGCGGCGGTGGCTGAAATAAGATGATCAGCGCCCAACGTCGTAGGTGGTGAACATTAGAACTACGTGTTGGGTACATTACCCAGAGTTCTCTATTTATCCGTTCGAGATATCGCTCGAAGAGACAAGATGGCAGACAGAAACTTGCTAATAAGTGAACATAAAGTGATACTACGTGTGTATAAGCAGTGTATGTTAAACAGTGATGTTTATGGACGTTGTGAAAATAGTGTTGTTGAATGTATTGTAAAGTAATAGTAATACAATAAATTTAACTATCTAAGTAGTTCTTGCAGACTTTTCCATTGCGCTGTACAATAAATACCCAAAGAATACAATCCCAATTATCTAACATTTTGCTTTATTTTTTTGTCCCTGGCTGGTTATATTTTAATTGGGTAGTGTAAAATAGATAGTCTCTTTTCTTCCTGTTGGCTCCGGTAAGAATTTTCAGTTGAAGATGCTGTGAGGAATGAAAATGTAAATGTTTTATTTTAAATTTGGTTAGTTTTGAATATCGATGAGGGTGGGAAGGAATACTTTCTGCACAGTTTAACATTTTCGTCACCAGGTGCGCTGCTAAATGCATGGAGTAATTAGTTACTCTTTTCGCTACTTGGTGCGCTGCTAGATGTAATAACGCCCCTCCTCCCAACAGTTGGCAGCAAGATCAATTTCTACAACATATGTGTTACGGGAAACTCAGTAAGTTTCGCATTCTATTATATATATTCATCCATGATATTACACTGTGGTTATAGCTTATAACAGAACATTCTAACACAGTGTTTGAGGGCTAGGTCGCCCGGACGCTGCCCTGTGTCTGCCCTGGGCGGATCCCCACTTCTCTCTGCCGCTGAGGCTGTGGTGGTGTACGAATGCTTGCGATCATCAACTGTTCTAGCCTGTTCGATGATATTCTGCGGGCATTGCTGGACTATGCGTTCCATCAGTCATTCATTCATTTATCCATATGGTGTACTATTGTTTGTGCTTAACTGTTTTGAATAAGAATGAAGAGAAGTGCGTCGACAATCGGTTCAGGATTTAACCCCTCTAGGGAGGGCTTGTATCTTGTTTAATCTGACGACAACATTGTTCAATGTTTAATATGCCATATCAATGTACGGGCAAAAACGTACAACATTAAGCGTCACTTTGAAGTTAAACATTCTGATACCCACGCTCATATTATCGGCGAAGAGAGGAAGACATTAATAAACTAAAGATCGAAATGCAGTCTTCTTACGACGAGGTAAATATCATTTGAACTAATTAAGTACTCTAAGGGCAATATAATTAAATTAATGGTTAGGTTATAGTAAGTTTATTTTGAACAGTTGTCAACAATGTATGGAAATTATGGTGTTTAATCAGCATAGATGTTACTTATGTAATATAAATATTTTGATTAAATTTCAAAACTCACGACTAACTCGAAAACCGTAAGCAATGGAAACATTTTGAAAACAAATTTCAAATCAGAGCGATGATTTCTATGGGAATCCGCAGCTCTAACAGACAAAAGTTGTCACTGCAGACGGAAGTCCGCCAGGCAAATACCCGCATTTGTTTAACTCGCAATAACTCGGAAACCAGTAAAAATTTTCAGTAACAGCCACTTTTAAAAGTAATTCCCATTCTTTCTAGACATTTCTCTCCCTTTGACCCCACATTTAACGTGAAAAATAAAAAAGTTTGTCGCGTATCAACTTTTGAGGGTGTCACTGTCAATTTAGAATGGGTCACTTCAAAGTTGGTAATTTTTTTTCTCACTTTCCAAAAAAGATTTTGATTCCAAATTTTTTTTTCTATTCTATGCTTTTCTTAGATATTTATGTATGAATCCTAAAAATTATAGTGCGATTGATTGACTCTCATAGGAGCTATTACATGTTAATGTTTAACGATGCGGCAAATAGCGTCATCGTCTGATTGCTGAGAACAATGAAAGAACCAAAATGGCGGACTATATCCAGTAATCGAGCCTTAGAAAGTGAATAACGTCATCAGCAGCGAATGACAAAGACGCACACGCTTAAATGTAGCAGATCTGCAACGTGATTGGCTGCCGAAAATAAGAGCGACGCGACTATAGTGGTTATAAGGTTATCACGTTCAAGTACCGGGAAACTAGAAGGCAATAAGTTTGTTTCTGCAGCAGTTTCCAACCGTCATGAGCATGCGCACATCGACTTTACTGTTCGTGCAGCGAAAACTTCAAACTCTGACTACTTGCTGATTAAAGTCTGGAATTCTTGCAGCATATCAAACCGTCACGAAACCATTTCCTGACGGTCAGAAAAAATCTGCGAATAAAGCGCAAACCAATCTCAAATCAAATCGACGCATGCGCATTAAGATAGTTGTGCTTTGTTATTATCCACTGGACTGGCACACTTTTTGCAGTAATGTTTTATGATTCTACTCGTATGCTTACCTATATTTGGTTATTAAAATACCGTATACTGTGAAATTTAATTACATCTTCAATATACGAGATTAGTAAATTATTTTACAGCACATAAGCATTCGTGCAGGGTTGCCCATGACCAACAGTTCCGATCATCGTGATCATGCGTAATAGTTGAGGTTGGAACAGTTTTCAAACAGTTGTCAACTTTGATAGCAGAACTACAAGTTCGCAAGAGTTTCTGTTCGAATCCATAATTATAGTGCTTTGATTTTTTTCTATAAAAAAAGTGTCTGTTTACTTTAAATGCATGTCTTTTACTGGGACAGCTGCAATACTACTTTAAAAGCAGATATAGAACATTTGCACGATACATCACTCGAAGATGTAGGCCTATGTATTACAATGTGAGTCATCCTTCAGAAAGATACAAAGTAGAAAATGTCTTGCCTTAAATGATCAGACTGTGTAATAGGGAAGTGAGAGCTGCTAACAAATTAGTAGGTTGTTTACTATCATAATTTTAATACCTTCTGTGCCTGTAGCGAATTGTTACAAGGTTACATTATAAACAACTTCATTTCCTTCTATTTTTTTCTATTTCCTCTATTCTTCATCACTCTTTCGCTAAACTTTTTTTTCCTACTTACACCTGTTTCCCTTTCTCTGCCAATTTTTCCCTCTTGTTATTTAAGTCTCTTTATGTCCTTATGTTTCTCACATAGGTACTCTCATTGTTTCTTTCCCCTTTGTCTCCTCTTTTTTTATTTTTCCCTCCTATTTCTTTGATTTTCTCCCTCCCTTTCCTTCTTCCATACTATATATAGTTACATTTACTCTTCTTCCTCCATCTCTACCCTTCTTTTTCTATTTCTTTCAACTTTTATCTTCCCTTCTTCCCTTCTGTCTTTTGTCTTTCTTCTTGCCTTCATTTCTTTCATTCATCTTCCTTTCTTCTATTTTTCGTTCTCCCTGTATCATTCGAATACTTTTCATCCATTATCTCGTTTCCTTTCTCCTTTATTCTGTCTTTGTTTTTCTTTCCTTGTCTTTTATTCTTTCTTATAGTTCCGTAAACTGGGGTTACTTTGAACACAGAGGAAACTTTGAACATTTTTTCAGAAAATCATATTTAGGTTTCTACATGCTGCACTTTTTATATATGGAGGTAAATTATCATAAAAATCATTCTCATACCAAATTTACCTCCATCTAACAAGTGTAGCATCTAGAAACCTAAATAAGATTTTCTGAAAAAAATGTTCAAAGTTTACTCTGAGTTCAAAGTAACCCCAGTTTATCGTTCTTTTTTCTTACTAATCATTTATCTTTCTCTTTCAAAACGTTGTCTCTCCTTAATTCATTTTCTCTTCTCTTAGCATTTTTCTTTCATCTTGTATTGACCTTCTTTCACTCATTCTTTCCCCTTCCTTTCTCTCATTTTTTTTCTTTCACTTCTACCATTCTTTTCCTTTCCTTTGTCTCATTTTTAGCTTCAATTTTTCTGATTTTTTTCTTTTCTTTTCTTTTCCTCATTCCTTTCCTTTCCTTTTTCTCATTCTTTCCCATCATTCCTCTCATTCTCTCTTCCATTTCTCTCATTCTTTCCCTTTCATTTCTCTCATTCGTTCCTTTTCATTTCTCTCATTCTTTTCCCTCCTTTTTCCTCATTCTTTCCCTTTCATTTCTCTCATTCTTTCCTTTTGTTTTTTCTCATTCTTTCTCTTTCATTTCTATTATTCCCTCCCTTTTCTTTTTCTCATTTTTTTCCCTTCATTCCTCTCATTCTTTCTCTTTCATTTCTCTCATTCTTTCCATTTTATTTTTGTCATTCTTTCCCCTTCATTTCTTTTCTCTCATTCTTTCCATTTCATTTCTATCATTCTTTTTCTTTCATTTTTCTCATTCCTTCCTTTCCTTTTCTTATTCTTTCCCTTCATTCCTCTCATTCTTTTCATTCTGTCTCTTCCATTTCTCTCATTCGTTCCCTTTCATTTCACTCATTCTTTCCCTTTACGTTTTCTCATTCTTTCTCCTTCATTTCTCTCATTCTTTCTCTTTCATTTCTCTCATTCTTCTTTCCTTTTCATTTCTCTCATTTTCCTTTCCTTTTCCTCATTCATTCCCTTTCATTTCTCTAATTCTTTCCCTTTGCTCTTTCTATTTCTTTTCCTTTTATTTCTCTTATTCTCTCCCTTTTCTTTTTCTCATTCTTTCCCCTTCATACCTCTCATTCTTTCTCTTTCATTTCCCCCATTCTTTCCCTTTTATTTTTCTCATTCTTTCCCCTTCATTTTTCTCATTCCTTCCGTTTCATTTCTCTCATTCTTTTTCTTTCTTCCTCTCATTCTTTCTCTTTAATTTATCATTCTTCTCTTTTCTTTCTTTCACTTTCTCCTTTTCCTTCCATTCTTACTTTTTCCTTTCATTATCTCATTTCTCTTTTATTCTCTTTTTTCATTCTCCCTGTTTCTCTCATTCTATTCTCTTTCTCTCTTCCATTCTTCCTCTTTTCTTTCTTTTCACTCTTGTTTCTCCTTTCTTGTATTCCTTTTTCTTTCCGTCTCTCTTTTTTTCTTATTATTTGTCTCCCGTATTTTTTCTCTTATTCATGGGCATTTCACCCATAACAAGCTTTTATATTTTTCACTCTTCCTGCAATTCTAATCTTTGTGTAAGACACGGAGGAGTGAGATCTCCATAACATGTAATCATTACGACACTAAGCCTCTACCCAAGATATTGAATGGCAACAAATTAACAATGAACAAATAGAAATTTATTCTAGAGACTGATTCTGCGACGTATAATCAAAATGTGATCTGTGATTTACACGGGCGACTTTAAGCAATTTTAAATGATGCAACTCTATATTGATGATGATGATGATGATAATGATAATGATAATGATAATGATAATGATAATAATAATAATAATAATAATAATAATATGATAGTAGTAGTAGTGGTGGTGGTGGTCGTGGTAGCAGCAGTAGTAAACCACATCAAGTACGATTGCTCATGGGAGAACAACAGATGGTAGTTTATGAAATATTAAACCGCACCCCCACGACGGAGAGTTCTGGCATAATACAATCCGCTTTGATGGCCTGGCTTACGGCATAACGAGACTAGCCATGTCGAACTTGTTCTGTGATGTATTATTAGGTGGACGGCATGTAATCCGTCCGGGCTCTGACTGTCTTCGATCCATCCCCTGAGTTACCACAGATGACACCACGTGATCTCTGGCATTGCTTTCTCGTATACGATATATCTGACGGAAATGTGTATTAACCGGGTTTCAAGTACAGTCGTCCCAAGAAAAAATGCCCGAACTCTTGTTCGGGCCAATATGTAAGTTTCAACGCGCGGTTCACTCGTTGTCGTTTCAAAAGAAGACGGATTAATAATCGATCATTGAGGGTTAACTGAATGTTTGTTACTCGGATGATCTTCGAATCGCCGTCTGTGGTGAAGTGGACATAATTCCGGTCTCATATGCAGGAGATTCGGGTTCAATCAAACTGGGTAACTTTTTTTAATTGCATAATTTTTCATCCCCGGTGATTTATCATTTCCAAGTTTATATCATTTCTTGTTATATGGCACACACCGAACACAGAAAGGTTTTTTAAAGAAAATCTCTAGAACTAAGCTACTCTGGTAAAGTTTTTCAAGGACAGGACCTCTCCTGAAAATGTCTGATCTCCTCAACGCCTTGAAAGAATTGGTCGTATGCACAACCTTTTGCTGATGAATTCTGGAAATCCATTGCGATGCCTTGGCAGAAAGGACTGATTTAACTTAAAATAATAATAATAATAATAATAATAATAATAATAATAATAATAATAATAATAATAATTTTATTTTATCTGGCAGAGTTAAGGCCTTAAGGCCATCTCTTACACTCAATCAGCTCTATAATTAATACAAGTGCATAAATAATAATACGGTACGGTCCATTTCTTAGGGATTGCGGGAAGTTATAATAAAATATGAACGTCCCATTCAAAATGTTGTTTTAAATTATTTTATTTCTATTAAGTATATTTTATTTTGTGCCACAATTATGTTTCCTATTGTAAAATAACACTTTCCTTCTAATTCCCAATGTCAGTCATGACTTTAATTCTAAAGCATGCATTACCTAACTTATCTTAAAAAAAACAATAGGCTCTATATGCAACTGTCTCTAAGGAAATCTGCATGAGCTAAGACAATGCGTTGTAGTGAAGGCCTATTCATTATTATGATATTAACCATGCTACTGTGCCATAAAAGTTTCAAGATACACATTGAAAAAAAGTCGTATTTACGATAGCTTAGTTTGAAACGCGTTATTTTATTGCTCTATGATGTAAATTAAATCGAATTAAGATTTAGGAAACATAACAGACAAAAATTATAATTCTACTATTGAACTCAGTCCTGGAAACCAAAATCTATTTTCTGCCTAAACTGACATAAGTATGGAATGTTTAGACACTTTAGAGGATTCTTATCTAAACTAGACATTACCGGTAGCACTAAAGTAATACGATTACATTACTACACAGATGATGCCATCGTGCACAACAGGTTACGAAAAATATAAATTATATATTTACGTAAAGATTAATTTTTTGGTCTTATAGAATACGTCTGTTACGGTAACAATTAATATTAGAGAGGAAAAAAATTCGCTCCGGCGCTGGGGTTCGAACCCGGGTTCTTGGTGCTACGTACCAAGCGCTCTAACCATTGAGCTACGCCGAAGTTCAATCCAGAGCACCGGATCGAATCCCACTCCTCCAAAGTTTTTCCGCTTTGTGTCCTGACTCCAAGTTCTACATGTATGTGACATTTTTATATTAAGTCAACTGTTATTATACAAGGAGCGTACTCAGTGAGTGATTTGGTGTCCGGGGTTCCACAGTAATATGCACTGTTGCTCGATGAATCTACGTAAAGATTTTTTTGGACTCTCACTTTGAGAGAGGAACAGTGGTTAAGGGTGTTTGAGAATAAAGTTCTTAGGAAAATATTTGGGGCTAAGAGGGATGAAGTTACAGAAGAATGAAGTCACACACCGCAGAACTGCAACTGATATAATTAGGAACATTAAATCCAGACGTTTGAGATAGGCAGGGCATGTAGAACGTATGGGCAAATCCAGAAATGCATATTTATTTATTTATTTATTTTTATTTTGCCAATAATTGTAACATAAAATATAGTATATACAGAAAAACTTTAGCTCACCCCTGAAAGAGTAGAACTCATGTTCAGGGGCGGATTCCTGAATTGAAATTAAGAAGTATATAATACAATTTGCATTATGTCTACTATGCAATTAGAATATATAAATTTAAATTTACAATTTTTCAATTTTTATAAAATCCATACGTAACTTTTTTTTAATTTAATACTAGAACTATTAGAATTGACAAGTTTAGGATATTTAAATATAAATTTGTTATATATTCTAGGGCCTAAATTACTTCTATGATTAAATACTGTAGCAGTGTTGCATTTTGGTTCAAACAATCTTAAAGAAATCATACCTTTTGTTTCATAACTATGAGAATACAATTCAAAATTATTTCGATTTTTATGTATGAATTTTATTAATACAATATAATAAATTTGTCTTATGTTACGAACATTAAAGTCTAAAAACAATTTTTGAGACGGAAAATCAATAGTGTTTTAGTTGGGAGGCCGGAGTGAAAAAGACCTTTGAGGAGGCCGAGACGTGAATGGGAGAATAATATTAAAATGGATTTGAGGGAGGTGGGATATGATTGTAGAGACTGGATTAATCTTGCTGAGGATAGGGACCGATGGTGGGCTTGTGTGAGGGCGGCAATGAATCTTCGGGTTCCTTAAAAGCCAGTAAGTAAGTAAATTACTTAGATCATTAGTAAGGAGCGGATTCCTATGTAATTAAATATTCTTTTTGCGTGTGATAAAACACAATTAACAAAGTTAAAAATTCCGAACATGAAGTTTCAAGTTTAAAACCCGAATTTTATTTCACATAAAAACACATATTTTCACAAAAAAAAATTATGTAAATACATATTTTCAGGAAATCTATTATAAACACATAAATCTTGGAGTTTTTTACTTAAATAATTTTTTTACACGAACTTTGAAATATTTTAAAACTAAATCAATTATATCACTCAGAAGTACGTTATCTTTTTTAAGAATTCTTGGTTGCTTCGTGTTTTTAAGCGCTGTGTGATGTATCCGTGATCCATTTTTGTAATAGAATCGCCTCAAGTTCTGAGAACTGCTAGGCAGCATATCAGTGTTATTATTAGGGAATAAATTAACATGGACAAGGAGGAGAGATCTTGCAACACATAATTAGAAATGTTTATTGTCGCTGAAGATGATTTCATTCCACGCTTTGTTTGTGAAACAACAGATAAGAGCTCGGGTATGAACATTATTTAATTTAAACAAATCTCTCGCCTCTCGCTCATGTCTAACAAGTACGGCAATATATCTTATTGTGATTCCCCGTTATCGGGCTTCGTCAATCGATATCCTTCAAGATATACTGAAAGATTGTTGTTCAAAAAATGATTTGGCTTTCCTATTAGTAAATCTAAGCTTTTTGTGTGACACCATAAAAAACTCGAAACATCCAAAAACATGTTGTCTGAAACAGGGAGGTGCGTGCCGTGGAAATTAAACTAGACTCGCTACCAGGTTCAGATGTACTAGTACTAAGGAACAAATTCCAGAATGTGTTTGGGAAAAACAGTGGATGTAAAAAAAAAAGTGTAAAGTTGCTCAAGTATTGGAGGGTGTGCCTGTAGTGAAATTGACGGTGTTTGTGTTTGGGACATTCATCTCTTTAAATATGCACGTCCGACGTCCTGTGATGTCGAAATATCGTTTTCACAGTATAAGTCGTTGTTCAGAGATAATCGGCATGTATTTGTGATGGAGAATTTGGAGATGACCTCTGTTGTTCACTGCAATTCTCGGCCAACTACTAGCACTCAAGTGTGGTTGGTGAGTACCTAGTAACATTTTTTTTTTTCAAGTTAAGTAGGGTATTTTTGTCATATTAAAATATATATATATTGTTTATTTTTTTAGCAAATATTATCGTACTTTTTAGCACATAAAATAAATATATTTAAATTTTTAGCACATAAAAATCCTCTCCCTAATCATTAGTTTAAATTTTATATTAATAAAAATAATCCATAAGTAAAATTGTGTTTACTTTTTTTTATAATTTTGGCCGGATGTAGATAAATACTTTTAAAACAACTAGGCTAATGTGTGGATAGTGAAGCACTTTTCTACGTGTAGACATTTGTTTCTACTGAATAGTAATTCGGCGGCATTGCTTTGCGCGTCTTATATAATTCCTCTACGTCTACGGTTTCCGCTGCATGTCAGTAATTACACCATTACATATTTTACGAGGATAGGTAGCTGGCTACCTTATCGACCTATTCTCGCAATGAAGGCCAGCACTGCTTTACGTGATGTGATGCGTGGATGCGGTTTGACTCTCTCTTCTCATGTCTGCGGTACAAAACAAATTCCGTCGCTTTGAATAAGTCATAAGCAGCGTTTGGTACACGCCTGTCTTCGCAATGTCACAGAATTCCTAAGGCAAAACTATCGGAATGCATTTTCCTTTTTCTTTTCTCCTCCGTTTTTCACGTATTAATTTCCTTTCAATCTTTTATATTTTTCTTCTTACGTGTAACCTTACTTTCCTTCTATTCCTAGTTTGGTTCTTACGCATGCCTTCTATTTTCATATAATTTCAAGAGGGGCCGAATAGAATAGAATGTTTTATTTTCGCTGGCAGAGTTAAGGCCATAAGGGCTTCTCTTCCACTCAACCAGCCTTAATCAATACAATACATATTTTAATTACGAATATTTACACTACACTTAAAAGATTCTCCAGCAACATTTTTCAATTAAATTTTAACGTCTAGTACATATTTAAATTTAGATAAACCTATAAGATAAAGTAGTAACTTAATTTATGAGGTAATTTAATTCAATCAATTATAATTACTTTGAGATAGCTAGTAAAATGTTAAAAATTAATTCAATATAAATTTACTAGAACTATGTTATGGAGAGAAAAAATATAAATCCAAAATATATTTATATAATGAGAGTAATAATAATAACAATAATAATAACAATAATAATAATAATAATAATAATAATAATAATAATATTCTCAAATTAATTTAATGAAATTTTGCCATTAGAGATTTTGTAATCTAGTTAAAAAATTAATGATAATAATAAGAATGGACAGATGTTAGTTTCATTATAAGTAACAAATATTAATCAATAATTGAAGCGTCGGCTGGAACAACGTTATAAGTTACATTTGGTAAAATTTACAGGAGCTGCAAAAATGTGTACGCGTACAACGTTGTTCTTATGAGGGTAGCAAACTTTTGAGTGGACAAATTTCACGTACTGCCTTGATGGACAGTTGCAAGCCAAGGAGTATAGCAAAGTAACATGACATACAACATTATTACACGGAAACACGCCGAATGAAAATTTTGTAACTTACAACGTTGTTCCAGCCGACGCTTCAATTAATCTGTTAAACAGAAATTTATGTAATTTTGACCTAAAATTAATTATTGTCCAACAACCCTTTAAGGAAAAGGTAAACAAATAAACTGAAATTTCATCCACCGCTGTGGAGTAACGGTTAGCATGCCAGACCATGAAACGAGCGGGCCCGGGTTCAAATCCTGGTTGGGACAAGTTGCATGGTTGAGTTTTTTCGGGGTTTTCCCTCAACCCATCAAGAGCAAATGCTGCGTAACTTTCGGCGCTGGACCCTGGACTCACTTCGCTGGAATTATCATCTTCATCTTATTTAGATGCTACATAACCTTAGCAGTTGATAAAG
Source organism: Periplaneta americana (assembly GCF_040183065.1). NCBI lineage: Eukaryota > Metazoa > Arthropoda > Insecta > Blattodea > Blattidae > Periplaneta > Periplaneta americana. Next base: position 22,374,253 of record NC_091124.1, on the reverse strand, counting down.
CGTCGTAAAATAACCAATAATAACAATAATAAAAAACTGAAATTTCGCTTGAGAGAAATAGACTACTAACAGATAGGCCTATTCAGAAATGTATAGCATCAGGATATTTCGATTGAGAAAAATAATGGATATTCAGAAATGTTACTCAATGAAGAATAAACACACAGGATTGATAAATACGATATGAAGAGTCCACTGCAAGAATGATGGATGTCATTTGGAATACATTTTGCAGGAGAAGCAATTGAAAGTTTGAAATGCTTAGCGCTCAAAGCTTAACTGTGATTTTCCGATCATTACTGGACAATGACTATCAGTGTTAATGCCATATACTGTAACTCTGTATGTACATTCTATATGTCTTAAGCTATGCATTGACAGTCTCGGTTCATTTTCGACAAGAAAGTGACATCCATCATTCGTGCAGTGGACTCTTCATATCTTCTGTTCTCGCCTACAACAACGCGCGATATAGGCTAAGATAACTGCAAACCGTAATCGATTGATTTCGCATATATTTCTAAAACTCCTTAAATCCAATTTTTCCCGAACGTTGAAATCTGTATGTATATATACAGGGTGTAACAACTTTAATGTTTAGAATTTCTGGAACATGTTCCCTGATACATTCTACGTTGATTAAACCTAACATACCTATATCCGAAATTGAGAGGTTACAGAGATAACAGAGCTGGAAAAAATAGAACTTCTTGCAGCTCCAAGCATTATACCGTTTATACAAGGCCTATTTTATGGCATTACTAAGTAGAGATACATAAGAAACATTTGAAAAGCAGTGAATGAAAGAAATTTTACTTTTAAGAGAAATTAAATTAAAATTGTTTAGGTTGCTAAGGAAACGAAACAGACAACAGTTTAAAATAACAGTTGTGAGAAAAATAAACCGTATTGTGACTAGTCTTTTTATTGAATTTTGACCATTAAAACATGCCTTTTATGTACACACATCAGGAATACGCCGACCTAGTTTATGTGTATGGACTGTGTGATGGCAATGCAACGGCAGCTGTTTTGGCATATCAAGCACGGTTCCCAAATCGTAGGATTCCTAGTGCACAGGTATTTTCACGTGCCTATTGGCAAATTTCAAGAAGTACAGTGTTTGGAATCTTAAGGACATTTTTTTTTTCAACTTTGCACTGCTTCTTTCATACTCATAAGTAGTTGATATTAAAATGTAATATGGTACTAATAAAAATAATGACATAGACATGTCACTTTCGGAAATTGGTGTTACTTCTTTCAGTATTCAGCGAAAAAATTAAACCCAAAAATTTAACTTTGGGGTACAAATACTCCGAACCTATAGAACTTTGGATATAGGTATGTTAGGTTTAATCGACGTAGAACGTGTCAGGGAACATGTTCCAGAAATTCTAAACATTAAAGTTGTTACACCCTGTGTGTATATATATATATATATATATATATATATATATATATATAATGAGTCTGCTGAAAGCACATAGTAAGCCACCGATCTTCGTAATAAACTTCGGACAGAAACTTATTTAATTCTACTGTATACCATAAATATGTTATTCATTAGAGATATTTCTTATATGAAAAAGATTTTCTGTATTTTATTTATTTTAAATGCTGTTTCAAAGAAGCAGTTCTTTGTGTTCGTTCATTTCCAATATGAAAAAATATTTTTGTAAAGTCCCATCCAGGATTTCAATATTCAGAGAGAGAATGCCCAGATATTCCTCTCCCACCTCAGCCTGCAACAAAGCGTTGGGAAACATGGATTCAGTCGTGGTGTATTATTCTAAATATTTTAAAGAAGTGGTCATAATTATTGAAGAATTACCTGAACCCGTAATGTGTAACACAAGTGTGTGTATGACCCGTCAGTGAAAAAAGATATTGCCTGCATAACATCAACTTTTCATTCATATTAGAACGTAAAAAGCAATGTCTTTGTAGGCAAACAGCAAAAGTAAAGGATGCCCAGATGAACATATACTGTATTTTGGATGAAACTGGGGAAAAAAGTTGAAAGTAGGTGGGACAATGTACTAAATAAAAATGTAGGATTTTAATTGTTGGAAAAATTATCAAGAGTGATATTAGGGGAAAATTAAATTTTCCAGTAGGTATTGATGTTTCTACTGTAGCTAATTTAAAATTTGCTCCTCTCACATCTGTTTCAGTAGAAAGACGTTTTCTATTTTCAAAATGATTCTCACAGTGACCAAAGGCAAAGATTAACTGTGGAGAATTTAGAAAAAAATCTGGTGTTGTACTGTGCAGATAAATTATGAAAAATAATGAGCATAGAACTGAATTTCAATAATTTTATTTAATTTTTTCAATATACTGTGCATGAAATTTGTGCAGCAGTGTTTATATAATATATAGTTGTCTGCCTCAATGTCTTAAATATACTTTTTTGTGCCATGTTTTCTGTGTTGTAGTATATAATTTCAGTGAAATAGGTTTGAAGCCTTGATCATACCTAGTTTTACTAAAATAGAGCCTAATTTATTAAATTATTTTATGCTCGACCATGCCGAAATGTAGTAATTATACACCTGGTAGCAGTCCTTTAATGCATGTCATTAAAGTACACCTACTCATTAAAGTACAGGTGTTCAGCCAATGACAAGTCAGCTTACAGGTGTTCAGCCAATGACAAGTCAGCTTTGTACCGTTATAAAACCGCAAGTATCGGTTATTCTCGGATATGCAATCGAAAGAGAATTAGCGAAAAGTCACGGAGGCTGGAAATCCAATACTGTCGCAGAAGGTTATGTTCTGTTACTATAATAATTAGAGTTAATTGTAAATAATATTCAAATAAATTCAATTTGTCATCTCGTTTTTCAATTCTAAATCAATTTTCAGGTTATACCAGAGTAATGTTCATCTTATTCTGTGCCAAGGTCAATGAAATTCGGCCTCGGAAAAAATCAATACTTTCGCGTCTGCGTACATCTCACAATTCAGGTCAGTTCGCACATAACCATAATTTTGAATACTTTCAAGTTAGAAATATGGTCGAGCATAAGAAGTCGTATGAAACTTGCGCTCGTTTCATAAACAATCATACTTGCGTCTTAATTACTACCATTATAGGCTCGTTGCATAATGTACTATTAGGCACCTAAAACTGCAACTTTAGTGCCTAAAAATCCGATGTCTACTGATTACACATGTAATTTATTCCATTTTGTTTGCATCATCGAAACAAGACCGATTTAGTCCTGACAGCTCAGCGACGCGAAAGAGGGGAAGTAATACGAGTAGTGGGGAGAGCTCCGGAGTATAGATAAGGGCAAGCGGTCGGTAAAAGAATGCAGTACAGCTCGACTGTACTGGAAACACACTGATCCACCGCACGCATGACATCCGATCGCTCCGAAAGCAAGCGAGTGACTAACCCAAACACCCCTTGGCGTAACTAAATGGACTCGCCTGTCTCAGGCGCACATCTCCGGCGAATGTCAGGACTAAATAATCGTACTGTATTAATCCTTATCCATCCCCACGTGCCGCTTCGATTGAGGACCAGTTCCGCGCGTTTGAAAAACGTACGCTGCCGTTTCAGTCTTGCATAGTGCATATGCGTAGTACAGAAATATGCCATCACTAGTCTACAATGTCGAGACGTGGTGCTACGATACGCGGGTGCGTGATCGTTGGTTATATGATTAAGATTATGGCTCAAAGCCAGAATGCTGAGCGTAGTTTCACTCGCTATGAGAGATCAATAGCAAACACAAAGACATAATTACTTTGAGCTGCAGAAGTGACTATATTTCACTACCTATAGCCTATTGTTTGACCTAATTGTAGTCTTACGCACGTAACTGCAGGTTGCCCCACTTAATATTGTCACGACAGTCTGTTTATTCTCATTTGGCGATAACTACACAATTGCCTGACCAGTGCTACCAGTATGACACTACTGTATTGATGGCCTTAACTCTGTCAGCGAAAATAAAACATTCTATTCTACCAAAGTCCTAACTTACAATAACGAACTATTGATAGGCTTATGTTTATTTACAGCTACACATATTCATTCCTCCATAGAGACCTGTGCCACCATTCGTTTAATTTGTAATCGCAGATTTTGACATATTAAGAGACACTTGGACTGAGTTTTGAAACTTCTAAAGCTTTTGATTAATTTCTTTCAAATTCGGTGGATTTGTTGTGTCTGTACATTTAAACAACACCACCAAATTTCATCAAGTTTCATTCATTAGTTCTTTAAATACTAATTTTCACGTAAATTCAAAACATCCCTGATGGGATGAAAATTATTTTTACTTTTAAAAGTTTTCGTGAAGGATTTACATTTCATGATAAAGAAAACTACACATGTATTTTTAAATTTGAGAATTGGTTCATGATATTTATATATATATATATATATATATATATATATATATATATATATATTTACAAATCCTAATTTTTGTTTGATAATCGAGGGGTGTGCTCTGCAATAACGGTATGTGTAAGAAGTGGGTGTTTGGCACTAAGTAGCGATCCTAGTGGCTAGCAACTAAAGTTCACCTGTCATTGGATGCATATTCCCAACGTATTGAGCTTCGTGACTGTATGCACTAGACCAGACGTGGCGAAAATGTGATCGTGCGCCGAGCCACTGTGTAACCTGCAACATGCATAGCACCTATGGAGGAGGCGGACACTCGAAGGGGAAGAGAAGCAACTGTCTGACTTATTAACGGATTTTCATTTCCCTTACGTCAAGCACTCCAATATAATTTTATACAGTATAAGATTACAAACTAATGTTTATTACGTGTAACGAAGATAGAAATGAACCAGAAAACATAGGACACATTATCACAACCTATTAATTGACTTCAGAATGTCTCTGAGATAGAGTTTCAAAATAAGGAATTATGTTACTTACTGCCAGTCATATTTGATCGCGAAGGTATTTGTCTACCAGTCGTGATCTAAATTTGGTTTTCACTATTTTCATTGTTGAAAATAATTTTTCACAAACGTAAGTTGTAGCGAAGACGGCTTCAACAGAGCAAGCGAAAGAACGAAGCATCGGATATTTATTTTTTGGGAAAGATTTGAAAAGTTCAACATTTGTCAAATCCTTGCATCTAGCATTCATTTAACATCACATTGTAAATCTGTGTGTTTATATTGAAGATCTAACCGCATTATTCGTACATCTGCTGAAAAAGGGTCGACGTACAGAGATGATGATGATGATAACACTTAACCTTTCAATGTTTCATGAGTGAAATGTACTATAATGCCGCTTTATGTTATACAAACGTATTCCTCGTAATATTTGTGAACAAATCATACATTTAATATTCTCATCATACTGTCAAAAAAAAAAAAAAAAAAAAAAAAAAAAAAAAAAAAAAAAGCGTCCTCCCATCCTACTTGAAACTTTCGATTTTGTAGAGGTACATGGTTTCGAGAGAGACATTGCGACGACGCCACTCGCAGGTCAGAGACAAATACAAATGGAACGGAGTTGACTCCAGTGAGTGAGAGGGTGGGGGTTGCGGAAGGTAGGAAGCAAGAGAAATGCACAGCTATCATTGCGAGCCACAATGTGCTCGTGAGTTGCATTTCGCCACGGCTGCACTAGACTGTGACCATATCATGTATTTTTGAGAGCGCGAAAACAAAAGAAAATAAGGCATAGACCTTATTTATTAAATGAGTATGGCGATGAAGAATTTCTGGCAAGATTCAGTACAAAAAGGACACTGCTTAAAGTGTGCTGGAATTAATCAACGATGATTTGGAACATATGATAGGTAAAAATAGTTCACAATTTCATCATTGTAAAGAAACTGTAGTTTCTTTTAATTAAAATTAAATTTTAAGCAAATTCATAAGACAATATTATATCAGTATTACGTTCTGCATTATATAACCTAGCTATAAACTCTCATGCTCTTGCCTTTTGTTTAAAAGTTATGGCATCACTTTTTGTTTTATAACACGATCTTATAGTCATTCACTATCACAACTAGCTCAAGTACATCTTCTACCTTATAGTTTTTATTTATAATTGAGTTTGATTTACTCGTTTCTTTATAATAAAATCCGTAGATGAAATAGTGATATGTTCAGAAAATAAATTTCAAGAATTGCTGGTATTCTGAATGTAGGCCTTCTTTATAAACAAAACACCATCTAAAATATTGCCAACCTCTGTTCCAACTCGGCAACTATGTAACAGAAAATAGATAACCTTGGAATAAACGAATGTCATACAACACGATACTCCATTTATTCTAAAGTTAAGCTATTTCACGAATAGCTATTCCAAGATTTATTCTGCGATCATACAACTGGGCCTAAGTGATAAATCGTAAAGGAATTGAACTGATAGGTGTGAATGACAGGCTTAGACGCAAGCATATCCGTTGGGGTTAGCTGTCAAGGTGAGTACTGGTGAACTGCCATTGTTCAGAGCAGTCTGTGGGAACTGCAAACGCTGCGGTAGTCACGCTCCGACAACACACGCGACCTGTCCTGCAAGTGTGGATACCCAACTCATGCTCACGAGCACATGTAATTAAAAAGTGAACAGCGGTTTGCGAAGTCCTTGCTAACAAGGAATATAATGGCACTAACCCATTCTTCTTGTAATTTAATAGCTTCGTAATACATTTCAAACTATTATTATGCAATTATATGTAATTACGAGTGTACAATAATTATGCAACAAATTATCCTCAGTTGTCCAGTAGTTATAGTCCTTGTCGCTTGATCCGAGGGTTGCGGTTCAAGTCCGGCAAAAGGGACACTGAACTCCTTAAGAAGACAAATCTATAGGACTGCTTTCTTCGGAAAAGACGTAAATCTCGTGGATTCTAAAGAGAGTATGAAAGATATTGATAAATATCTAAAATATGCGTACATTTATGCTGTCAAAATCTTAAAAATATCCTCTAGAATAGAGGTCTCCAAAAAAGCGTATCGTCTTTCGTGCTCTCGATGCTGCCCGCCGAACACAGTGTGCTGTAAGGCTAGAGAAAGGGGAGAGACTCGTACCTCAAGAGATGGGAGCGATCAGTGGGGGATCGCGGCAATTGTCTGGTGATGTTTACAAATAATAACATCAAAATATTAGGAAATATCATACGTTTGTATATTATTTTGACATATAAATTATGAAGCTGGAGCCCCGTCTGTTGCTATTGACACAAGCCATTGCAAATTCAACCTTTTCTGTTCTATGGTGCCTTTCAGTGCCTGGAAAAGATCTTCTCCACTTGTATTTTGTAATTACATCTAGAAGACATTCAGACACAGCAAAATGTTCAATAACTCCTCGGATGAAAATGGCTAGGCGAGCTTTGTCATTTCTATCTCTGTTTTCGTCAAAAGCATGTGAGTAAGCTACAAACTGGTTAATTGTGGTTTCGACTTCAGATGTAATTACACTTACAATCTTGAAGTTCCTTCTCTGAACTGTAATTGGAAACGATTTATTTTCTTAAACTTTGACTTTGTTCTGGACACATTATTTTAGTAACGTCCTGTATGCACGATTTTACAAATGATGCTTCTGTAAAGGGCTTCGTTGATTTTCCAATATTCCAAGCTAGAACAAAGCTAGCAAGAAGCTTTATTGTTTAGGACTGAGGACTGAGGACACGTGTGTGATTTATGTGTATTTTCTTATTTTACATTTATCAAAATATTTGTAGGCCTACGCACTCACCTAAAATTAAACGATAAACTGTATGTTTGTCATGCGGAACTGAGTGTAAACGTTTTGTAATATACTGATTATTATGTATAAACAACAGTTATACAGATAGCCCCAAAATAAAGTCTTTTCACATTTCCAACATGCGAAAATAAATTATTTTCACATGTCCAACATGCCTGTAATTGTATTATATTCTTTGTAAAGAGTCGAGTAATGTCGTCGCATGTTGAATTTTAACACACCCTTAAGAATTTTCGAACAAATTAAGCATTTCACATTCTCCCCACTAACACAAAAATATTTCTCTTCCTATTCATCCTTGAATGTACTACGTCCATGATTAGAAGACATTGTGAACCGGTGGAACACTCCGATCAACACAATGATAATGGCAGTCCACCACTGCTCTTCGTTTGCGCATAAACATTGAGTACAGTACAGGTGGGGATGGGTGAGGCGGAGCGCGCTCATTACGTACTGACTTCGGTTCCGTTCAGGGGCTTACTCGCGAGTACGCTTTTGGAGACGTCTGCTCTAGAATTTCGAAAATATGCACTAAACATGCACTAAAAGTTTTAATTTTAGGCTTATGTATTTTGATACCTACAATGTACATTCTTCCTTAGACATCATTGTAGTCGTTATAATTTGATTTGCAGTACATAACGATTATTTTTTCCAATTGCTCAAGGGTACGTTTATAACGTTTATTACTTAACACAAGTTTGTATGCTGAAAAGGACCTTTCTACGTGGACAGATGTTATTGGGCAACATTTGAAAGCACTTACTAGATCTGGGGAAATTTCTTCTGGAAGCACTATGTTTTCACCTTCAAGATACCTATCCACAAAACATAAAACTTTAATGTCAGGATTTCTCTCTAAAACACTGTACAATTTACCATTTAATTTTTCGAGTTTTTTTTTTTTTTTTTTTTTTGTGGCTTCAGCTATAAAATGTGCCTCGATTGCAGCCAAGTCCCTTTACAATTAGTCACTATTAAAAATATTCTGTGAACATTGAATTAACAAACCTTCAGTTGCATTTAGCGCACCAACAAATTCTTTAACCGCATTGAAATTACCTCAATAGAAGAGTGCAGCTTCAATCCATGTACCCCAACAGGTAAGTATTGGCTCTGGGGGTAATGGGAGGTCTGGAAATTGTTTTTCGTAAGCACTAACTCTGAAAGGGGCTTTAACAAAATCTTATCGGTGCTGAATATCAAAATGTTCATGACAGGAAAATTTTCCCTTATGACTTCCGCTACTGTATGAAATCCATGAATGAGTTTGGAAAAAAAATACTTTCAAAGCTGAAGCAGTAACAGTACGTGATTTTGTCAGTAGTGCTCGGAAAGGCTCCTTACGGGTGTCTCTATAGTAAGGACTTTATTATCTTGTTACTAATGTGCTTAAATATTAATTTTAAAATAAAAAATTAAAAAATATTATATGCACTATGCATGGAAAAATGATGAAATATGTAGCAACACCGGAAATATGCAATTATATGAACTATAAAGCTTCACATACAAAAACAGAAGAACATGAAACATATTACGATGAAAGAGTATAATATATATGATATGCGTAAATCATCTCGTGATTTAAGACGGCGCTTATTCCGTCGGATCCCGGCCAACTAGTCACTCATAACGAGTGCACCTCAGCACATGTGTGGACTTCGGTCCTACGTTCATGGACATCTATGACGTAGTGCAGAAGGCGGCCACTAGAGGGAACCCAAGAGTTGGAGCTTAATCTGAGATAATTCTGTCCGACGCCGGGGTGGTATCCGGTGTGGCTTAGTGGATAAAGCATCAGCACGTAGAGCTGAAAACCCGGGTTCAAATCCCGGCGCCGGAGAGAATTTTTCTCCGTTCCATTACTCTTTCATCGTATGATGACGCAGAATATCTGCATGGAAATATCATATGTACATTAAAATAATATATATGAAACATATTGCAAAAGTTAATTCCATACCACAAGTAAAATATGCATTTGCATATAAATTCGATGTCTAGTTATCAGTCATCGCACAAAAAAATGCTGTGTGGCACGTTTTGCAACTAGCGGCTCTTTTTCTGCTAATTTCTACTTAAAGAATATTTCTTGTGATGTTATTCTGATCTTCTGAATCAGACGTTATTTCAGGTTGATGTGTTTAATGTAGATTTGAATTATCAGATTTTTCTCATAACACTGAAGAATCTTCCTGTAAGTGTGTTACGGTGAAGCACACTGAATACAGCTTTATTTCATGTTTTATATATTTAGTTGTCCACTTTCATTTCTGAAATATACATTATTGGCCCAGTTTGAATATATTCTAAATTCGTTCATAACGTATTCTGGAGAAGTATCGTACACACACTTCTTCAAGCCTGTTATGTTCAGCTTCATAATCTTTGAGTAAAATATTCCAAAGATAATTATGACTTTCCTATGTGAATAATATACAATTTCTACATAAGAAATTCATCCGCAATTGGAAATTCTTTTACAATTTTTTCTTCTTGTTTGGGAAGAAGTGTGCATATAATTTTTTCACTGTGATAATTTTACTTTTCCGTAATAAATTTCCTCTGCCGTAACACCATAATATTGGATCAAATCCATATTAATAAATAGGGAAAAATCCGTAATAGGTGGTACTTCTGCATATTTCCAATTTTCTGTTTAATTTTTTATATGCTTAATTAATGTTGTGATAAGTTGTAATTTTTTTACGAAGTTGAAGATATCCCCTAATCGTAGAATCACCACATCTGTCCGATAAGTAGTATACTAAATGGCCGAAAACACTACCCTCTATCGAAAGACAAGAGAGATAGATGTGGGGGTGGGGGAAACAGTGGAAAACGGAGAAACGACCGGGGGAAAAAAATATAAATGTCCGTGGCTAAGTTCTAAAAGAAAAAGGGTAACTCATTTATTACTTTAATCACAGTATACAGTATAAACTGATTATGTAGGACAAATCTTTGAAATCAGTTACATAAGAAATGTATTTCATTGACACAGAATAGAATGACATTTTATTACGCTGCTCCGGCTAAAACCATCCGCTATAATAATAAAAAAGTAACAAAGGATTCACAAAATTCCTATATATTATACATACGATCGGTAGACTGCTTAGTGAGAAGTAGAAAAGAGATCTGCAACATCACGGAGTATTCAGTTCGAAGTGAGGCCCTCAATTTACTGATATTACGTGGAAAGGAAAACCGAATGACATATTAAAGCGTAAAATCTCATGTATGTATTACGTAAGTTCCTTATACCTGGTAAATGGTAGCAAGGTAAAACGGAAGCGCCAATAGAGAACAAGGAACGTTGGTAGGAACAAATAAAAGTAGGCCCAGTTCCACTGGGAACATTTTATTATCATGTGCGTTATCTGTAGCGTAACTCAGGAAGAGACAGCGCAAGAACTTCAACTCACGCAAGACGCACACAATAGAAATCAGCAGACTACAACGTGTTACGTGATGAGAGTTTCTATTTCTTACCTAACAGTTCTTATTTAAGAACATACTACAGTTGGCCACATTTAAATTACAGCCGAAATCGTACACTGCTTAAAATAATACTGTATGCAATGAAAGGATTAATTAATTCCATACGAGATTTCAGACATACACGTAGTGCGCCCAACCAAAAGCCTAAAAGTCGTTACGAAAATTCGAAAATTTCCCTACATTTCGCTATAGATTATCAGCATTTACCACAGCTATAAAAAAACACTATCTTCAAGTATTACTGTATCTGCCACAATGTTCTTTCTCTACATTTTTAGCTTTGTCATAATTCGAAAATTCCATAATTAACTAGATCTAGATTCATAGTAAACAATATAATAATAATAATAATAATAATAATAATAATAATAATAATAATAATAATAATAATAATAGTAATAATAATAATAATTTTAACTGGCAGAGTTAAGACCATTCGGTCTTCTCTTCCGCTCAACCAGTATGATGCAAAATTACTACACTGCTATAAACAAAACATAATTAATACAATAGTAAATAATTAATATAATACAATAACAATTCTTTTTAGCTTTCCAACACACCAATAAAATAATTATGTAATAATAATAATAATAATTTTATTTATTTTATTTATTGATATTTATGTGCTGGACAACAGCCATTGGCCAATAAAAGTCCAGCACAGTGATTCAATTAATACAATAAAATGAATAACTATGGTACAAATTAAATAATTGAAATAACAAAATGAAAAACATAGAAATAATAATAATAATAATAATAATAATAATAACAATAGTCATACCTAAATATAATTAAATTATTGACAATGATCATAATTATAACTTTAATCTGACTGCGTCCGTAAGAAATCGTTTAGCCTTTTCTTGAAGGTAGTTATTGTCTGGCAGCCCTCTATTAGTAGTAGTATGACCATATTCTGATAATAGAGGACAACAGACTACTGACATAGATATTGAAATGGATACCTACAGGAAGGAGAGAGAGAGAGAGAGAGAGAGAGAGAGAGAGAGAGAGAGAGAGAGAGAAGCAGACCATATGGATGGAAGAAATTAGTAAAATGCAACAGACAGGATTAGGAGACTGGGAAAATAAAAAAGAGTTAAGAAGAAAAATTTGGGCTAAGAAAGATGCTTGGGCGTTGTAAGCTTCTTAATAATAATAATAATAATAATAATAATAATAATAATAATAATAATAATAATAATAATAATAATAATAATAATAATAATAATCCGTAGCGCTACAGCCCACGAAGGACCAAGATCGACCAGCCGGTTGCTAGCCTCACGGCCACATGCCGAAGCAGAGGTGGACGATCATCCAACCAGAATGGAGGTATCGTGTGATTAGCACGATGATTCCCCCAGCCGTTATAGCTGGTTTGCGTAACCGGATTTCGCTACCTATCGTAGCTCCCCAAGTGCATCACGATGCTGGGTGGGCACCGATCCCATACACTGGCCGAAATTTCATGAGAAAATTTCTTCTCCCACGAGGACTCGAACCAGCGCGAGTTCCAGGCAGGATGCCTTAGACCACAACGCCACGGCGCGGGACAATAACAATAATATTAATAACAAGTCAATTTTTAAGTGAGAAGTCCTTATTGTCGTCTTCTCTCATCAAGTTGTCTTCTGACAGTGTGATCCGACGTAACTGTAGCCTAGAATTTATGGAAGTAAAAACCCATACTTTGTTATTAAAAATGAGCTTAACAGTTCGAAATTTAACATATGGTGTTCCTTACTCTCGGAATCCCTTTGGTGAGGACAATAACTGGGATGAGTTACTTGAACGTGGTAAAAAAATTATGCAATTCCTTGAAAACTTCTAGGATTTCATTCCCAGCAAGAAGGAAGCACCGTCCCAGAATGCCAGAGAAGTCAAGACCTATCTAGACCGAAAGTTTCCAGGGAGATGGACTGGAAGAGCAGGTCTCAATCCGTGGACTCTTAGGTCACCAGATATGACTCCACTGATTCTGATCTTCGGCAGAACATCTACCCTACTTGTAAATGTGTATGCCTAATTGGAAATTCTACAAAACACCTAGAGGGAATTGACAGAGTATCGCCTAGATAATTATCAGGCCACCAATGGAGTAGATGTGGAGGTTTAATGAATTCTATAAGATCTATTGTATCTACAGGTACATAAATCTTCATACTATCATATATGGTTTACGAAATATCTGATTTGTATTGGTAGTAATTCTGCCGGATACCTAATATTATTCTGATTTCAACATTTTTGTGTAATCTACGTCAAAATCTACGGACAACAGTTTGGATACCAGTGCTCTAATATGCGCAGATAACCAGAACTGCAATATGAATGCTACCAAAATACTAACTTTTCGAGAAAAAAAAAATATATTCATACCAATAAACAAATATTCAAGCTCAAGGCGACAATCCAATCTATAAACGAGAAGACCATACTATCTCAACGTTATGCCTCTATCTCATCCAACAATATTTGAAACATATGCTATTGGCAACCCCCATTCATGCACAATAATGAACGCGCATGCGTTTCCCAAATTAAACGAAGCGTAATGGATAGACTGATTCAACACGAACGGCTATTCGTACTTGTGAATTTAGAGCCACTAGCTTCATGAAACCGAACTTTCCGTAACTAAGCGCCATAGCTATCTATCGTATAAATCCAGATAGGTTAATCACAGTGCAAATCTAATGCTAGAGGGCCCGGGTTTCAGACTCGGCAGGAAGTACAGATTTATTTTCTCCCACAAGAACGGAGTGCGCATCCGTTGTGTTAAATTTGTTGTGCGTTGTATCTAGAGGTATACGTGCTACATATTATACTGACCACACAACAAGGAAATATGCTAAATACTGCTTGTCAGGGTTAGAGCTCGGGTTTATATGCAGTAAAGTTAAGAATAGCACAAAGTGTACAGGATTAGTTCTTCTCACAGTCTTCTTTTTTTGTAAACGTACCTCCTTAAGCTTCCAATATTTGTTAAGAACCACCTGAGTAAACGTAAATTATAACGAGATATTTGAATATGTAACAGCAATAATTGTGAAAATCACTAAAGTGTAAACATTGATGTATCCTATCTTTCAAGAAAACAAACTCGCCAGTTTTGATTTCTTCTTGCGCTTACAATCTGATTTCAAATAATCAATACTCTTCAGTTTCAATGGTAAAAATTACTACGTTACCATACACTGCCATCACAAAGAAACTTTCGAATGATTTATTCAGCACTAGCCGTACCCGTGCACTCGGCTGCACTTATTAGAAATAAATATAAAGTAATTACATAATTAAAATAGGACATTTGATCCAGGGAACATTCGTGTTTGATAGAAGAATAAATCGTTTAATATGTTACTTAATTTAAATTCTATTTAAATAATTAAAATGCTATCATTTTGGTTCAGAGATCACTCATTTGGTGCAAAGATAATTCGTTTAACATTTTTCTAAATTAGTCTTGAATGCATCCTCCTTTAATAAATCACTCCAAATTAATAGAGTTGATTGTGTACGAAGATCATTTTTATGTTAACCTTACTGTGTATCTTTTTTTTTTTTATTTTGTTAAGTTTATTTTATTCACGCCTTAACATCTGTGGTCATGTCGCGTGTTTAGAATGTGTGGGTATATCAGCAAGCCGTTTTTACTCTTGTTGACGTCCTGTTTCTATTGTGTGTTGTAGATGGCTTGTGTTCATGTAACTGATTATAGACTTGGATTAATGTTTCTGGTATTGGTAATTGAGGCGGTGATGAATAATGGCATGTATCTTTCCAATCCGGCATTTGCCTTTATGACTAAGGGAAATCATGAAAAACCCCAGTCAGATTGGTCCGCCACGGGGTTCGAACCCGGGATCCCCCGAATGCGTGTCTCAAATGCTACCGCCTGGGTACTTCACTCTAAAAATGATCATAGAAAAGCAAAGAGAGTTTAATAAAGAGATAAATTTGGCTTTTGTCGATTTTAAAAAGGCTTTCGATAAATTTAATAGAAAAAAACATTATTTGAAATTCTGAAAGAAAATCATGTTCCAAACCAAATAATAAATGCAGTCTATAATTTATACTGCGAAAATTATATTTCAGTATGTATTGGAAACAACCGAACTGAGTGAAAATCAATTAATCAAGGTGTTCGACAAGGTTGTAGCCTATCTCCATTACTATTTACTATATAATATGAATCATATGATTAGAAACTGGAAAAGAACGAAACATGGTCATTTGAACATCGATAGAAATTGAAAGTTAGATATATTAATGTTTGCAGATGATGTAACATTATTAGCAGATTCTGAAGATGGCCTCCAACGTTCTGTTTTCCAATTACAACTCATTTCTGAGGAATACGGGATGGAAATTTCAATTAACAAAACTAAAGTAATGAGATTCATCGGAAAAATCAACTCCGCAGCAAAATTTGCCTTTATAATAAACCTGTAGAACAGGTCTCATGTTTTAAATATTTGGGTTATCATTTGAGCTATGAACAAGACAAAAGTATTTCTACAAAACTGAATTACTTTAACTATGCAATGAATACCATTAATAACATTTTCAAACCTTCTCTTGTCCAGAAGCACACAAGAATTAAACCCTATAAAACATCGTTCTCATGTATGGAAATAAAGATTCGACCATACGTAAATGTGATGAACACCGAATCACAGCCAATGAAATGAGGGTTTTAAGAAGAATTGCTGGCTATATAGAGATTAGACAAGAAGAAAAATTACGATATTTTGAAAGAAATAAATATTGACTCAATTTTAGAGAAAATAAAAAATTATAGACAGAAATGCAAATCTCATGTAGGGTAAAGATCGGTAATATTGTGATGCGAATAATATTGTGATAGTTCTTTCTGAGAATTTATTACAATTTTACTGAGTGAGACAAGGACCGGTTTTGTGCAGAAACTTGTCCACGAACATTTCCTTAACACGTTGACACAAAAAAACCGATCTTCCACTCGCTCAGTAAAATTGTAATAAATTCTCAAAAAGAACTATCACAATATTACTCATATCACAATATTATCAACCTTCACCCTATCCAAGATGCCTAGAACAGTCCTGCACAAGGTTTGCACTCTCCGAGCCGGCTCACAGCTCATGAGCGAAATGCAGATATTAGCTGCGCTCTGTATCAGGGTGGACTGGAAGGAGGGGTGATCTCGTACAAAATGTACACAAAAGAAAGTACTATTACGAGTGCTTATGAAATGAATTCCCGTTCAGTGTTTGTAAAACTATCTTGGACTATTATTAATTAATAAAAAATATATTTATTTTACAGAAGTAATAGAAATTCTATAGCTACTTAAATGTAGAATATCATTTTGTTATATTTTTATTTATCAGTACATCAAAACAAGGTTTTATGCTGTTGGCAGTGAAAAGAACAGTAGCCTACTGATCGTAATGAAACATCAGTGACAGATGTTCGATGTCTGTCTTTATTAAAGTTGATTATAGAAAACAGTTGCTCACAAATATAAATGTTGAGCCAAACATAGCAATCATTTTCACAGCCAGCCTGTGTAGTCGTGGATATTATTGCCAATGTTTAGTCTTGTAAAACTCAACCAGACTAGTAGTATTATTCAAACGATCTTTAGCTCTTAGGTCACATGGAAGATCAATAAGTTCGAGCTGTAAATGTTATGTTCCGTCTTTTAGATTCCTCCATACTGTACTATAGCAGTAGGTAAGCAACGTGAAACAGTTACTGAGAATAGGCCTACACACTGCACTCCACTAGGTAACTGAGTGGTCGTTTCCCTCTCCTCTACTTATAGCAAGTCTATCTTTCTCTCCGTTTCGGCGAGCGGTAAACACCGCTCTCCCGCTCCGAAGGAGCGCGCGCGCTCGTTGAGCGCTGTTTGTGTAGGGCTGGCCTAGAACAAGGATACCACGCCAAGCACTAAATTACCACCTTTAGGAACAAGATCTTTGGGCCGCTGAAACGATGGAGTGAGAACGTGACGGGCCACCAGGTTTAATACGTGATATGAAGAAGGAAAAGACTGCTGCTGCTACTGCAATCACCGCCGCCGCCGCCGCCGCCGCCGCCACCACCACCACCACCACCACCACCACCACCACCACCACCACCACCACCACCACCACCACCACCACCACCACCACCACCACCACCACCACCACCACCACCACCACCACCACTACTAGTACTATTATCATTATTATTATTATATTGTCAGTGAACTAGGATTGGCAATAAACATAATTTAAAGATGACACAGGTAAAATAGGAACACAAGTTAAAACCGTTGTCGGAACACAAATGCATTTAAGAAAGAAGGTGATCCGTCATAAACCGTACATTTAAAATAAAATGTTAGCCCCCAAAACAATGGCAAAAGAACAAAAATAACCAAATACCAGCAGATGTAAAATGTTTCCAAATCTTTTATTAAAATCCTTAGTAAAATATTAGGATGTAAAAGGTCCAAAGATTAAAAATTAAGTAAAACACATAACTAAAATGCCTTCCAGATATAAACGGTCTGGAGGATAAATAACAAGCGCCAGAAGTACTCCAAAACCTTCATCACCTTGTTACGACCTGTACTTTGTAAAAATGTTAAATGACCATATGCTGACACGAGTGAAGACAAACAGGGAAGAACTCTTCAACGTGGTGTTGAGACAATCCCAGTATTACGTTGACATTGAACATTCTTTTGCGTGGAGCCCAACTTGCATAGCGACTTTTCATACGACTAGGATTGTTTTCGGCTTCGTCCTTTAGGCACGTGTAGTGTTCATGCTAAGTCATCAGATGGCACCATCAGTTACTTTTGCAACGAAATTGTACATGAAACGTTTTTCCTACTTGGTCTTCAATTAAAATCACTTACAAAAAACTATAAAATTCTCATATAAAGAATGACCTTGTCCTTTATTAAGAATATAGTAATCTTACGATAAACGTTAAGTACTCTTTGTTAACATTTGCGTAAAACGGTAGCAAATTTATCTCACGATTATTCAAACATAAAAACCTGTGTATACAGATAATAACAGTTGACCAAAAATCCGTCCGTTAATTTAAAAATGAGCACATGACTATAACAGGTGCAACAGATGACCTTCCCCCTCAAATATTTCTCACGACGAGTTGTTGAGGGTAACTAAAACATGAGGGGTCACCCCTTGTATGAGGAAGGTGCATAACAAATGACCGTTTCGGTTAGGGATACTCACGACGCTATAAGCATTGCTATACAAACTGGTTTCAGCAACATTCAAAACTTCCGAAACGCGTTCCCACAGCAACTCGAAAACATCTGAACTGAAAATTCTTCAAAATTTCTACAAGCAATAGAGTGTAATTACTGGCTATTCATAAAATGCGTGTGTGTGACGTCAAAGTGTATCCCATCAAGCTAATTTGGTTCTCATAGGTGGGGATAATTGTCGCGCCTGCTGTCAATCATCACATCCGGCGCACATCACAGCGGTAGGATTACTTTGACCATCCATTTCATTTTATGAATGATAGCGATGGGACATAATGGGATTATGGCACGGGAAACGGGTGTGCTATACAAAGAAAATGAGTGTCATAAACGGGAGACATATTTCATCATTGTGTACGTTTAACGCGTTTAGTGGGCCTAACAAATCATTTACTTTACCATGTTGAGAGTGATATGGTTTGTAGTTTGTTTTCTTGACACAAATAATCTATTCTAATTATACAGAATGTCCATATGAAACCTTTACAACTTCAGATGTAAATAAATTATTGAGACACGACATCTGGATACGGTTTTCTGCATGTTAATCAGAAACTGTCAAAGTTTTCATGGGAATTTTGTTGAATTGTTGAAATCCATTTTTTGGTTGCAGGTGTGAATTTTGGTGAAATTTGAAATCTGACAATGAAGGAGATGTGGACACCTCAGGAGATGGTAAAATGTGTAACCTGGTTTATCGAGACACGATCAGATACACAGGTGCAACGTCACATCCGGACCCAATATGGAAGAGACCCGCCATCATGGCCAATAATCCGACAGTGGCACCGAAAATGTATGGAGATTGGGATTGTGCTGCTGTAAAAGGTCAGTGGGCAGAGAAGAACAAGTGTGGAGGACATTGAACACTGAACCGCATCCTGATATCGTGTTTCAATAATTTGTTATTTACATCTGAAGTTGAAAAGGTTCCATGTGAATACCCTTTACTATAATACAAAAAACTAAGAATTCAATAAATATAGTGAACAGTTCCCGACAGAAAAACAATGTATATCGGAAGGTAAGGACAATAGAAGCCATGTTTATTAGAACATGTTTAAAAATAGTAAAAATTCAAACCATCTACATTAATTTTGTTTAGGTATACTGTAGATTATGAAAAATCATTCGATAATCTTAACCGAAAACAACTTTGTGAGATCCTACAAGAAGAAAATATACCACTTCAATCCAGGAAAGCATAAAAATGCAAAGATCTCCATAAAATACCCTGACGGAAAACAATCGGACTTTAACACCAACAAAGGAATAAATCAAAGGAAGCGGTCTGTCACCAAATAGACCTAAGAAACCACAGAAACAAGTAGTAACGAATGAAATGCAACTGAACGGAAGGAATACAATACATATATAAATTATACATATCACAATATTCAATCTTAAATAAAACACAGTAAATGTTAAACCCATAAATATGATTTCTCAAAATTGAAACAGACCCCTTAATAGCGATAATGGCAATCGAAGGAGGAGTGCTTTATCTAATCCCAATGAAGCTCAGAAACTAGCAAAAAATTTTGGGATGGTTCCCCGTGTTCCAACCATTAACCCCGTTACTGTCAAATTGTCTAGATTGTATTTTACTTTGTAATAATCGGTTGTGGGGTCATATATAGCTTTTTTTTTCTGGCCATTATGAGACTGTAGGGTTCAAGATTAAAATTATAGGACGAATAAAACCTAAGGGACCGCCACTCTTGCAGTCTCTAGACACTATAGACAGGCAAATCAAATCTCAAGCTCCCGCGGATAGCTGTAACATGTGTACAGAACGTAATGAATATTTTGAGCAAGTGTTTTGAAATTCCGGTAAGATTCTCATTTCCATAAACAAATAACTATTAAGACGAAAGATTACGTCCCAGATTAGTGCTGTGGCACGGCAAGAACGTTATCTCTAAGAGCTGACGATCTCCTAGCCAGGCTGTAGTGCCGAGAAACGGAAGAAGTTCCGGTCTTTAGATTTGACATGTATGTACCTCAAGCGAAATTAGTGGAAAGTTGAGCAAAGGAGTCATCTTTCAACGGAGTGTTTGTAACTCAAACAGCATTGCCAGGATTTGAACAGGGAAATCACCTTTCAACAGGGTATTTGCAACTCAAACGAAACTGTTGCAAGGCGTTGAGCAAACGAGTCATCAATCAGCAGAGCGTTACCAATCCAAGCGACATCGCACTGAAGTTGAGCAAAGGAGTCATCCTTCAATACACCGTTTAGAACTCAAATGAGAATGCAAAGGAGTTCAGCAAAGACATCCTACAACAGAGCGTTTGTAACTCAAGTGGCAATGCAGAGAAGATGAAAGAGTCATCCTCTAACAGAACGTTTGCAATTCAAAACACACCGCATGGAAGTTGAGCAAAGAAGTCATCCTTCAATACACCGTCCGGAACTCAAATGAGAATGCAAAGGAGTTCAGCAAAGACGTTATCCTACAACAGAGCGTTTGTAACTCAAGTGGCAATGCAGAGAAGATGAAAGAGTCATCCTCTAACAGAACGTTTGCAATTCAAAACATACCGTATGGAAGTTGAGCAAAGAAGTCATCCTTCAATACACCGTTTGGAACTCAAATGAGAATGCAAAGGTGTTCAGCAAAGACATGCTACAACAGAGCATTTGTAACTCAAGTGGCTATGCAGGAAGATGAGTCATCCCCTAACAGAACGTTTGCAATTCAAAACACACCGCATGGAAGTTGAGCAAAGAAGTCATCCTTCAATACACCGTCTGGAACTCAAATGAGAATGCAAAGGAGTTCAGCAAA
The DNA here is from genome assembly GCF_040183065.1 of Periplaneta americana. NCBI lineage: Eukaryota > Metazoa > Arthropoda > Insecta > Blattodea > Blattidae > Periplaneta > Periplaneta americana. Next base: position 22,352,940 of record NC_091124.1, on the reverse strand, counting down.
GACGTTATCCTACAACAGAGCGTTTGTAACTCAAGTGGCAATGCAGAGAAGATGAAAGAGTCATCCTCTAACAGAATGTTTGCAATTCAAAACACAACGCATTGAAGTTGAGCAAAGAAGTCATCCTTCAATACAGTCTTTGGAACTCAAATGAGAATGCAGAGAGTTTGAGCAAAGAAATTATCCTTCAACAGGACGTTTGCAACTCAAATGAGAATGCAGAGTGAGTTGAACAAAAGAGCCATCCTCCAACAGAGCGTTTGTAATTCAAGAGAAATTGGAACATTCAGAGTTTGAACTGCTATGACGTCTACCACATTAGCTAGATTTGACTCCATCGGACTATTTTCTTTTCCAAACCTCACATAGGACTTGAAAAGAAAAAAATTCTCAATATACTTATTGTGTGAGAGTATTAAGTCATAAGGGAACAATGTTGGAAAATTGACAGGTATCAATCAGTAAACTAATGTTACCACTTTTCTGAGGTGGACTAAAATCTTGCCAACTTCTTCCATGGCAAATAATTCACTTCGGTCTGGTATTAACCCACGAATCTCGCATCCAAGAGCAGATTCTAGATCAATTTTCCAGGCTGTCCATAGACAACAGTAAACAATATATTGTGTTGCAAGATATTTTACTTGAATTCTGGCTCTAAATTGCACTTAAAAGAAGAAATAGGGTAAGTATTGTCAACAATTCTCAAATGAACATTCCTCATGTATCAAAAGTATATACACTGACGAGTCACAAAGCACGCTTTCATAGTGCAGTATGAATGTTAAATGAGAGCAAAAAAAAAGTTTCAGATAAAAGAATATCCATCTCATCTGAACATCAAAGCGAGGGGAGATGTCTCTCTCAGCTACGGAGATTGCCAGGGCGCATTAAAGAGGGAGAACTGGATGTTGATTGCAGAAGGCGGGCACGTTAAAGGAACAATGCAATACAAACTATAAGAGGGGAAAAGTATACATTTCCTGACAAGAATGACACCAAAGCCCAACCAAAATAATATCAAGTTCTTACTGGAAAAGACTGATCTGTATCTTTTCAATAATCAATAGGTTCCTTCTATCACTTTACCAAATCTGAACATATATTGTAACAAAACTGTGACCAAAAAGGAAGGTTTCAACCGCCCTTATTGTATCGGCGTCTTTTAATGGTCTTTCAACAAGTTCTGGTCTCTGAGCACTGAATAATTTCCTTAAATTCCAGAGGCTTGGAAAGAAGAACTACTCATGAAACAGGACTTCTTGTTCAGAGTCACCAGTTTCATCTCAGTAAATCTCGTCTATTACCAATATAAAATCTATAATTATGCTGAAATGGATGCTGATGAATACAGTGGATGCGGGATGACTTAAGGAAAAGTGAAATTGTTTCGTATCGGAGTATATGGCACGTGCCACGCCGTCCGTCTTTTGTGTACCTGGCAATTATAGCAGCGTACAGAACGAAGGAACCCCGGTCCACATTGCAACGCAATGTGTGCAGTTGTGTTATCCTGCTCAAGTATTTAGTACGAGTTGAATAGTATAGTATTCCTCCAAAGAAATTGAGTGATTCCCATTTTAGAGTTTTTCTTTAGAAACTCTCTCGATACAAAAAATGTTTAAGCGATAGGCGAAGACGATTCAGCTTCGATAACTTTCGAGAATATATCGTCGTTTACTGCAACGCTGGTAATTGCATTAATGATGACGAGGACTTAACTTGCAAGGTATGTGCTACACTACTACAGTACGTTATTTTTCTTTTCCTTCTGACTGTACGGAGATACAGTAGCATGTTGATGTCGTCTGTTTGCGTTTAAAACCTGTTGAGCCAATGGTCTGAATGAAAAAAAAATTGTAACAACGATAAGTCATCCCGCATCCACTGTCTACTGATGAATCTAGTGGAAGGAGGGACTTGGCAAAATTATTGAAAACAGCATAACATAAACAAGAAGGTAGTTGATGAATCCTTGCTTGGAATACAAAACCAACACAACGACTTGTCATTGTATTCCATTTATTCGGAAAATTTAATATTCTATTCAAATGCCATATTTCTTATTTCCCAAAGCACACTGACAAGTCTTAAAACCCTAGATACCTACCAACAGGTGTGAACATGTACTGGAAGGCAGACTCCACATCATGCCAAAACATTTCTCTACCTCTCTCTGTGAAACGGTTGACATTTAGCTCGTGACTTTCATAAACTTGCTGGCAAATTTCTTCTTTATCTCAAACTTTTGAGACATAGAGTTTAACAGGAATCAGTTCGCCTGATAAACTTTTTCTTGGCTTGCAAGTCTTTCGTACCTAAGCGAGATTTTTACTTTTTAAAATTCTAATCTTTAGTGTTCAACTTTAAGGACCAACAAGATGACACTAAAACAACGATAAAGAAATTAAATTTGTTGTCTCACTGAGTTATTAATCGAGAATTCGATTCATTTCCCAATCTCAGTGACTTTCTAGCAACACATGAATTTCGTCCAATATCTTTGGACGTAGATAAGATTTTCATTGACTGACATTTAATTAAGGGAGTATTACTCTATATGTAATGGGAAGAAAAAAAGCATGAAAAATACCTTCTTCATGATAATAGTCTACCAGTTGGAAACGAAGAAAGGCTGTTAAAATTATTAAAATTATCTTCTGGTTACACTTAAAAAATCATGTTTCCTATTAGGTCCCTGTTGTAATTTTGGATGCATTGGCTACCTATAGGGGAGAGTCGGCTAGTATCGGACATCGGGTAATATCGGACAGTGAGTTTCTTTCATCTACCACACGATGATAGTACCTGATTGACATGGTTACGTTTCTGTGATGTCGCATAGAGAAACGTAACTAAGTCATTCAGGTACTACCATATGGTGGTAGATGAAAGAAACGCACTGTCCGATACTACCCGACTCTCCCCTATATCCCGATGTTTCCCGAATTGCAATATACCGCTTGAAGTCAGTTACATCAGAATACTTTTGTGAGAGTACATTTTCTGCTCTTGTCCTCAAGAACAAAATAATATAGAATTAAACAATATTGAGGCAGACTAGTAATTTACAAGTAGGCTATCTATATAATGTAAGTAAATTCTCTACAAATTTGACATACAGTCACTTGTAAATTAAAAAAGAACAAGAACTGACAGAACAAGCTGTAACTTTGTTTATTAACATTAAAACTGAACGTGAAATTTGAAACATTATTAAATGTTATGGGATAAAGACTGATATTCTCTTTATTTATATAAAAAGATTCAGACACTTCAAAATCCTATTTTGCAATAGCTTTTTATCTTTAACTAGTCGTACCCGTGCGCTCCGCTGCACCTGTTAGAAATAAATATAAAGTAATTACATAATTAAAATAGGACGTTTGATCCAAGGAACATTCGTGTTTGTTAGAAGGATAAATCGTTTAATATGTTACTTAATTGAAATTGTATTTAAATAATTAAATTGCGATCATTTTGGTCCAGAGAGCACTCATTTGGTGCAATGACAATTCCTTTAACATGTTTCTTATTTGTTATTACACGCAATAGTTTAATGAAGATTGACATATCATTTAGTTTTAATGTGTAAACTTTATATTACTTGCTATATGGTTCCATTGAATTATGATAATAACTTAATTTTAACCATTGTTTTCTACGTCTTCAGTAAATGGCGCTTGGCCCACTATGGTTCTGAAACCTTCAAATAACTTAAATAGGGATACAGCATAAACAGTGATACGTAATTATATTTCTTTCTTTCGAAAAATGTAAGAATTCACGATCTCCTATGTACCATTGCCATGGAATGAATACTCAAAAATTTTATATTTTGCACATGGGAATTACTGCAGGAACAACAACGCTACAATCTGAGGCGGCGGTGAAAACGTATTTTATTGTTATTTTAAAAGTCTATCAGACCTACCAAATTTTGCATAGAATAAAACTTATCGGAAATCATTTTTAAAGAAACTTTTGTTATGTAACATTTTTCACAAAAACGCAATAATAAGCGAGATATTTCGATTTAATTCAGGTCCCGTTAAATGAAGTATTTTGAATGCCATATAGCCTAAAATCTAAATTACAACTTAATTTATATTTCAATTTTCATCGAAATCCGTTCAGCCATTATCGCGTGAAAAGGTAACAAACATACAGACAGAGATACAAACAAAAATTTCAAAAATGCTATTTTCGGTGTCAGGGTGGTTAATTATATATGTTAGGACCAATTATTTTTGGAAAATCGAAAATTACCAGAAAAATTTCGGCTACAGATTTATCATTAGTATAGATGCGTACACACAAAAGACAGTCGTATCCAACAAACAAAACAAAAGAATATAAAACCACGGTCACCTAGAAAATTACACATTGCCATGAACAAAATGACTGACTGCCTCCGTGGTCTGTTGGTCAGTATGCTGGCTTCCAGATCAGAAGGTCCCGGGTTCGATTCCCGGGGTCGGCTCTAGGTGAATATAATAAATAATAAATAAAATAAGCATGCGCCTCGTTTTTCCAAACTTTTCCTCGCCTCTGCTATAGAGGCTTACCAACCTAATATCGCAATATACTATTATAGGCCTATTTATTATTTTCAAATTATATTCAAAAGCTAAAACTGAAATTTAATATCGCTGTCAATTTATTACGGATGTTTACACATTACGCAAATACTTATTTAATGATTAGAAGATGACTAACAAACTGAATTATACAAAACATTTTGGGGATCCGTCGAAATGAAATATCGATTGTGTTCAACAGCAACTTCGTATGTCAAAATATTCAATTTTACAGGAGAGCGCAAAACATTTTAATATCGTGATAATAAATATCTGGCATAACAGAGTATTTAAATATCCTCTTCTAAAGTTTGTGCCAGGCGTTGAAATAGGATGTGCTTGCAGAAGGTTCAGAAAGACTCGACCTGGGTAGCGTAGTCGGTAGAGTGCTGGCCTTCTGTGCTCGAGGTTGCGGGTTCGATCCCGGCCCAGGTCGATGGCATTTAAGTGTTCTTAAATGCAACAGGCTCATGTCAGTAGATTTACTGGCATGTAAAAGAACTCCTGCGAGACAAAATTCCGGCACACCGGCGACGCTGATATAACCTCCACAATTGCGAACGTCGTTAAGGGGACTGGGTAGTGATTAGGAGTCAAAAATCCTATTTTTCATTTTGTTTTTTTTTTTTTAGTGCAAAACTTTCTCTTTAAAACAATGTAGGCCAAGCTTACACATATTGTGGGGGTATCTCAGTAGATAAATCCTTTAAATGGCCTCTTAAATTTGGCGTCGCATGTAATTCATAGTTCCTTTTTTTTTTTTAATGCAGTTTTTCGTTAGTTGCTATTTTTTCAAACTTAAGTACATTTTTCTCTGAAACTACTGAATCAATTTACATGAAATATTTACACTATTTTCTGCAGCCTGTCTTCTACAAAGTAGACCTAATTTGTTTAAGAATAAACGAGGAAAAAAATATATCGGCATTGAAGAAATGGCAAAACTCGTTAATCAAAGTTGAATATTCTTTTCAGTTTCACTAAGAGTGAAATTTTAAACTAAATTTTGCTTTAGAATGTATAATATAAATTGCTCGATAACTTGATAGAATACAAGGTATATGAGTGAAGATTGTAGCATGTAATGTGCACCTCAAGAATGAGGTGCATTTAGCAAACTGGGAAAACAGGTTATCGGTTTGGGCCTTTTTTTGCAGTTCGATACGAAACTAATTAGTTGTATATTATAGACTACCATTGAATTCAAAATGATTGATTATATACCGATGGAAACTTTTATCTCAATCTTAACACTAAAAGCCTAGGAATATTGAACTAAACTTTTGTACTGAAATTCTTTAATCGCAAAGGCATCACTACCTTACGTATTTACTTACTTACTTAGTTACTTATTGGCTTTTAAGGAATCCGGAGGTTCATTGCCGCCCTCTCATCAGCCCGCCATTGATCCCTATCCTGAGCAAGATTAATCCAGTCTCTATCATCATATCCCATCTCCCTCAAATCCATTTTAATATTATCTTCCCATCTACGTCTCGGCCTCCCCAAAGATTTTTTCCCCGCCGGCCTCCCAACTAACACTCTATATGCATTTCTGGATTCGCCTATACGTGCTACATGCCCTGCCCATCTCAAGCGTCTGGATTTAATGTTCCTAATTATGTCAGGTGAAGAATACAATGCGTGCAGCTCTGCGTTGTTTAACTTTCTCCATTCTCCTGTAACTTCATCCCTCTTAGCCCCAAATATTTTCCTAAGAACCTTATTCTCAAACACCCTTAATCTCTGTTCCTCTCTCAAAGTGAGAGTCCAAGCTTCACAACCATATAGAACAACCGGTAATATAACTGTTTTATAAATTCTAACTTTAAAATGCCTATTCCCTTTAAATAAATATTAATTTAGAATTTTTCAGAAAGACTTCTTTATAAGGATAAAGTGAAATCTTATTTCGCTTTTTTTTTTTCCTTTTTTTTTTTTTTTTTTTTTTTTGACATACGTGGTTGTTGTTCAACACCATCGATATGACCTTCAAGGAGTTCGTGACACTAGAAAGGTTGATCTTAGTAATTTAAATTATTATGTGAACACAAGCCGACAGCTGAAGGGATATCCATTTTGTGAATCCCTGTTTGGAATAAGAAACCCATATTCTAACATTCCGTGTAAGGTTGAGTCATGGATTGTTATTATATTCCACTGACTCGGAGACTAACAAAGTTTTATTTGTACAGCCCTGAATTATGATTCAAAGAGTTCACATCATTAACAATTAGATTCAGTATTCGCTGTAACAAACCAGCTTAATCCACGCCGAACTAAAATCGCCTTGTAATATGAAGATAATTCATGACTTGAGAACTTCAAACGGATCGGCAAATCTAGTGGAAAATGCAACTCCCATGGCGCCAGCATATGACTGCACTGCAGCCAACCGGATCGACCTGCGAGGCACATAAACTCGGGAGAACTAAATCTGGACCAAGCCAAGCGTGGTGCCCCATGCCTTGCAGAGGTCCAGGAATCAAATCACAGATACCTCGTCTCCACAGGGAATAACGGCGGGGATTCCTTTAGTCTTCAAGAATGTGGACACACAAAGCAGCCTGCGGCGCGGCGTCTTCAAAAATCTACAGTAACAAATTCTAAATGAACTCAAAGAAAAACATCAAGGAGAAAGAGAAGGAAACGTCCAGTCGTATCTTTCAATGGCAGGTAGTGAACGCGAAACGCTCCATCTTTCTCTGAAACCTAAATAGACTAATATATATATATATATATATATATATATATATATATATATATATAAAGTAGTAAATATTAGAATATTTTCATAAAGCAAAAACATCAAATTAAGGATATTGAACCATACTTTCATTAAGTGTAAAAAAAATATAAAAGTCAATTTTTTTTTATTTTGGATCTTGATGATTCCCCATAAGTATTCAACCAGGTAATCAGCTCAGTGGGGCTTCGAAGACAGGACCGAGAAACTTTTTCTGCGCTATCCGTAATTGAGCCGTTCAGAGCAGAAGTGGTGTAAGTCAAAAATGGGTAATGAGAGTTAAAGTAAACATTCTGTAAAATACAGCGCAAAGTAGCAATTAATATTCAATTTATTTAAACTATTAGTAGTCAGTGGATAGCACAAAGGACATTAATTGCTACTTTGCGCTGTATTTTACAGAATTTTTACTGTAAACCTATTACCCAATTTGAGTTACACCATTTCTGCTCTGAACGGCTCAATTACTGACAAACATTTTATTTGTCTTAATATACAGAGGGTCGTACTGAAAGTCATGAGCAACCCATTACTATAATTCCAATTTAAAAAATATAACAAAAACGACTGTATGAACATAATCTACAGACTTTACACTATGTATTGACATATTGTAACGTCATTAGCTCCTATCACGTCTCCACATGCAATGTTTACAAAATGGTCAACAACGATGGTTCGTTTCGACAGCGTCATTGAATTACTTGTTAAAAAGTCAAAATCTTCTGCTGAAATTCACCTCAGACTTCAGCGTGCATACGGAAATGTGTGCATGGGGGCCAGCAGTGTTAGGAGATGGGTGAAACATTTCAAAGACGGGAACAAAAGAATCCAAGATGAGCCTCGTAGCGGTCGCCCTCAAAGGAACGCAACAAGGAAAGGGTTTATGAGTTCTGGGATGCATTCTGGTTGAATTTCCTGAACCTGGAGAGACCATAAATGCTGTCCGCTATATCCACTTTTGAATCTCTCCCGTGCATTGCGCGAGAAACGACTGGAAAGAAGATCATCCTGCGACACAATAACACGCGACCTTACATTGTTCGGACATTTGGGTGGGAAACTCTTCCGCATCCTCCCCACAGTCCAGACTTGGCATCCTCCGACTACCAACTTTTCGGTTCTGTAAAGGAACAGCTACAAGGTCAACGCTACGAGACGCTGGAGGACATCCGGAAAGCAGTGCGTCAATGTCTTCAGGAAGCTGGAACGGACTTCTATCGCAAGGGAATCTTCGAAATTACAGAACGGTGGGAAAAATGTATGCAAAGAAATGGAGGCTATGTTGAAAAGTGACAGAAAAGTCTGTAGATTAAGGTGATACACTTGATTAGTCTAAAATATTTAAATTAAGATTTATAATAATGGGTTGCCCATGACTTTCAGTATGTCCCTCGTACATAATCGTACAATGTATAACAGTCCGTTTTCAAGCTCAACACTCGAAATATTAGGAACATAAATTTTAATCTTAATCTTCTGAACTCCCTTTCCCTTAGTAAGAAGAAAAATGACGCCTTATCTTCATTGAATTACTGGGAAACGTGCAGTTGATTAACGAATTTTGTTCCGTCGCCCACACGGTCGATTTATCGGTGCAATTGACTGCCGGGTGTGAAAGGGGCCCAAGTGTTTACGCTCTAACGTGGAGGCGGGAAATGGGTGATACAGCACTGAGAATGAATTATAACGCTGCTCCATTCCAATTTAACATGTATGAGAGTTCCAAGTATACAGTTCTATTTATCAGGATGCCAAACTAGTATTTGCAGAGTACATTTCGACATTTTTATGAATAAAACGTACAAAGAGAACGCTTATTTACTCAATGTATAATAGTTGAAAGAAGAGCATGCTCTAGGACTGCAATGTTTACTCCACGCGAAGTGCCTTCTGTGGATCCTGTGTCACATTACACAGCAGGCAAGGCAAACCAATTGAGTTAACGACTCTCAGAAGCAACCCACACACACACAGACACACACACGGGAGGAATTGAATGAATCATTTATTAGAAACAGGGAAACAAAGCCTTATGAATGTGCCTGCTTGCTTTGAAAATAACAAATGTCTCGCCAGTATGAAGTTCACCCAGCATAACTTTAACTACTGTATTTGTTCACTTTTACCTCCATTTTTAAACATATAGAAGCATTTTATCTTGTTCCATCGGCATTTCCTGAGTTTATCTCGGTTTTATAATAAACATTTAGGGTGCTACGCATAGACATTTCGCTAGCCCGCGCTACGAGCGTGCTAAACTAGCCCCGGCTATCGACTGATTACTTGTACAGGATTCATATCATATCATGTCGCTAACACTGGTTTATGAATACGAAAGACGTTAGTTCGCTGATCATCCAACGGAAGCCTGCGCTAAGAATGTCTATGAATATGGCCCTTATAGTCTATAAAACAAATCTAATTGCAGTAAGATGCGACAATAAATTATCACAAGTGATAGAAATTCATACAGGAGTCAGAAAAGGGTGCGGTATTCCTCCATTGTTGTTTTATTAGGGCTAGGATGCTTAGGTAAATGTTTTATTTGAACTGTAATAGAAACTCGTAATTGTGTTTCAAGTTTCGGACTAAGTCTCCTAAGCATATATTTTAAATTTTATTTCACATAAAACATTTTTTTTTTTTTTTTGAAAATACAGTGGAGTCCCTTCGTCGTTCATAAATGGGGGTAAAAACTATTAGCCAATCAAAGGACATTTCATAAGTTTGCACGTATATCCAAAAAACCTGTTTTAGGAAAAACACGAATTTCTGCTGCCATCGTCATAAGCAAACATCAAATAGGAATTGATACTTACATTGTTTTTCATGTAATGTTGTTCCTCTTACAGATTTTCTGTTGCGGTCTTGTGGATATAGTGTTTCATGGAAGAAGATAGCTCATTTTTATTCTGAATTTAATTAAGGGAACGAACAGGTGAAATTACTAAATCTTACAGTTTTCATTTTTTTTCTCAAAGACCAAGGACACCAGAATAAAATTATGTGACAAGTTTCCTTATTGAGATGAAATAAAAGGCAGGAATATTTTTTCAACGTGTTTTTCTTTAATTTTCGACTTGTGGAACCATTTATATATTCATTTAATTAATTAATATATAAATGGTTCCACACGTCGAAAATTAAAGAAAATCATATTGAAAAAAATTCCTGCCATTTATTTTATCTTAATAAGGAAACGTGTCACATAATTTTATTCTAGTGTCCTTGGTCTTTGAGAAAAAAAATGAAAACTGCAAGATTTAGTAATTTCACCTGTTCGTTCCCTTAATTATGGAAAAAATTGCATTCTTTTCATCGAGAATTCACAAGGAGTTAGTAAAGGGTGCGGCAAAACATCCTCTCTAATTTAAAGTTTAAATAAAGAACAGATGGATCAAAATAAGGAAACTGTATTAATATGAATTGTATCTAAACAGTGGACATTTAGGTTTATATGCGTTGCCATAGCGATATCAAATGTCATGTGCAAAACAACAAGAATTGAATAGGACATTGAATACACGGAATTGACATTCAATTAGTGCAAACTGTAATCTGTAACGAATTCCAACTATGCCGTGGACGGGTGAAGAACGTGCTTATACTGTGGTATCGTTTCTGGTAAGTGGTAATTCCGTTGTCGCTGCTCAGATGTTTCCCGGGCGCTTAATTTCTTCACGTGGCGACGTCCCCTGGCCAGCACGATCACAAGACCTTGCAGCCTGCGATTTTTTTCTATGGGGACATCTTAAGGCTGAGGTGTTCAAACATCGGCCGAGGACTTTGCCAGACCTAAGAAATGCAATACAGAAAGAAATTGGCCTTATTCCTCACGAAATGCTAGTTAGAGTGATTCAGAATTTCCGAAGTCGCATTCAACAATTCATTGATAGTGAACGACACTACTTGAGAGACACGTTATTCAAAAAATGAAAAATTCCCACTGTTAAGGTACCATTCATATTAATAAAGTTTCCTTATTTTGATCCATCTGTCTTTTATTTAAACATTAAATTAGGGAGGATGTTTTGCCGCACCCTTTATTACTTTACATAAAATAATGTCACCAGTGGATACCTAACTTCAAACATTATATGAACCCACTCTTAGTTGAAAACTTCAAATTTTGGAGATAGTGAGTTTTGAAAAGAAAGTTCACAATTGTTAATTTTATATGGGGTTTGGGGGAAAAACCAGGCAGCTCCATTTTTTTTTTCTTCATTTTTGAGCTATTTATACACAGAGGAAGAAAAAAATACGCTCTATCGTTTGGTCGAAGAACCAGGTATTTCCAAGAATTACATGCACAGTTATAATGCATTCTGGACCTGCCTCTTCTGTACATGCTTATTATATAGCGGTAAGTTTTTCTTCATTATCTCGAAAAGTACTGAATTGGAACTGCCTGGTTTTTCCCCCAAACCCCTCAGTTCATAAAAGCCCTAAACTGATTTTTATAAAATCCTAAATCTCTGTTTTCAGCACCTAGAAATCCGTCCCCTAGTCATCAGCCCCACTCCAACTTCACTTCCGTTTAAATGAATTTAATTCGATCATTGCAAATGGCGGAAGTACGATATCCAAGCCTTTATTTCGTATTTTCACAAACGGGATTTGTGTTGTTAAATCGTTGAAAGTAGTCGCTCCATAAATTCTAATTTCAATCTGCACTGCTTCCTGTGAGGAAATTGATCTGACAGAACTGGTGAGCGCGCTTTGCACGTACGTGGCAGGCCCATCAATTCCGCCCGCGGTCAGTATCAGGTGCGCAAGCGGGACGGTCTCAATCTCCTGTCAAGACGGGATTTCCTCCATCAGCGGAACTGATGTTGTCCACCTCGTTTTCGCTGTCCTTGCCCGAGGCAGCCGTAAGAAAGCCCAGGAGAATCCGCTGCCTTCCCTCCCGCGTGTGGCAATCCGTGATTCACCGCCTCACTGTATCAAGTATAAGTAACCTTTACGAATGACCAGGGACCTATTTCACGAAAGTACAGATTACAAATTACAGGTACACGATTGTACAAGTTGTTAGAAAGGAACATATATTCTGTTTCACTAAAGTACAGGTAAAAGCTTGTAAGTTCAAGTGAATTTGTACAAAATTACAGGCGTTATTTATACAGGGACATCATTTTATTTTTACTAACATTTATAATATTAACCTGGCTATACCTTTGGATTCATGGTTCAGAGCCGGAAACACCGTTTGCTACACTCTTCCACGATTGAAGTTCGATGATTCTGGCGTAAAATACAAACAAATCACTTTACTAAGTATAGGAGGGAAGAAAAGTAGTTCATCCATTTACGTAAACTAGGAGATGTCGTAATTTTGAGTTTGATAATTTTCATTAGGTTTTTGTTTAATCAAAATACAGTACAGTATTAATAATAAGTGTTTTTACTCACGAACTGAGTTATCCATGCGAACGTATTCATTATGCAGCGTATATTATACTGTCTACAGCACATTAGCGTACACTATAGAGAATGAAGTTAAAATGAAAAATAATCATAATATGGATATTTAAACACATTTTTGAAAATGGTGGCCGTTCATTTCGATACAGGCTTCAGTTCTTTTGTGCATATTATCGCACTAAAGACTATTGCATCTAATTCCAATTACTAGTTTCGTCCTTCATAATTAGTAACTCATGTTGAAATAATTCCGTACCTACTCTATAAAAGAGTACCTTACGTACTGTAAATTCAATCTTCACTTCTGCCCGACCCGCATAAATTACTCAGACATGCTATCTACTGTCCGTCCAAGTGGTTATGTCGCAGGATCGTAGAAGGGGGGGGGGGAATCACGTGATAGTTAATTACTTAACGAGGCCCTTTTATTTCAGTTATTTTAAACAGTTGCAGGCCCTTTTATTTCAGTTATTTTAAACAGTTGCATAATATTACGTAGACGTCCAATTAATTCCTAACAGAAATTAATGTTTTCAGAAAAGAGCTAAGAAAGCTCAGCCACTAGTCTTTACAGTGGAGCGAGCAGAAGCAGGTGGGGGAAATCGGGATGCGACGTAGGCAAACGGACGACAGTACCTGTGCGAAAATATGATTCAATATTGGAAGTTTTTGTCACTGGAAAACGCGAACATATTTCTGAAACGTACTATAATCACTACCTCATTACTGCGGCCTCGGTTCTGTGTGGAGGACAGCTGGAACTTCGTTAGTAGAAGGGGTGGGAGTGAAGTACATTCAAAAAATCAGGTACAATAAAAGTTGAAGTAAAAATAAAATGATGTCCCTGTATAAGTAACCTTAACGAATGACCAGAGCGTCGGCTTTCCACGCCGGAGACCCGGATTCACATTCCGTTCGGTGCAATTTAAATTTGACGTGGACAAACAAAATGCTCGGTCTGGTTTCCTCAGGACATTCCGGTTTATCGTGCCGTATCATCTTCACTTCGCGGTTTGGCCATTAAAACCAGTTTCATATTCACGTTTTGTTCTTTAACTCCACTTCTTCCTGGACGTCCAATATCTCATTTTTTGTATTGAAATACACCGTGTCTATAAAGTTCCAGTACAATTTTACAATTAATTATCACATGACTAGGCATCGAGACTTCGGACCCAATAGAGCAGCGTTTCTCAAACTATGGTCCGCGGACCACCAGTGGTCCTTGAGTTCTGCCCTTGTGGTCCTTCATAAAAGACAGAAGAAAACATAAAATTCAAATGAATTGCATATCACACTATAGCTGAAAATCTCAGAGCTTGGAAATGAACATGGCAATCGCCCTTCACTTTTTCTTCCAGTACTAATATTTTATGAAATTTCTTACCTTAACCGTTTACCCACTTCCCACTCTACTCTCAGCAACAAAAGAGGAATTTAAAGCACTATAAACGTGGCGTTTCCCTGCATATCTGGCGCCGAGCCTCTAATCCAGCCAGGGACCACCCGCATTCATAACAAAGGACCAAAGTACCGAACCCTTTTCAAGTATTGATGACTTTCTTAATAGTTTTGTCGACATCTAGTCTGCACATTGAAATGAGCACGTAACTGTACGTCGTACACCAATAGTAGAATGTGCCAAATTGCATCGTTACTTGTTGAAAATCGGGCATGTTTCTCCATTAATCTTTTTATTTGTTTTTCCACTCCGCCTATTTTAAAATCCGTCAGGTTTACTTTTCACACTTGCGTGTTTCGTCTTTAATTGCCGTTCCAATTTCGCGGGTTTCATACACTCGTTTGAAAGCACTTCGTAACAAACAACGCACCGAGGTTTTGGTTCACTCTCATTGCCACACCAAGTAAATCCAAGTTCCAAATAACTCTTTTCATATTTACGAAAGTATTTTTTTTGAATAGCTACCACTAGGACTAGATATTTCTTTAATGGCACTATAATTACTGACATTAATATTTCTTCACACACAGCTTCCGAACTATTAGCACTGCCTAAATGATGCGTATCATCAAGATCCGGATCAAAGCCAGTTTTCCATTATTTATAAAGAGCATTATTTAATAGAGACATTGATAACTACTATGTGTACCACATAAGGAGGATTTCAAACAAGTGCTAATAGGCAAGCGATGAATCAACAATGCACAGAATTTGTTATAAGTTACTTGTGATTGGCTACAAAAATATAATTAGAAAAGTATTATAATTAATATTAATTCCATTATAAAATATAAGTATAACTTAATGGTATTAAAATATACTACAAAATGATAAATTTGCTTTCGAAGGGAACAAGAGTAGGCCTAAGGTGGTCCGCGAAACTATTCTGACTTAAAAAAGTGGCCCCCAGTTCAAAAAAGTTTGAGAAAAGCTGCAATAGAGCATTTCAGTGGGAAAACCGCGTAACGGCGTACTGAGTATAGTGGTAATGCGTACAGTGGGTGGGGGTACTGTAGAATGGATGCCAACAAATACGCAAAGGAAAACGCTCTGGATTTGAAGGTACTGACGAATAACCCCATTTTCAAACTGTGTCAAACTATTACACGGTTAGAAAAGTCAGAGCAAGAGATGCCGGAAGCCTTCAAATTAGTTGAGGAAATGACATAGAGAATTAGACACCAGTACACCGGTTACTGAACATATGAAACAGATGTGGAAATCAATTTTATGTAAAAATAACGGATATGGAACATTGTGTAACATAAACAGCAAATTAGTGGACAGAGTCACCCGAGAATAAAGGACTGTCTCTTACAGACTGCAATGATGTTAGGTTTTTTCGTTTTGCTCCTATCACGTCATGTGACGTAGAGCGCAGCTTTTCACAGTACAAACTGTGTTTGGCACGTAACCGAAAAAGATTTACGTTTGAGACACTGAAAATGTATCTTGCACTTCCTATACTTGTTTTTTTGAAAGTGGGAAATGACAGGAGCGTTGCGATCGGAAAAACAACTGAATGTCACATAGCGTGGTAGGCCTGTTGCTATGGTATCAACGTTTGAGTTGCCAAAGTTACAGTTTCCATATGGCGAGTGCTTAATAGCTCTCTTGGCGACATTTATTGTGCACACTATTAGCATTGGCATGTTTCGTCTTTGATTTTCTGTCGATTTTTGTATTGTTTTCTTACCTTCGCGTCAATTGTCAATGAATGTTTTAACGTCAGCCATTTTAACGACAATTGCTAGCTACCATCAGCTGGCAGCATGTTCGTCCATATTGGCAACATGGCACTGTAGTTCCAAGCTCGGCCGCTTAACTGTCATGTCCCATCTTTCAAAAAACAAGTATAAAGACGACCAATAGGATAAATGAATAAATTCAACTTGCTACATGTTTATTTCCATCATTAGCACTGTGTATAATTAAACACAAATGCTTATAAAAGACAGGAGAATAAATACTTTTCACATTCCTTTGACATTGTCATTGTGTAATGTATATTTACTTTCAGAATGTACATATGTGTGTGTTTCCCCATACTACCGTACTCTATTCTAAACAGCAACGTTGTTACCTCAACACATCTATACCTTTCACTACCTGCAGCGAGTCAACAACCTGTAGTAAATGCACAATAAACTTATTGTACCGGGTCCCAAGTCTCGAAGCCTGCTGACATTACATAGAGCAATATGTTCTACATCTCTCAAAGTTTTGTTTTTATTCTTTTTGCAGATTTTAATTAAATGACAATGACGACACCAGTAGAGAAGGCCCAATATGTGTGGTAGTATGCCGAGTATAAATCACCAATAACCGTTCAGCGACAATTCCGTCGGCAATATGGAAGAAATCCTCTATCCATATCCACATATTTCATATGGATCACATATTCGCTTTATAAGTGCAGCATTCGACGGTCGATCACTCAATCGAGACGAGAAAGTTAAGAGCGCCTACAGGTTAGGCAATCTTCAGAACAGTAGTTACGAGTGTTTGCTCTCACAAGAAGTGAACTTAAAAAAAAAAAGTGTAAATGCACCAGCAGAACGCCCATTTCTGCTCCGTTTACTAACCTCCAGCTAAACGAATTCTGAACTGAACCACACCACCCGACTGCAGTGTTTGCTGTGTATCTAGGGTACAATCCCACCTGCCGCTACATTAACCCCTCCGCACGTAATCGATCGGTAATCGGAGGACATAATGGAATGAAGAAATTTATCGGAATGATTCATTCATAGTGTTCTGCCCAAGGGCAGGTCTTTCACTGCAAACCCAGCTTTCTCCAATCTCTCCTATTTTCTGCCTTCCTCTTCGTTTCCTCATACGAACATGTATCTTAATATCGTCTATCATCTGATATCTCTCTCTATCCCGAACTCTTCTCCCGTTCACCATTCCTTCATTATGTTAATCATTTCCTTGGTTCAAATTATATTATCTTATTTAACACTAAATTGTAATTGTTTAACTCTTGGAATTACATGTAACTACACAAACCTATATTTTGCTCTTACTATAATAATAATAATAATAATAATAATAATAATAATAATAATAATAATAATAATAATATTGTTTTCTATGTTGCTGTTTAAATTTGCTATGTATTTTTGTGCTGGTTGAGTGGAAGAGAAGACCTTAAGATCTTAACTCTGCCAGTAAAAATAAACCGATTAAATAAACGAATAAATAATTTAAATTGTGGAAAGGTACTGGAAGGCCAGAGAAAGAATGCAGCAGTGCTGACATCCTCATCCTTCGTAGTTTCACTTGGACAGTGTTCACTTTATTTCGTTTTCTTTAATTTTAGTTTCTATCGCCATTGTACGGCCAATGACTCTAGTCAAGTGCCCCTGCATTGAAAAATAATAATAATAATAATAATAATAATAATAATAATAATAATTTAAATTGTAGAAAAGGAACGTCAATTGCAGCACAAACGAGATGTAAGTGTTCCCTGATAGTATCTGTGGCACACGCCAAACATAACTTCACATCAATATAGTCTATGAACAACTAATCTTATTATAATAATAATAATAATAATAATAATAATAATAATAATAATAATAATGATTTATTTTAGCTGGCAGAGTTAAGGCCGTAAGGCCTTCTCTTCCACTCAACCAGCAAAAAGTATACATACATATGTATGAACTTACAAAGAATTCAACAATTTGATTTAGATAAGAGCTTCATGCATAGAAGAGTTATTTACGAATTAAACAACAAAATACTATGAACTATTAATTAAACACTGAAAAACAAACTACGTAGCAGAATTAAGCTAAAATACATAGAATGTTAATATATTTCATATAATGCTAGATAACAGAGATTATTATGAGACAATTTTGAAAATACAACACTATCAGGATGCATGTCTAAAGGAAGGAGTAACAATGTAGTCAGTGATAGTTTAACTCAGTATGATTGGAGTGAAATGCTAAGAAGGTTATCTTTTAAGCTGTTTTTAAAAGTGTTTATTGTCTTGCAGCCCCTAATACTTTGTGACAGGGAACTCCATTGTCGCGAGGTGGATACTGTAAAAGATGATGAATATCTCCGTACGTCCTGGGCCACAATACCGTCCGTAATTATAAAAATTTAAAATTATTATATCATTCCGGAAGCTGTGTTAGAAAGAGTGGGCGAAGAAAGAATGATGGTGAAACTGATCAGGAAGATGAAAAGGAATCGACTGAGAAGAAACTGCCTACTGAAGGTGCACTGGAAGGAATGATGAACGGAAGAAGAGTTCGGGGCAGAAGAATAAATCAGATGATAGACGACATTAAGATATATGGATCATATGAGGAGACAAAGAGGAAGGCAGAAAATAGGAGAGACTGGAAAGAGCTGAGTTTGCAGTGAAAGACCTGCCCTTCGGGCACTATGAATGAATATCACTCCGGTCCGCGAATTAATTTTCAAACAGTTGGACCACAATGGTGAAGACCTAGGAGCCACCGCAGAGGATTACAAAAATGATGACAAAGTTGGACAAGCCCTCATCAACAAGTGCGATCCTGCAATCAAGCCATCTCGTCGCCTCGCTAGCTAGGTAACAGTATTGATTAGCAGGCAGAGAGGGAGGAGGGCCATGCGCCGCGCCGCGCTGGTCGGCGAGGGGAAGAAGCCCCACACGCAAACCAGCCAGCATCCTCATCGCGTGTGAGTAAACAGTTAGCATCGGCGCGGGTCAATGCCTGTCCCACCTGCGTCACATTCTATCTATTTATTGCCTTCTTGTGGGTGGGTGTGCCACTGTTTTCAGAGTCGACCTTCAGGCGGTCAAACATCTGCTTCCTCCAATTCCCTCTCCGTATCAGTTTACGAACAGTTTTGGCATATTATATTGAAGGAAAACTAGTATAGTTCCTAACAATGTTAGCAATGCTATCTTAATTGTATGTATTTATTCACACTACAGTGGGTATATACCCTGTGGCAGTGGTAACTAATTACACTCAATCTATACTAATAATAAATCTGTAGCCGAAATTTTTCTGGTAATTTTCGATTTTCCAAAAATAATTGGTTCTAACATATATAATTAACCACCCTGAAACCGAAAATCGCTTTTTTGAAATTTTTGTTTGTATGTCTGTCTGTCTGTATGTTTGTTACCTTTCCACGCGATAATGGCTGAACGGATTTCGATGAAAATTGGAATATAAATTAAGTTCGTTGCAACTTAGATTTTAGGCTATATGGCATTCAAAATACATTATTTAAAAGGGGGATTATAAGGGGTCTGAATTAAATAAATCGAAATATCTCGCTTATTATTGACTTTTGTGAAAAATGTTACATAACAAAAGTTTCTTTAAAAATAATTTTCGATAAGTTTTATTCCTTGAAAAAGTTTGATAGGACTGATATTTAATGAGATAAAAGAGTTTTAAAATTAAAATAACTGCCATCTAAGGTCGTGTAATGAATTAAAAAACAAATGACTTCGTCTATAAGGGGTCTTGGACAGCAACAATCGAAAGCTATGAAAGATAGCCTACAGAGAATGTTTCTGTGTTTGTATGAAGTAATATCGGAAGCTAAATTAACCGATTTGTATAATTAATTATTATTTCACCATTGGAAAGTGTAGTTTCTCTAGATGGACATAATGCTATAATGTCATTACAGTAACTTCTGATATAATATAATATAATATAATATAATTTAAGTTATTTGAAGGGTTCAGAACCATAGTGGGGCAAGCGCCATTTACAGAATACGTAGAAAACAAGGGTTAAAATTAAGTTATTACCATAATTCAATGGAAACATATAACAAGTAAAATAAAATATAGACATTAAATCTAAATGATGTCAATCTTCATTAAACTATGGTTGCATGTAATAAAAATTAAGAAACATGTTAAAGGAATTGTCATTGCACCAAATGAGTGTCTCTGGACCAAAATGATCGCATTTTAATTATTTGGATGCAATTTAAATTAAATAACATATTAAACGATTTATCCTTCTATCAAACAAGAATGTTACCTGGATCAAATGTCCTATTTTAATTATGTAATTACTTTATATTTATTTCTAACGGGTGCAGCGGAGCGCACGGGTACGGCTAGTAATGACAATAATGAACTTATTAATTAAAAATACAATTAATAATAATACTAATAATTAATACTAACAATAATTAATAATAATAATAATAATAATAATAACAACAACAACAGGGAATATACTAAATTAAATGAAACGATCACTTAAAATAACATTTGAAATAAATCTAATTTGTATCTTAAAACTAAGATCGAACTAAAACCCACGAGTATGATATGTTCATGTCTGCACAAGTACCTTTCAAATTACACTCATTTCGCTGTCAACTCACTCACTGCAATGGAACTACGACAAATTTCACTGATTCTATCCTGATTTCACTAACACTTCAAAAACATTTCACTGTTCAAATACTTTGCACTGCCACTATAACCTATAAAGCTTCACTGACAGGAACACGTTTCACTTACACAGCACACTTCACTGACACGACATACTTCTTCACTGACACAACATACTTCACTGACACAACATAATTCTTCACTGATACAACACTTCAATAACAAAATATCATTTACACCCTTTAAATACTGTGTATAATTACCGTCTATTAGTAAGGCCCTTAAGCCCATTTTTAAATACATTTTTGGTTGTTGGTAAAGACTTTAGTAAGTCTGCAGGTAAAGCATTCCAGTCCCTGATAGTACGATTGAGAAAAGAAAACTTTCCAGTGTCCGTCCTCTGCCTTCTTGTCCTCAATTTATATGAGTGGTCGTTCCTTGAAGAGTAATTTGGCGGCTGCAACCTATCGTAACAATCAGAAGGTAATCTTTATCAGCTCTTTGTAATCACATATTCCCAGTGTGTATAATGAACTGGCTCTATTTAAAAACAATAAATTGAGACCCCTTACTTACAAATGGCTTTTAAGGAACCCGAAGTTTCATTGCCGCCCTCACGTAAGTCCGCCATCGGTCCCTATCCTGTGCAAGATTAATCCACTCTCTATCATCATATCCCACCTCCCTCAAATCCATTTTAATATTATCCTCCCATCTACGTCTCGGCCTCCCCAAAGGTCTTTTTCCCTCTGGTCTCCCAACTAACACTCTATATGCATTTCTGGATTCGCCCATACGTGCTACATGCCCTGCCTATTTCAAACGTCTGGATTTAATGTTCCTAATTATGTCAGGTGAAGAATACAATGCGTGCAGTTCTGTGTTGTGTAACTTTCTCCATTCTCCTGTAACTTCATCCCGCTTAGCCCCAAATATTTTCCTAAGCACCTTATTCTCAAACACTCTTAACCTATGTTCCTCTCTGAGAGTGAGAGTCCAAGTTTCACAACCATACATACTGTTTTATAAATTCTAATTTTCAGATTTTTTGACAGCAGAGTAGATGATAAAAGCTTCTCAACCGAATAATAACACGCATTTCCCATATTTATTCTGCGTTTAATTTCCTCCCGAGTGTCATTTATATTTGTTACTGTTGCTCCCAGATATTTGAATTTTTCCACCCCTTTGAAGGATAAACTCCAATTTATCTTTGTCTCCTCATACGAACCTTATATCTTAGGGATGTATTCATAGACATTCTTAGCGCGGGCTTTCGGTGGATGATCAGCAAACTAACGTTTTTCGTATTCATAAACTAGTGTCAGCGATATGATATGATATGATATGATATGATATGATATGATATGATATGATATGATATGATATGATATGATATGATATGATATGATATGATATGATATGATATGATATGATATGATATGATATGATATATGAATCCTGTTTAGCACGCTCGTAGCCCGGGCTAGCGAAATGTCTATGAATAGCACCCTTTATGTCGTCTATCATCTGATATCTTCTTCTGGCAAGAACTCTTCTCCCGTTCACCATTTCTTCCAGTGCATCCTTCAGTAGACAGTTTCTTCTCAACCAGTGACCCAGTCAATTCCTTTTCCTCTTTCTGATCAGTTTCAGCATCATTCTTTCTTCATCCACTCTTTCCAACACAGCTTCGTTTCTTACTCTGTCCATTTCACACGCTCCATCCTTCTCCATATCCACATTTCAAATGTTTCTATTCACTTCTCTTCACTTCGTCGTATTGTCCATGTTTCTGCCCCATACAATGCTACACTCCACACAAAGCACTTCATTAGTCTCTTCCTTAGTTTTCTCCAGAGGTCCGCAGAAGATGCTCCTTTTTCTATTAAAAGCTTCCTTTGCCATTGCTATCCTCCTTTTGACTTCCTGACAGCAGCTCATGTTACTGCTTATAGTACACCCCAAGTATTTGAAGCTGTCCACTTGCTCTATTGTCTAATTTAGAATTAGCAAGTTTATCTTCTTTACTTTTCTTCCTATGACCATGGTCTTCGTCTTGTTGGCATTTATCTTAACATATTGTATTCAGATTTGTATCTTTACACTTCCATATATACAGAGTGAGACAGAAGTCAGGTTGCATAGGAAAGACTCACTGTTTCCATCTTCCATTCTGCTCAGCGATGAAGCCAAATTTTACATTAATGAGGTACCTTTATTTTGCACTAATGTAGGCCTATCTATTTATATAAACAATTGTCAGTCAAATGACTCATATGGTGAAGCATGGGTAGAACGGAGAAAAATTCTCTCCGGTACCGGGACTCGAACCAGGGTTTTCAGCCCTACGTGCTGACGCTTTATCCAGTAAGCCACACCGGATTCAAGTTCCGATGCAGGAATGAATCCTTCTTAGTTTAAGTTCTACCTCTCCTTTGGTGGCATACCCTAATATACTGTATCACAGAATATGTGATAGTGGCACAATGTCCAACGCACTATGTACAGAGGTGCACTCATTACGAGTGACTAAGTGGCCGGGATTCGACGGAATAAACGCCGTCTTGAATCAGAAAGTGATTACTAGACTTCGTGGAATTGCCACGAGATTCGCAAGGTTTACTGCGCACGCGGTATAGACTGTATGAGAAGCGAGCGTGCAACGGATGGAGTATGCCTCTGATGTAAACACTGAGCAGTATACTGCGGTTACAATAAAACCTGTATCCTGCATTCAAGAAATATAATGAATGATTATTGAAGTAGCAAATGTCTAAACATGTAAATACACAATTATTTTATAGTGAGATATATTAACTCTTAAAATTTAATGTAAGATACTCACATCATCTTTGAATATGTGCATTGCAGTGAAGAGTTACGTACATTTTGAGCGACTGCAAAGTGAACCTCCTCCGATGGTCACTTAAACAGTTTTTATTTTGGGAAAATGTACATTCAACATCACACGATGTAATACGTACATATTTGAAGAACGGAAAGTCACTATTTTTTAGTACACCAACTTCAGACGTCTTGTCGTGACCTGCTAGAACATCATTTATAGTACGAAGTTGTGAATAGGCAGAATTGTTAGCAATAATGTTTCTCAACTTACATTTCACTTTTTCTGAAATTAATGAGTTGTTATTTTGGATAGCGGTTTGTGATATTTTATCCACTATATTAAGGGCTTCTGAGAGCTGTAGTTTAGACGATTCTAACAGGATGATGCTTTTGTTCACGATTTTAAAATTAGAATCAATGAACAGAATATCTTCCAATAGCTGTTCAGAAGGCAATGATTTTACAGCTGCAACAGCGAACTGTCTGTGCTATCCAATGCATCAATTACCTCCATTACTTTTCCGTAATGTTCTGCATAATAATTAACAGCATCCAACCACGTTCCCCAACGGGTCAAAACTGGCTGCTGGGGTAAGGGTATTCCAGGGGCAATTTTGGAACAGCAACACTCTCATTGTAGTATGTTTGATTGAATTCTTGTCTGCACTGAACAAATGTTAAGCTTTGACTATTCCAACCACAGTAATGCAGAAACAAGTGCTTATTTAGGTATACATTAGCTGTAGCTGCTCTATCTATTTGGACCGGTCACAAATCTTAACATGAACTGCTTATACTACGAGACCGGGCAGTCGCTCACCTCTATACTACCGTACACGGCAACCTGATTGCATGCTGCGTGTGGCAATTCAACGAAGTCTAGTGATTACTTACGCGTATCATACTGCTATGATGTACCGAAGTACATACGATATTTCAGTGCAGGAATTCTGCTTTACAGTATGGTGAAGAATGGGTAGAACGGAGAAAAATAACTCATATTATAAAAGACTCACTTTACCAACGCTTTCGCCTTAGATAAGGCATCTTCAGGTTACAATCAATCACTGTATATATAATTGTTCTTTTTCTTCGTCACGTATTAAGCCTGGTGGCCTGATACGGTCTCACTCCGTTTCTGCGGAAGATCTTGTTCCTAAAGGGGAGCACTTCAGTGCTTGACGTGGTATCCTTGTTCTAGGCATTCTGAGTATTATGAGATTTCCATTTCTGTTTGTAATTTTTAATTTTTCTGGATCAACAATTATTTCTTTCAAATTTCCTAATTTTTCTTCTTGACTAATCTAGTATAGCCAGCAGTTCTCCTTAAAAACTTCATTTCATTGGCAGTGATTCAGTGTTCATCACATTTACGTATGGTCCAAGCTTCACTCCGTACATGAGAACAGCTCTCGCCAATGTTTTACAGAATTTCATTATTGTATGTTTTTGGACAAGAGAAGATTTAAAAATGTTATTAATGGTTTATATAATTAAAACATATAAAAGAATAAAAGAGCTATCTAAAAATAAAAAAATATAAAATTACATTAACATTTTACAGTCAACATTCTTTTAAAATATGTGGTTATTCTTCTAAGAATGACTTCGTGCCATATACCATGTAATTTAAAATATTTTAAAACCAAGTTCAACTGGATACATATTACAGCTGGTGGTTATGTTGCTATTCTCTGCACAACTGTTCTATTAATTTCTATTCGTAGTTACGTATCATGTATACAGAAAACTAGCAAAATACATTCTCTTAAAATTCAAATGGGTTATCCAGCCGGTATCAGTTTCTCGATACAGCACACTATCTTATAGCATTTGCGTATGTTTTCTGTAAAAATTAATTTCGTACTGATAATCTTGAGAGTAAGCAAATATGAGTGGTTATGTCATTAGGTCTATGTATAACTTTAAAGGAGTACGTTTTTATTCATATAATCCATAGAGTTTTCTAGCTAAAATCATTAAATGCAGAGGGATGTTATGTTTCATTCATTCATTCGTGCATTGTGTTCTGCTCAAAGGCAGGTATTTCACTGCAAACCCAGCTTTCTACAATTTTTCCTATTTTCTACCTTCCCCTTCGTCTCCTCTCTTCTTAAAAGATCCAGGGGGCCCAAGCGTGGAGGCAACGAGAGTGAATTTGACTAATTAGGCCCTCCAAACTTCACCGAAAGTGTTAAATATCAGTTCTATTAGGATATTATGTTACAGTTTTTTTTTACGTTTACTTACACACACTTTAACATATGTTGTCATATCGCGTGTGTACGACCTTTTGGCATATCAATAGACCGATTTTACTATACATTATTGTAGATACATTACGTATTATATGAATTCATTTTTACAAAAACAACGGAAATTCATTGAAAAAGTAACAAAACTGGCGACGTATTTTCTTTCTTACGATGAGTCATTTGTGACAAACATGAACAACGGGAATAACGAAATTAACGCCATCCGTCATTTCTTCCAAAATTTTTCACACTTCCAAGTTTCAATTATAAGTCATTTCCGAGAAATACTACTGTGGACATTTATTTCATCTGACAAGTGTTTCTGTTACGCATTCTTTCCAAGAAAAAACGCTGGAATGGACATCTGAACACTCTCGACAATAGGTAAAAAAAAAAAAAAAAAAACGGTATAAAGCAATGGAAGGGATGAAGCTACAGGAGAATTCAAAACGTTACACAACGCATAACTGCACAGTGTAGGCCTACTCTTCACCTAACATAATTAGAAACATTAAATCCAGACGTTTGAGATGGGAAGGGCATGTAACACGTATGGGTGAACCTAGAAATGTATATAGAGTGTTAGTTGGAAAGACCTGAGGGAAAAAGACATTTGGGGGGACTAAGGCGTACATGGAGGATAATATTAAAATAGATTTTAGGGAAATGTGATATAACGGTAGGGAATGAATCAATCTTGCTCGTGATAGGGACCGATGGCAGGCTTATGTGAGGGCGACAATGAACCTCCGGGTTAAAAGCCATTAGTAAGTAATAAAGCAGTGACCGAGAATGCTGTGCTACGGAATTTACATAGTAACCACTAATATGATAGTGTGACAACGACGTGAGATTCGAACTCACGACCAGCGTCCCGCAAGAGAGAAGATCGCGCGGAGCACTTTGTGATGGCGCGCGGCGAAGAGGGGAAAGGGCCAACGCGGCGAGAGAGTGGAGCGAGAGTGCGCGCGCATCTGGTGCTGGTAGAGAGGAGAGGCCTCTGGCTTTTTCTGGAATGCCATCTCTAGAGACGCGTGGAACCTTCGAGGCTACGTCGCTGTGGTTATAAATTACGGACGCGAAGGAACGACAGCAGTTTTAGAGTTTTCAGTTATTCAGTCAGTGAGAAAGTCAGAGCAAGCAAGCCAGCCGGAGTTCGACTCGAGTGTGCGTCAGCATCCGAAGGCCTGAGTTCGAGTGCAGTGGACCGCAGTTGGAGGGACCTGAGTTCGAGTGCAGTGGACCGCAGTTGGAGGGACCCGAGTTCGAGTACAGTGAACTGTCTCTGAAGGTCTGTGGTTCGAGATACCGTGAACTCGAGTGACTGAGATAGAAGAACTGTGAACTGAGAACTGGTAGTTCTGATTTGTAAATAGTGCTTTGTAAATATTAGTTAAGATTAACAGTTCATTGTTGTGCGTAATAGTCCAAGTAAATTGTCATTGTCGTCGGTGGAGTGCTATAACGAATACGGTGTTGAGTGAAGATCCAATTGTTGACGAGAGCGTTTAAGGTGAATTGTAGAAAGGAATTATTGTTGTGACGAATAAATTACATTGTTGTAACTAATAAAATTCACAATAGTGTAAAATTTTGCAACAATAATGCTGTTGATACTTAGTCAACTGTCCGAAGGCAGGTTGGAACCTCATGAGTGACACAAATGAGGTATCACTCATGAGGCAACTAAACCAGGAGATAATGGGGTAGGGTGATCAGTTCCTTTACCCATCCATCGCTGACTACTAACATATTTCATTAATCACACTTAAGAGGGTAGGAATAGCTTGGAGCACTGAAGAATTTACCATATGAAATATTTTTTTCTCAGTGTACATGCTCATATATAGTTACAAATTAACACACAGAATATAATGCACTCAGGGACAAAAAAACCGGACACTTTAATATTTGCAGGTATTTTGCAAAACATTATCTTCTCATACAATATTATGGTAGCCATCTGTTGTTATGGAGACGTGTATACATTCTTGATTGTTTTTTGTTTTATAAACAAGCCATTACAACCAAATATTCCAATTTTGCTTTCGGAGTCTCAGCTATAACAATTTTGTCTCAACCATTTTTTGCTTCATTATCGTTATCATTCGTTATTTCTTCATTTTTACTTTTCTGAGTTTAAGTGGGGTTGTAACATTTGTCTTAAAACAAGATGCCACCTGAAGATGTGGCTCGAGCTGTAGCCCTTTACGATGATGGACGCAGTGTACGTTACATTGCAAATGTTATGAATATGGCTAGAAGCACAACCCATGATGCCATAAAACGGTATAGAGAGACCCTAGAATATACCAGAAGACCAGGTTCGGGTCGTCCAAGAGCTACAAATCCAAATGAAGACAGGTATATGGTGTTAAGAGTTCTTAGGGAGCGCAACCTGCCAGCTACTAGTGTAGCCCAGCAATTTGTTAACATGCATGGACGCCTAATTTTGGCCAAAACAGTTAGAAGGAGGTTGAAAGCAAGTGGACTGATATCAAGTAGACCTGCAACTGGTCCCAGACTTCTAAGGATGCATCGAGTTGAACGACTGCGTTTTGCAAATGATCACAGGGATTGGAGAAATGGACAGTGCAGCTGTGTTCTGTTCACCGATGAGTCCCGTTTCAATCTGTGCTCACCTGATGGACGTGAAAGAGTTTGGAGAAGGAGGGGAGAACGATTTTCACAGTGTTGCATTTCCGAAAATGTGCCGTATGGAGGTGGTGGAGTGATGGTTTGGGCAGGAGTGTGTACGGATGCTCGTACAGAGTTGGTTCTTGTTGAAAATGGAAGACTAACAGCTGATAGGTATATAAATGAATGTTTGGCTGATCATGTTGTGCCATTTGGCCAATTTGTAGGCGATAATTTTGTTTTAATGCATGATAATGCACGGCCGCATATTGCCCATGCGGTCGGAGATTATCTCCAAGAAGTGGGAATCCATGTTCTTCCATGGCCAGCAAGGAGTCCAGACATGAACACAATTGAACACATGTGGGACATGCTGGGATGGTTAAGAATAGACGACCGAGACCAGAATCGTTACAAGATTTGAGGCGAGCACTTGGCGAAGAATGGGAACTTATTCCTCAAGAAGACATTGCTAACCAAATTGATAGCATGCCAAGACGTATGGATGCAGTTATTCAAGCCAGAGGGGGTAATACCCGTTACTAAAAAGAGTTTTTAACGTTTAAGGCACCATAAAATGAAAAAAACAGTTAGACCAAACGATGCCATAGTTATACGCCCTTTGCAATTTTTTGTAAATTTTCTCATCAGAGATTTTTTTTTCAAATGTTGTCGTATAAGGTGCTAAATGAAACATTATTTTGTTTAAATGGGTTTTGTTTCATTTTGAAATAACTGGCAACAAAATACAAGCAAATATAGAAGTGTCCGGGTTTTTTTTGTCCCTGAGTGTATACTAAACTTATACTAAATTTTCTAACAAGAATTTGAGTGCAGGATTTAATCATTCAAAATGATGGCTTATCAGAATCTAGAGCAGTGGTCATCAGTACTCGCTGAAATGGGTAGAGTGCATGGAGGGTAAGGAACTCTGCTCCGTTGTGCACAAGGGATAGAGAGACAGCATACCTGCCAGCAGCGACGATTGAACGCTAGGACGTGTCTTGTCCGCGGGTAAAAGACGCTAGCCCGAGCGTGCAGTGTTTTGATGACCGCTGACCTAGAGTTTCCCCCTGAACTCAACCACATTTCAACATTTCAGTGTTGTTATTTTCGTTTTAAAGCTAAAATATACCTCTACAAGGTTTACCACACAATCAGATTTCGTCCACACCTGTGGAGTAACGGTCAGCGCGTCTGGCTGCGAAACCAGGTGGCCCGCGTTCGATTCCCGGTCGGGGCAAGTTACCTGGTTGAGGTTTTTTCCCGGGGTTTTCCCTCAACCCAATACGAGCAAATGCTGGGTAACTTTAGATGCTGGACCCCGGACTCATTACACCGGCATTATCACCTTCATATAATTCAGACGCTAAATAACCTAGATGTTGATACAGCGTCGTAAAATAACCCAATAAAATAAAAAAAAATAAAAAACAATCAGATTTCTAGGTAAATACTTAATATTTTTAATTTATTTTAAAATTAAATGTAAACATGTTCAAGGCATTTTAGTTCAATTTGAATAAATAATAAATTTTATTTTTTCTGGACAAAGTATGTGACAGGAAGGTTTCATTCTGGTCAGTTTTGTAGATAATATGTATGTAAACATGCAAAAAAAAAAATCATAAAATTCTATTCAGTAGCTTCAGCATTATCATGCAAATGGATTTTCAAAATGTAGTTAGCGGGAAAAGAGAGTTAAAGATGTAATGTTATGCAATGTAGGCTACATAGTACAATGTGCAGCTTCTTGCATTAAAATTCAAAACTTCAAAAGGAACAAAAGTTGAAATGACTGTTTTACCAAGATAAACTTGAATTTGTTGTACAGGTTTTAAATTATTTTGAAAGTCGATTTCTTGAAAGGTGTTAAACTGTACCTACCCCCATAAGACGTATACAAACAATTGTTCTTTCTCTGACACATACCGTCAAGTGAGACGAACTGCCTGATAATAGATACGTATATATCAGCCAGAATCGTAATCAGAGGTAAAACAATAACGTAAGATTATCCATTTTGTTCTGCAAAATAGACATACAAATTGGAAGCCGAAAGGATAGTAAGTAGTCTCGAGGCTATTTATTTTGCCGACAGGTGCATATATTATATCAATAGAACTGGAGTAATTTCATTCACTCCTACCCAATCCACTACATACACGTTCTCGTCATGGCTCTTAACAGAGTTTCTGCCGCTTTCAAACTGAGACAAATCGACTAAGGAAGAGAAAATCCTGACAGAAAATCCGAAAACCACCAACCCTATGGTCGGGTTGGTGTGGGAATGACAATTCGACTCGTAGAAAAGTCTTGTCACATAGGCTAATTGGGGACACAGTTTCGGGACGGGACAGCAATGACCCATCTTTTGCACGGAAGAAGTAGAAGAAGATACAAACATATACTTTCTCAGTACTGGTTTTATGCGATTCGCAACAATTCAGATCCTTCATCATGCTGCGAATGGTATTACTGCTCGCAGTTTTTTTTCCGTGCACTTTATTCAAAATAATTAGGTATCTATACTTGTTTTTTGGAAAGATAGGACATGACAGTTTAGCGGCCGAGCTTGGAACTACAGTGCTATGTTGCCAATATGGACTACCACGCTGCCAGCTGATGGAAGCTAGCAATTGACGTTAAGATGGCTGACGTTAAAACATTCATTGACAATTGACACTAAAGTAAGAAAAGAATACAAAAATCGACAGAGAATCAAACACGAAACATACCAATGCTAACATTGTGTGCACAATAAAGGCTTATTCACAATGAAAATTAAACATAACCATAACATAAACATAGAAGTTTGCGTCCAGGCTACCAAATGGGATCATTCACAATGATTCACATAAAAATTGACATAAACATTGCCGTTAGACGTTAACATGAAAGTATGTAAACTCCAAACTTTCATCTTATGCTTACGTGATTTGCAAACAGAACACAATCGTGGAGCGCCGAAGTATACGACAGAATATGAGGAAATGACGTCGTTGTTATGTTTCCATGGTTACCAAGTATGTTTGCTGTTATGTTTATGTTCCCATCGTGAATGATGGTATGACTTCTTGACTTTACTGTAACGTTAAGTTAACGCTTACGTTATGTTTAATTTTCATTGTGAATGATCCTTAAATGTCGCCAAGAAAGCTATTAAGCACTCGCCACGTGGGAACTGTAAGTTTGGCAACTCAATTTTATTACCATAGCAACAGGCCTACAACGCTATGTGACATTCGTTGGAAAAATCGCAACGTTCCTGTCATGTCCCATCTTTCTAAAAAAACAAGTATAAAGCAAATCATACGAGGGCGATCCCAGAAATAATACACACTGCGCATGCGCTCCCGTCTCCATGGAGATGCGTGGTTGTTACGTATTGCGTCACTAAAATGAGTCACTCTGAACGAACAAGCCTGTGCAGATTCAACTTACAAATTTCTTTATCTGCAGGTTATTGAAATGGACGACGAAAATCGATTAGATCACGTTACTGTCTTAGAGCAAAGATCTTTCATTAAAATTGAAACCTGGCGTGGACGTACACCGACAGAAATTTACGAGTTGCTTCGAGAAGTGTGTGGTGGCTCAACACGAGTCCAGAGTTGCCAACCTCAGAAATCGCGAAAACCGTATGCGAGATAAAAATGGACCGTATTTTCCTCCGGAGGACAGTGCAATAGAATTTATTATGTAATTGCTTTATTTTTTTTTATAAAGACGTAAATTTTCACTGTCTTCACAGGTTATTTTGTCTATTTTTACTTGTAAAATAATAATAACATTAATAATAATAATAATAATAATAACAATGATTGGACGAAAACATAACATTAAGAACAAAAGTTACGCAATCACCTCTAATTCCTGGAGATTATCCTGTCAAAGCGGGAGAGAAGAAGTCCTCAGCTAATTGTGGGTGACTCGCGCATTATGCATGAAGGTTGGTAGGTCTGTAATTTAACCACAAACTGATAAACCTGCA
Source organism: Periplaneta americana (assembly GCF_040183065.1). NCBI lineage: Eukaryota > Metazoa > Arthropoda > Insecta > Blattodea > Blattidae > Periplaneta > Periplaneta americana. Next base: position 22,320,601 of record NC_091124.1, on the reverse strand, counting down.
AGACTGCTTCCGATGCGGCTCGTCCCTTTGCCGCACAATATATTTTAAATCTAATCATTTTCAATATTTTCTGCTTACGAGAGCGACATTTTATTAAGTGATAGGAATAGCGAAACAAACTCTGCTTAGGTTTGCCCACGCATAACACTATTAGGGTTATCACAAGGTCTACTAATCTCATAAAAATGAGCTGTTCACCATTAAGGGGTTAAGGGCGACTACCTAATTTTGCCTTTAACTATAAATATACTGACTAAATTCGCAACGAAAAGAAGATCCAGAAATATGAAAAAGTTGAACGCATATTATAAAACTACAACACTCCCGAAATTTTTGTATGGAAATGAATAAAGGCTGCAGAAAGAGATATTAGAATGAGGCTTAACGGTTTAAGAAAAGGACTAAAAACCAATTCAATCCATTACAAAATAGTTACATAAAAACACAGGACGCATTGAAAGAAAGCGTAGTGGAAAACTTAGGAAACATATTATCCAGTAAGCACTTATGGGACAAAACAATCAAGGAAGACCTTGGAAAAAAAGAATGAGTGAAGTCACAAGGACTGCGTAGTCTCATCCATAGACGACCGAGTCCTTAGTTCACCAGAAAACAGTGAAACTAATTTATCGCTGGCTTCAAGGGTATACGATCACTCTTTTTCACACGATTTAATGGCAGTTCTTTTGAGAAGGAAAGAAACGAGAGGAGGAAAAAGGCATTGCAATGTTAACGGAAATACCCGAGTCTTCAGTGTGACTACTCCTAATGAGAGTACAACACTGTAAATGCATTTCTATTAAAAAGGTAGCTAAGCTATAATAAACAAGACAAATTTTAATGTCTTTATAGTGACTATTACACTTTTACTACGTCATACTATTTTTGACCAATAAAACGGTACGAAAGGACTTCTTTCAACCAATCACGGCTGCTTATAGCACAATTTTATCGCGTTCCTAGCATTTGTTTAATTTTATCGCGTCCCTAGCATTTGTTTCTTTGTTTGCCAACATTTCAAACTACATTGGTCTGGACGTCAAAAAAAAAAAAAAAAAACAGAAAATTACAAACCACTCCAGTCGATGCACAGCACTTTCAAATATGACTCGCATTGGCATTCAAGAACAACAATTAATGAAGATCACTGGTCATAGCTATGCATCTTCTCTGAAATCCTATTTACAAATAAATGATGAGCACCATTCGGAAATCCTGAATAAGTTGAGGAATACACCATGTACATCAACGAGTTCCACTTCTTTTACGCACATGTCTAATATAACATCAACTGAACCACCAACCACTAAAACATTCAAATTTGAAAATTGTGCTTTCAATAATTGTTCCTTTTAAAATTATTAATGTTTATTTCTTATTTCAACATCGTTAATTAAAACTTTTCTTGTTTATTTCATCATCCCTAATTAAAACTTTTGTAACACTTGTTTATATTATTTAGGTTATGTTATAGCTTCTGCTATATGATATTATGAATAGTCACGTATCAGAGATTGTTTAATACTAAGATTTATTGAAAATCATCTGTCAAGTGACGTTGATTACTGGGATCCAGATGACTGAAGTGGAATGCAACTTTTTAATAAAAATGAAACCGAATCAACAAAGCCTTCTTGACTAGTAACCGTCCACAGAGTTCAATTAAGATTCCATAGTTGGCACAACTGATAACAAGAAAACAGCTAAACATAACAAACTACTGCCATCTAGCGTAATATTTGTAATTTAGAGATGGTACAATAATACATTTGAAGACAGTTGTATTTTCGTAAGTCAATTAATATTTTATTGTATTGGAGTACTTCGTTACTTCTAATCTTTATATACTTTCTTATAATCGGTAATAGTCAATTAAATCCCACTCGAGTTTTGATTTTCTCTAGATAAATCAAAACCTCTGGTGAGATTACTGTTTAAAAAAAGTTACATAACCTACATGAAGTATATAATTATAATTACATACATACAAGCTTTTAACGACGCTTGAAATTCCAGGAGGTTATTCAGTGTCACAATTTATTGTACGTGGGTGAAAAATGGCAGAAAAGTTTTGCCCGGAGCTCTCTATATCAAGGACAGGGTCCTTTCATGTACCGAAAATTTACGACGCGGACATTCCAGGATTTCATCGCTCTTTAAAATCCACCGCACTCGGCAGCGTTTTAACCCATGATGATTAGATTCAACGCACGCACGCACACACATTAAATATTTCCCCCCACACAAAATCGCATGATGATGATGATGATGATGACGACGACCAAAAATAAGTGGAAAAATGAAGGCCACCTGCGTACTATCGAGATAACGAGCTGTTATGAAAGTGGGTTCGGATCTCGCTCAGTCCTATTACATTGTTGGAATTTTCTCAGATTTTCTCCAACTGTAAGACGAAACGTCAAGGTGAATATCAGGTAATCCCATGGCGAATCCTCGGACTCATATCGACAAATACCATTTGGCTATATCCAATCATAGCGACGCGAGAACTGCTCAAGTGATATAACGTCGTTCAATAGCAGATTAAATATGAATAAAAACAGTAAAATCGCGCAAATCACCTACAACAAGAGTTTTAGTTGTCCGACACATCGGCACCACGTCGAAGGAGCCTAAAATAGCTGATTAAAGCCACCCACGTTATCAAGCTGGGCCCTGCTGAATAATGCTTTGAAGGAAACTTACAAATTACTAGTGCAAATACTAATATTAGTGAATTTTACAAGCTCTTGTTGCATAATTGAAACTAATATTATTAGTTATTAAAGTCTGCTCTCAAAAAAAGCTGAACGTTAGAATTTATAAAAGTTATATTACCGGTTGTTCTATATGATTGTGAAACTTGGACTCTCACTTTGAGAGAGGAACAGAAGTTAAGGATATTCGAGAATAAGGTGCTTAGGAAAATATTTGGGTCTAAGAGGGATGAAGTTACAGGAGCATGGAGGAAGTTACACAACGCAGAACTGCGCATATTGTATTCTTCACCTGGCATAATTAGGAATATTAAATCCAGACGTTTGAGATGGGCAGGACACGTAGCAAGTATGGGTAAATCCAGAAATGGAAGACCTACGGAAAAAGATCTTTGGGGATGCTGAGACGTAGATAGGAGAATAATATTAAAATGTATTTGAGGGAGGTAAGGTATGATTGTAGAGACTGGATTAATCTTGCTCAGGGACCGATGGCGAGCTTTTGAGGGTGGCAATGAACCTCCGGATTCTTTGAAAGCCATTTGTAAGTAAGTATGAGTGTTTACTAATATTCTTTCTACAATTTTGCATTCACTCATTATTACTGACAGAGTTTTTTTTATATTATTCAATAATAGTAAACTAAATCACTGACTGTCATCGACATTATTACAGTTGCTATCCTGGTTATCATGGCATTGGTATATACAGTTTTAGTTTAAGAGGCCGTGACATGTCCGTGTGATTCTGTGACGAACTTGTAGTTTGTAAAATCTTTCTAAAGAAAATCACTTAATAATATTGGGAAACTGGTGGGTATTATACAACAGAAATTATTATATTAACAATTTGTAACTTGTAATTAGTCAATTTATTGCAATAATATTAGTAAAATCATGCAACAGGGCCCCGGAGTTACAGCTGCTGCCACGCTATAAAAAGGTTCAAGCCGTGTGCTGCTTATCAAGTTGAGGCTGCATATAGTACAAACAAAATGTGACGTACAGCCTGCGCCCCGTATGGCTAGGCTGTCAACTATACATTGGCCATGTGCTTAATTACATAAATGAGAGATACAAATGAACACATGTGGCAACACAGCCTTGTGAGGAGGCATGTGACCCGTGTTTTTCTTAAGCTAACAAACACTGATCAGTAAGCAACCTTATTATAAGCTAGCAAACTACGAGTATATATATATTTGCGCTCACTATTGTTGCGTAGCTACTGGACGTGCCTTTGTTTACAGCGCGGAGCACCCAGTCAGGGTATTATTGAGACAGGCCATGAGATCGATTTGGTGCGGCCGGCGTGCAGGGAGTCACGCGAGGTCGTAAAGTGACCCAGTTAGGCTTATGCGTGTGCGCGGGTGCCCCCTCAGACACTGATACGCTGCGAAACGCTGGGCAGAGCGGCGCGTGTTGCGAACTGATAGCAGAGGCTCGTCTCATTGTCCAGTTCAGCTGGATTATACACCTGGCACAGCGCGCGCTATCACCTGTATTTCACGACACTTTGACGAGAATTCTGTAGAGTTTACTGGTCGCACACATATTAGTCTTGACCTGATGGGACAGTCCCCTCAGAGTTTGCAGTCTTGCTCCTATAAAGAGTGGAAGGGGACCGATACACCAAAATTTAAGAGGTGATTGTACATATTAAATATAACAAAACTTTTATTACACTTGTCCTTCGATGAAGCACCGTTCAGCGGGGAAAAAATAGTCTTTGCCCAATGTTTGCAGCGCCCTATTGCGGTAACGGCCCGAGAGAAATGACTGATTGCTATAAAAACAGATAGGAAAAAAAAATAATAATCTGAATGGTTACTGTCTTGAGGTTTTTTTTTTTTTTTTTTTTTTTTTTTTTTCCACATTAAACCATTTAGCCACGAATTTAAATTGAATTATCGCGAAAAAAAAAAACGTTAAAATGAATCTTGCAACGCAGAGCAGTGTTCACAACAGAGTGCTGCATTGGAGTTAAATCGCTCGCTTGAACTCGGTCGAGTGTCGCACCCTCGAGTGAGATACGATCGGTCGTGATACGCTCGTAATAAATAGAAGCATAGTACAAGGTCATCTCACCGACATGTCTTATCTTGTATGGAAGGCGACAGATAAGATACACATATGTTTTGCTCACACGGTAAAAATAAGGCTTTATTTTCTGCGTTTATGACAAACGTTTAATGGAACAGTCAATGGAACGTACCAAAACAGGAACATGAAGTTATAAATAAAATAGTATGAAAAACTTCGATATACACTTATTATTGCTAATTAATTATTTAATATTTGATTTACCACATATATAATATGATAGGTCCATACATAGTGTTTAGCCTCTTATACTGAGACAATGTAGAAACGTTTTACAAAAATATTATTGATATAGCAGTACATTAATAACAATATTAGTACAGAGATAACGTCACAGAAAATATAATAAAACGAATAATCATGCTGCACAACTGTTACAGACGCAAAGATTGATACACTAATTATTAGAGATTATTATTATTATTATTATGGTTATTATTATTACTATTACTAGAAAACTTTATACAGTTCTTGCATTATCGTGATTGTGTTCTCCGTTTATAATTACATTTACATCCAATAAAATCTATCAGATGTGGCAAAAACAAAATCACTCCTGTGTGGGGGGGGGGACATTTACCTACAACATTTATATTAAATTTTAAAGCAAGTTTTGTAGTTGTACTATGGAGAGGTTAGTTAAACACTGCAAAGTTTTGAAATGATAAACATCTATGATGTTACTACACAGTTCATCACTGTAACAAGAACGAATGTCTAACGCTCGGCTCATACCGTTCGAGGATTTATCGCTCGTGACAATTTTACCCATCATGCATGTGCGCTACCTATCGGATTATGCTATGAACTACTTGGCGCTCCAGCGAAAACGTCCAATGCAGACCTCTGGTTCATAGACTATTTCCTTATCCACTGCTCTGAGGATGACCACCCATAACACAGCGGTCGAAACGTCAGCCACTAGCACCAAGACAACGGGGTATAAGCCCGAAAGTTTCTCCGCACACGATGTATACCGGCCGCGGAAGCCTACGCCAACGATATTATGTTATGATTGAAATGTACGGAATTAAAGACAACATAAATGTTACCGTAGTTTATAAACTTTTATATAGCCTAGGTATTTCTTTGCCTAAAATTATTATAATAGAAGACTTATTTATTGTAAATCAAACTCTTGAGAACGATGGACCCACAGTTATTTTTATGTCACAATACTTACTAATTTATTATTCTACCTAGCCGTACCCGCGCGCTCCGCTGCACCTGTTTGAAATAAATATAAACTAATTACATAATTAAAATAGGACGTTTGATCCAGGGAACAAATTTTACAACAGCGCAACATAATCTGCTTCGCTCATTACCCAATTTTTTTGCATTGCATTTATTGCATATATAGTATGTATTTTAACACGATTCAATTGAGCATTGTTAAAATTTGAATTATAAAATAATAGATTGCTAAGCTAACGTACTATTACTGCATACTAAATCAATACACTCTTGTTGTTCGTTAATTCTCTGAGATTAAAATGAGTGCACATAAATATTATTTCAAGAAATACAGAAAACGAATGTACAAAATAGCCTATCAAATTTTCTGTGCATAAGAAGCTATTTTAATCTTACCTGTCCTCGATTTACTCAGACGTTACTGTAATAACATTATAGCATTATGTCCAATGGTGAAATAATAATTAATTATGCAAATCGGTTAATTTAGCTTCTGATATTACTTCACACAAACACAGAAACATTCTCTGTAGGCTATGTTTAATAGCTTTCGATTGTTGATGTCCAAGGCCCCTGTTTCGATTGTTGTTGTCCAAGGCCCCTTATAGACGAAGTCATTTGTTCTTAATTCATTGCACCGTCTTAGATGGCGTTATTTTAATTTTAAAACTCATTTATCTCATTAAATATCAGTCCTATCAAAATTTTGTAAAGAATAAAACTTATTGGAAATCATTTTTAAAGAAACCTTTGTTATGTAACATTTTTCACAAAAATCAATAATAAGCGAGATATTTCGATTTATTTAATTCAGGACCCCTTATAACCCCCCTTTATTTGAATGCCACATAGCCTAAAATCTAAGTTACAACGAAATTAATTTATATTCCAATTTTCATATAAATCGGTTCAGTCATTATCGCGTGAAAAGGTAACAAACATTCAGACAGACATACAATCAGAAATTACAAAAATGCGATTTTCGGTTTCAGGGAGGTTAATTATATATGTTAGGACCAATTATTTTTGGAAAATCGAAAATTACCAGAAAAATTTCGGCTAGATTTATTATTAGTATAGATTACCGGCATCCCTAGGAAATTTCTGTCTAGTCTGTATACATTTCGGCTTTACACGTTGCATACGTAACCGTGCATCGCGATACACAGTCGATCGATGAATGAATGGCTGAAACATGAAGGGAAGTGATGATAAATTTTAATGTAATTTATCGACATTTCCTGAAGAGAAACAAAGTAAAATAACATAAAAGGCTTTATCAGAATAACCGTCGATATATTATTAAACATGTAAAGCCATTTCTCCGACATTATCGGAAGTCTAGCATCCACAAACACGTACAATAACAAACAAAACAAATGACTGCGAATCAGCGTTCGTTTTCATTAATTGAAGGCTATCAAAACAGATTTCTTGTGAGGTTTTTGGACTCTGTTGAAGGCAGTGTGTATTCACCTGGGAGAATACAATGGTATTTTCCCACGTGCTTGAAGTAAAATGACAACCAAATATACAACAGTCACGATATCATAAACCAGAACTATGTCGCAGTCTGCACAAAATTTCCAGCACGAATCCTCAGAGGTTATATACAGTACAAAAAAAATCTGTAGTATAAAAAGTTATTCCTGCTATTTATCGATTACAAGAAGGCTTTTGATAAAAAGTTACGGAAATAATGCAATATAAAAGGATACAACATTTAATTTATATTCGAAGCAAGACGAAAATCACATATTCACAATAAATTGATAAATTATAATCAACACAAAGTGAAAAAAAAAATCACGAAAATGGCACATATTATTTGATACCAAGTACAATGTGTTTCAATTTCTTATGTTTGAACTTGCCTTCCCACCTTAAAAAGAAAATGTTAATGAGCTGACGTCGGGAACTCTCCTCAATGTGGGCACACAGTTCAAGAAGATAGCCAAATATTAAAAATTAGCTGCCATACTAACTGAAAAAGTACGAAAACTTACTTGCTTGGGTTGGATCCCCCTTTGGACTTTGGTTTCTTCGGAGGTTTTCCCCAGCCGTGGGACTGAAGCCGGATGGTCTATGGCGAGTCCTTGGCATCAACCCCTTTGATTTGATTACCCACTTTGATTTGATTACCTGGTTGGGTTTTTCCGAGGTTTCCCCCACCGAAAAGGCAAATGCCGGGTAATATTTTGGCGAATCCTCGGACCTCATCTCATCTCACTACATCTCGCCAAAATGTAAAAAAATTGTACAAAATTGTAAAAATTGTAGAAAATTACTAAATTGTAAAACTATAAAAATTTGTAAAAATTGTAATTGTAATATTGTAAAATGCTGACATGTTCCACATCTTAAAGCTTCATTGCTCATGTAAGATCTATGGAATAAAATAAATGAATGAATGAATGAATAAATGCTACATTAAGAAACACCAGCGAGTACTTCAAAATAATATTTTAGTTGTCAACTCTATCAAATGCGAGGTAAGGTTGTGCATGTGTCCGGTTTGATAAATTGAGTCCCGTTTACATATTTCTGGCTAAATTGAGTCCCACATCGATTTAGATGATAATGATAAGTAAACTGAGTCTCGCGTTCTGGGGACGGCCTACTAGCGTTACCTAGGAGATGTCGCGTGGAGGGTGGCTGAATAGTCCCCCAAAAATGTCGTTCTAATGAATTACTTGCGACAGTTTTGTCATCCGCTCCATTGAATGAACTTCGTCATCTTGCAGGTAAGATCGACGGACCATCTCCTCGTGCACTCTTGAGAACATTTCAGGAGTAGCCATGTGTATTGTGTACACAATTCTTTTTATAAATTCTGGGATGGTACGAGGTTCATCTGCAAACACAAGCTCCTTAACAAATCCCCATAAAAATAAATTCAGGGGAGTTAAGTCCGGAGATCTTGGAGACCAAGAAACTGGACCTACGTCCATTCCACGCCAACAATGTCTCCCCCCAACACGCCGCTCATTTGTTATACCAATGCAAACAACACGCGTGAAATTAGACATGGCGCTTTCTGCTGGACACATTCGTGACTAGATCCACTTCTGGCGGGGAAACGCGTAACCAAATCGAGTGTACGGCATCGAGGAAAGTTCATAGTAGCAGAGACGTACAGCACATCCAAATGTTGTAAAAATTAGTCAATCTTTCGAATGATCCGTTACTTTTGAAAGACCCTGTATATCGGCATATATATATATATATATATATATATATATATATAATTTGAACTGGTAATGGATATTACGGGAAAACGGCTGAACGGATTTTAATAAATGAAACTTCATTTTGAAGCTTGGAACCCAAAGTTTTTCAGAAAAATAGTAGTTTTCAGTGAAATGTCAATTTTCCTATATCATTTTCCTATTTTCCAAAATCCATCTGTCGTCAGTTTTGAGAACCAATTGCATTTTAGTACATTTTAGAATAAAACAAAACATACACTACAATAAACAATAGACTATTACACGAAGGCCATGACCTACAGGATTGCTGACATAGTTCAAATTCAAATTATTATTAAATCTTCAAGATTTACTAAAATTATTTACAGGTCTGATTCTGCGCTGTGTAATTTTCTGAGTACAGCTGTGTATTGGATATTAAAATCTACATAACTTGATGTGTTTTGATGATATTATTACCATTAGAAATGAAATAATATTATAGTTAATGCTATGATGTGACTATTTTTCATTAATTATACATATTAATGTTGATGATATGAAAGTTTTGGGGTTATATAAGTAGATGTAGAGAATATCATAAATTAGATTTTCATATCTATAATTTACTGAGTGGCGGAATTACAGTTCCTAAGGAAAGATTAAAAGATATTACTTACTGATAAAATAAGAAGCCTACAAAATTATGTAGTCTCCCGATCATTTCAGCAAGATCTCTTAGCAGGATAATAGTAATATGCGTTACAAGAGCGGTATGTTGAAGTTTTCATGTTCGAGGAAAAGTTTGAAAAAGCGAAACGTAGTTGAGCTTTTATAATTTCCGAGAATTGAAAGAAAACATACCGCTCGTGTATCGTACCTTATTTTGTGCGAAGATCGTTTATTACATACCTGAAAGATGAATTTCTAATTAGTTGCAATGAAATCTCCATCTTGGTTTCTGTTCAATGACGGCAAATTTGCAAAACAAAAATATCTATCTTCAACATTGTTGCTTTAAAATGTTTTCTGTGTTTACAATACTCCAGCAGGCAGTGATATACGTCTGTCTTTTTTTCCCCCCAGTCTATGATGAGTCTGAAATCTTGTTGATTTTTTCACGCCTTCCTTAATGTTACTTGCATCACGAATGTAGTAACTTTAGTGGAGTTGTAGAGTTTACTTAATTTTTGCAAATATTTAAAAACAATAATTAACAGTGCAATTTAGGTGAAATTGCAGTGGTAAGTTTCCAATTTATAATCATTACTATATTGAACGTCTCTAAAAATAATATGTTAAAAGCCTAAAGCAGTAAAATCAATATGTCACTTAAGCGGTAAGAAGAGGGAAATTGTTATGTGTGTTAGGTTGGGAATACTGAATGTGGAATTTTAGACTTTCCGCGGATTGGTTTTGTGCGGAAACCAAGCAAATACGCAAGATCTCGCACAAAATGATTTTACCCTCTACATTTCAAGCTCTACATGCAGCAGCTATACCAAGATGCTATGTCCAGTGTTCGAAAGCAAAGCAAACCGGACATTTTTTTTAACTTTCACCTACAATCCACAATGACCTGAAATAGCTATTGCTTTACTCCCACATGAAAAAGCCACTGATCGTCTGACATTGTTACTTGCATTTTCAAAAACTGAAGGTGGATAGTTTCGAGAAAAAGTATTCGGCATAAAAAAAACATTAAAAAGAGTATGTTTCATTACTGCGGAAGCAAATAACTTTCAAAAGTCTGGTATTCTTCATTTAAAATAAATCTGGAAATTTTTTATTTGAACGTCTAATGAACTTAGTTTGCAGCATTTGCTGCACAAGCCACTAGTAGAAATGTATTCTGTACATTTAATTTCTTAATTAGGAACAATAGTAAAGAAATGCTTTACTTCCCACCAAATTTTCTTAATTCTTGTCCGTACACAATAGTAATATACGTTACAAGAGCAGTATGTTGACGTTTTCATGGTCGAGGAAAAGATTGAAAAAGCGAAACGTAGTTGAGATTTTTTTAATTTCCGAGAACTTGAAAACAAACATACCGCTCGTGTATCGTACATTATTTTGTGCGAAGATCGTTTATTACATACCTGAAAGACGAATTTCTAATTAGTGCAATGAAATCTCCATGTTGGTTTCTGTTTAATGACGGAAACTTCGGAAAACCAAAAAACCAAAATATCTTTCTGTCTTTACTATACTCCAGCAGGCCGTGATATGCGTGTCTTCCCCCCCCCCCAGTCTATAAATGCGAACTTGAAATAAACGGTAAGGTTATGTAATGATTTATTTTTCATTTTAATATTTTAACAATATCATTTATATAACATATTCCAGTAATAACATCCGCATCTAGAATCTTGTTGATTTTTTCACGGCTTCCTTAATGTTACTTGTATCAGGAATGCAATAAGTTTCGTGGAGTAGTAGACTTTACTTAATTTTTGCAAGTATTTAAAAACAATAATTAACATTGCAATTTAGGTGAAATTGCAGTGGTAAGTTTCCAATTTATAATTATTACTATGTTAAACGTCTCTAAAAATAATATGTTAAAAGCCTAAAGCAGTAAAATGAATGTCGCGCTTAAGCGGTAAGAAGAGGGAAATTGTTATGTGTGCTACGTTGGGAATACTGAATGTGGTATTTCACACTTACCGCGTATTGGTTCTGTGCGGAAAACAAGCAAATACGCACGATCTGGCACAAAATTTAATTAATCTTATTTTATGTAAGAATCCACCACTGATACTAATTTAATCTCATCACTTTGACAAACTTTGGCTATATTAGTTTCAATTTGAGGGCTACAAAATTTAGACGTAAACATTTCCTCGAGGAAACATCCCTGCATTACAAGTAAATAAGTTAGCTGAACACGCCAAAGAAGAGCCTCCAGGAAAAGACATTACCAGTCCACACTGCAGCAAGGGAGTTCTGCGGTTAAACCCAAGTGCGATATTGCATAACCTCTTTAAACACGCTGCACACATATAAATATACAATGTCCCAGCAAATGAAGAGTTTTACGGTGTCTCACCTGCGCCTGCACAATTGGATTAAGGTTCCAGTAATTTCTCCTCATTAGTTAAAGCATGCTGTGGCAAGGAATACGTTAATCTTGCAGGAAGCACGTGGATAACATAGCCTGGCAAACCAAAACACATCGTGTTGCTGCGATTATCCCAGATTGTGCCTTCGACCAATTAAAGGCAAATTGCAGCTACTTCTATATAATTAATCACCGAAAGTCTCCATCGGGGTAAATAATTATATAAAGTCATGCGCTGTGGCAGAAAGGAAATTCAATATCCATCCCCATTAGACGCCGCGATGAACATAAAGACTAATTAAGCATTTGCCAGCTTAATAATCATTCCATAGTCAAACATTTATACGCAGGTTTCAGAATCCAGTTGGGTTTGCTCATAATAATTGGGTTGGTGCTCTGAGAATAAGCGACATCAATCAAAGGCTAACTTTCGATAAAAATAATTACGTTAAAATATCGGAAAATACAACGAGAATCGTTATTGAAGATTAGGCCCATAGCACAGTCTACTATATACAGTCGCGAAGCTCAATATGTAGTAAAAATGCAAACATATGTAGTTGCCCACCACTAGGATCGCTACTATCGCCTCATCATCGCAGATCTCTCTCCTAGCAGACGAGAAAATATGTTACACTTTCCTTGTCGTGTTCTTTTGGAAAAATTAAAACCTTCCTTCCATTATTGAAATATTAAATGCATAAAGTTAATTCATTATTTTAATGAGGTATATTAAATTCCACCATAAACTCGAAGATACCTGCAAGAAATAGGTTAATATTATTTTTGTTCGTGCAAAACGAACTGAAATTTACTATAATCGCTTCACTCATTCAAGATTATAGCGATAATTAATTATGAAACCAATAAATATTAATTTGCATTTCCCTTTACAACAATAATAATGGAAATATGAATTAATGGAGTAACTTACGTGTACCAGTACTTGTAGTGTATGCTTACGTAGTTAACAAAGTGGGATGAGGTTAAGCAATAATAATCACACCAGAATTGGAAATAAAACGCGATCAATAAATTTTATTGTAACAGACTTTTTCTACGTCTCTAGTAAAGTAACAAATAAAAATAACAAAATTAACAGCTATAATTAAAAACATATCCTTTGAAAAAAAAAAAAGTAGTCCTAAGCAATAATAATCCCACCAGAATTGAAAATAAAACGTGATCAATAAATTTAATTAAAACAAACTTAATTTTTCTACGTCTCTAGTAAAATATTATTATTCCAATTAGGCCTATTGTATTTTAGCCATTAACATTTTCATTACAACCAATAACGAACATTTCACAAGCATCAATGTGAAATACGCAACGAGCTAGCACTCGATGGAAATACGACACAGTCCAAAGTCGACTGTGGACAGTCTATTGTTTCTAGTCGCTAACCGCTTGGAGCGCTTTATCACGAGATTTGCAAATAATCACCTCAAGCTTCGCGACTGTATATAGTAGACTGTGCCCATAGCTCGGAATGCGTGAGATGCATCGGACAGGGAGGAAAGTGTAAGACAAAATTATTAGTTACCTATTACAGTACAAAATACTGGGTGTTCATTTCAAAGTGTGTCATGACGTCACTGTTGTGAGTCAGCGATTTGAAGCGAGTTTCAACTTTTATGTCAGAGAAGTTGCCTATTAATCAAGGCGTTCTTCAATCTGAACTTGAGAACGTGTACGGTATAACTTGAACGTCGTAGACACAGATGGCGGTCTGTACGGTCTGTGTGCTACCATAACCTCTTTCGAACTGTGTTTTGCGCGGGAACGTCGTACGCAGGGTATTTGTTATCATCGGTTGCCTACGGCAACATTCCACAATACAAATCAAATGCTCCGTGTCCATGTTGACAGTCGAAGTTAATGTCAACAAATACTGTACGTAAGTAATCACCTTAACCCTCTCCCCATATCCCGACAGTAAGAAAAAAACTCACCTCAGTACATGTTTCCAAACAGTTCACATTCCTCCCACTACCGGCGTTACCGTACGTATCGGTAAGTACTCTTCAGAATGAACGCCGTACTTGCTAGGCAACTTCTCTGGCATATAGGTAATACGCCTCTGCGGAAGTGTAGGAAGATTGAATTTTCTAGGCTCATCGGCTAGCCACATGACGGCATACAGCGAGCCATGACACATTTTGAACTGAATACCCAGTATATTCGTTGTAAGTTGTTATTCCCTATGTAAAACTTTTCCAACAACGTTTCTAAAGATAATGTATAATTTCTAAAAGAAAATAAATGTGTATAATCAATAATTTGGTGTGGACACTAGAACTTACATTTCTCGCAATTATTTTATACTATAATCAATTGCTTTGTTTGGATGCACTATCAAAATGTGTGTGATCGTATGCATTGCTACGAAAACAGCTTAAGTACCTTTACTTCTTTTTGTCATTGTATTTCACCTCGTCAAATATTCAGACACTGAAGTCTAAAATTCTATGTTTAGTCAAATGTCCGAAGATAGCCCTGAACCTCATAAGTGACACCAACAAGGCACCACTTATGAGACACCTAGGCCAGGAGATAATGGGGTAGGTTGGCCAGTTCCTTTTCCCCCCTCCATTGCATACATCGCCTATTAGCTATATATTACACTAATCAGACTTCAGATACATACAAATTCTATGTTTTTTTTTTTTTTTTTTTTTTGTGAAAACAAGTTCTTTTTTGTACAAATTTTAATTATGTTCAGCATAGTATAATATCTTTGTTTAGATGCACCATAAAATGCGTGTGGCTGTACGCATTACCAGGGGTAGACAAACCCCGGGTGTCAGTACACCAAGGCGCCTAAAAATTTTTTGTACCGCCTGAGTTATTTATCAACAGTAATCTCACTAGACGTTTTGATTTATCTAGAGAAAATCAAAACTCAAGTGGGATTTAATTGACTATTACACGATTAGAAGAAAGTATATAAAGATTAGAAGTAACGAAGTACTCCAATACAATAAAATATTAATTGACTTACGAAAATACAACTGTCTTCAAATGTATTATTGTACCATCTCAACATTAAAATATTACGCTAGATGCATGCTAGATGGCAGTAGTGAGCAATGCGTTCTCGTCGAAAAGTTCTCGATGTATTATACACGATGGCAATGTTACTAGTCAAGAAGGCTTTGTTGATTCAGTTTCATTTTTATTCAAATGCAACATTCCACTTCAATTATCCGAATCCTAGTAATCAACGTCACTTAACAGATGATTTTCAGTAAATCTTAATATTAAACAATCTCTGATACGTGACTATCCATAATATCATATAGCAGAGCTATAACATAACCTAACTAATATACACAAGTGTTAGAAAAGTTTTTATTAACGACGATGACATAAAAAATAAACATGAATAATTTTAAAAGGAACAATTATTGAATGTACAATTTTCAAATTTGAATGTGGTTGGTGGTTCAATTGATGTTATATTGGACGTGTGCGTAATAGAAGTGGAACTCGTTGATTTAGGTCTACATGGTGTATTCAACTTATTCAGGATTTCCGAATGGTGCTCTTCATTTATTTGTAAATAGGATTTCAGAAGATGCATAGGTATGATCAGTGATTTTTATTAATTCTTGTTCTTGAATGCCAATGCGAGTCATATTTGAAACTGCTGTGCATCGACTGGAGTGGTTTGTAATTTTATATATATATATATTTTTTTTTTGACGTCCAGACCAGCGCAGTTTCAAATGTTGGTAAACAAAGAAATAAATGCTAGGGACGCGATAAAATTAAACAAATGCTAGGGACGCGATAAAATTGTGCGATAAGCAGCCATGATTGATTGAAATACGTCCTTTCGTACCGTTTTACTGGTCAAAAGTAGTGTGACGTAGTAAGAGTGTAATAGTCAAATTAAAAAATGTTGAAAACTTCGATTTTTTATGTCGCTACAACTAATACATAATGTTAACAAAAGCGGTCGTAGGAAGAAGTTCGAGTGTGTAATATATTAATTATAATATTGTTTAATATAGTTTAGTAAATGTTATCTCCTTCTTAGCTCGAATGGTTTTCTCAATGCATAATATATGTGTGGGTAAAATTTGGTGGCTGCTATAAAAAGAAGGGAGGGTTGGCGCCTGAAAATATTGAAGTTTTGCCAATCTCTGTGCATTCATATTACTTTAACGAAACAGCGTTACATTAAATGTGAAATACTTTATTAAAAAACCATTGACTTTTAAAAATCAGTAGACCTACACCTGAAGTCAACCATTAGGCCTACCAAATTATTGTGGACTATATGACTATACTATAGGCCATTCGGTATTCATGAAAACCACCTGCGCGGAAGGGGAAAGAAGCAGTGGACTGGGAAGCTTCCCTCCCTCGCTACGCTTCCACTTGCAAGTAGCTAGCTCGCTTACACCCACTATAAGCTTCTTATTATAAGCTACGACGTATACAAGCATTTGTTTTCACGAGATAAGGAATGACCTATAATAATGATGAGGTTTAAAAGAAAATTGTATTATACAATAATTTGAAATTTACACCCCTTAAGTTTAAATACAGGGTGTAACAGGTATAAGTGTCATTATTTTAATTGATGATTATTCATGTCATAAGGAAGAAAAAGTGTTCTTTCAATTTTTTTTTCTAATTGCAATATTTAACTAATTATTTAAGTTTACAATATTAGACGTTTTGCAACGTTGCTGGATGAGGAGGAGGAGGTTTATAAGTATACAGTACAGCTCAAGCGGGTACAGATGCTCTGTTCTAATGCAGGAGCGGACTATGATAATACTGTTGTTTGTATAAAACGAACAGCAAATACAAACTTTCAATCTCATTAATAGAACATTATGGTAAATTTACATTTCATGTAACAATATTGCTCCATTTTTTATTATTCGTCTAAAAAGTAAACAATAATGGTTTTCCGCACAAAATCACACACACTTTTTTTAATGCAAAATTTTAATCTCTTCCGCTTCCGTAAAGCAGTATCATTTTTAAACAAATTTCTGGTTGTGTGATTTTCGAAACGGGGTAAGAGATTCCTAGATTCTAATAATCGTTGAGAAACTGCTACGAAAGTCCGCCGATTAAGTAACCTTCTTTGAGGAAAACGTTGATGGTACATCCTTCTTGTCTCACTTGAATTAAGACTTTCTTCATAAATTAATAACATATGATATTCCTAAACTGTAAATAACATTGTAAGTTGTTTATCGAATATCCTGTACTGAACTGTCATCCGCTCTGCAGTAGACCTATGGACAGGGAGCTTGAACTCAGCTGACTTGTACTTAGTCTATGCAGAGTACTGCCTGCTGAACACGTTGCCACGTCTCTCACGCCAGAATATTAACAAATTTAAGCATGCATTTTTATTTAATTTCACGATAACGTAATAGAACACACAACTATTTATTTAAATTAATATTAACTCTTTATTGTTATGGGTTGAGACATAATAAACATCAAAAACCATATTTTAAATAGGTGAAATTTGACATAAAAATTGTGGTACAAAGTTGCACGGCTAATTGGAAAAACTTTATACCAAATAAGTGTTTTCATATTAATTTCAATTCTCTATATAGGTATATTGATATAAATTACTTTTAATCCGCTAATCAAATTCTTCACGGTCTTAACATAATCAGTTTATACGTGCCCCTTTTACCTATCTACTTATTAAATTTCTTTATTACCGGTACTGATCAGGTCACATCCAATGCATTCCCTTTTTGACCTTACAACTGACTTTGTATCTGGAGATGTGATCATGCAATGCAATGCCATTGAATGTAGGCCTACCAGGGAACAGTGATCCTTTATAGGCTTTGAGACCATTACAAAGTCATCATAGCACAGACCACCAAAATGCCCGGTAAAAACATATCTTAGTTCCCAAAATTATTTCTGTATTTATTTTCATTTATTCACTAGTGTGTGTCTTAGGATGGAATACAAACGTGCAGCTTCTCGTTGACCAAGTTTTCCAGTGTTTATATCATCTAGTGCCTGTTGTAGAGTTTCACTGGAATACCTTGCCTTCATTGCATACTCTCTTTTCTCTGGAGAAGCCTTTTGACCTCTTGCCATCTAAAAATTTCAACGCATTATGGAAATCCAAGACGAATTTAAAAATTAGAATAGGAGTTGAATAAACAAGATCAAAGAAATTCCATTAGGCTAATAAGCCAATTATGTGGAACTTATTAAAAAAATAATTCTTCTATACCCATATAAACTTAAAGTGTGTCTGTAGTAGATCTAATAGTTACATTTTATATTAATTTTATGTAATAATTGTCTCTGGTTATTTAATAAACAAATTAATTATGTTTAGCCTATTTATAATCAAATTTAAATTCTTATAATACTGTAGAATCAATATCATTATGCAAACTCTGCAGTGGTACAAATTAGCCGTGAAATCGAACCTAAACAGCACTGTCGGATTAAAACATTAAATTATGGTTTATTTAATGACGCCCGCAACTGTCGAGGTTATATCAGCGACGCCAATGTGCCGAAATTTTGTCCCGCAGGAGGTTTTTTAGATGCCAATAAATCTACTGGCATGAGCCTGTCGCATTTAAGCACACTTAAATTATTTATTTATTTATTTAATAACAAGATATACATAAAAAAAACGCTACATGAAAGTACCCCGAAAGAGCAAAGCTCGTCTTCGGGGACAGTTCCGTTTTGATAGAAATACTTGAAAATGACATACATATCTATTTTGACCAAACATATCTATTTTTTCTGAATTAAAATTTAGGATTCTGATTACACAGATTATACACCTGTAATTCACAAAAATAGAAATCTCCACTTTTTCTAAAATGAAATTTATAATTCTTAAATAAAATTTAAAATTCCATCGACCTGGGACAGAATCGAAAATCGAACATATAAGACCAGCGCTATATCGACTACACTACCCAGGCCGACCTGTCGGATTAATTTTATAATTTACAAGACACAGAATTATGTACGTCACTGTTATTATTGTATTTTAAAGACGAAAGGATAAGCATTAACAATTACAATAATTGTAACGATAAGATAAAATTGCTACTTAGAATGTAAAGTTTAAAATCGTTCATAAACCAGCTACTATAAACAGAATGCAATATTTAAATATTCTCCAAGGACAGGACATAATAGAAAGCTAAGCATAGAGATCGTAGGTTATGGGGATAGTCTCACAAGCAAACATTCTGATGGGGGCTGATAACGTTTTTTTTTTCTTCCACCATGTTAACGTAAAAAAGAGGTGCTTACACAAATTTTGGCCACTCAACCGCAAATACGAGTGATTTTCCCTGGGACCGTTTACAGAAAAAAAAAAGCACAATTGCATGGAAAGATTTATTGAAACATCAGTCCCCTAACTGCCCATTGTGCAACTCAAATCAAGAAATGGATTCAGAACACCTCAAAATCTGTGCTTCAGTGGCTGACCATGACAATATCTTTGAAAAATATTGGAGTGCAAGAGGTCAAATGACTTTGTCAAACGCTTGGCATTAGAAAACAACAACAACATACAGCAATTGTTGCGCTAATTATCAACATATCCCCCACTGGAATTGGAACATTTGTCATACCATGGAATCAATTTTTGTATCCCTGTGTCGTAGAAGTCAGCCATCTGGAATCGGAACCAGCGTTTGACACCCATCTGCATCTCTCTGTCAATCCAATAATATGACAAATGTCTCAATTCCGGTGGGGAATATGTTGAAAAATAGCTCAACAATTGCTGTGTCTGTTCCAATAAATTTTTCCAATGATATTTTGTTTTCTTTCTGTTAACGGGCCCTGGGGAACTTATTTTTACGGCCCTCGTAACTGCGGTCGAGTGGACGAAATTTATATAATTAAGCACTTCTTTTAACAATATTAATATGGTGAAAGTAAAAAATAATAACTTTTTCATCTGCCCTCATCAGAATGTTTGCTTGTCAGTCCAAAGATATCACACTTAGGGAATGTGAAATTAAATCTTCTAGTAAAATTGGGAACTGGTACAAAATTACATTGACCGGTACAAAGTTAACCCAAATGATCTTAGAAGTCTAATCTTTCCGAGGCAGGCCTACTGCACGAAATGTAGGCTTTTCTTTTATTTACATCTTTGGGGAATGAGAGCGTCTTATGCGTGGCTGATTTTAATGTCCTATCTTAGTTAATTAGACTTGCATTCGGGAACACAACATCGTCTGGGCATCTAAAATCTAAGTAATTAAACTTTAACGATACAAATTATACATACATACGTCTAATGTGCTTCGAAAAATTACAACCAATTAAACAGACTATAAAACGCTTCTCCGTTCAGCATCATTGCTGCGTAGGATAGAACACAACGGGCGCAAAAAGATAACGACTAGTGGTACGTAAAATGGAATCGGCAATAGTTCGTCTAAATTCAAAGCATAAAGTAGTGTAGCCAAAATGCTTACATTATCTGTATTTTAAAGATTGCAACACATTAAAATCAAAAGAAGCCCGATCATGAATGAGCATTTCTGATACAGTAATATAATTATAAATCACACCATACAAGCTGCAAGATACTTATTTTTAAAGAACGAAATCATTTAGTGTTCACGTAATTTCAGTAATCTCACACCAGTTCACAATATTGATTCATGTTCTCAAAACGTTTTCATTTTCGCTAATTAAATTCTACAGGCCCATTTGACCTTCCCTGCGACCACAACTTCATGTTAGAATATTGTGTCAAATACCATATGAAAAGTTGGATAAATATTTATATAGGTACGGTAATATAGGCGTATTTATTACTAAAAACTTCTGAATTAACACCAAGCATAAAAATATTGTATTTCATAAGAAAATAAGCTTTTATAATCTATTATTTCTTCTTCAACATGATTCATCTCCTTTTAGGGACTTACAATTCACTGCGATAAGGAAATACGTTTCAGTCGAAAATATAGTAGTCCTACCGGTATAAATTATATCTACTAGTTGCCAAAATACGAGAATTTGTTGTTGTACACGAAAATTATCATCTTTTTTGCCTATAATGTACCTACCTATGTATTTAAAATTCAAATCAATCAAGCTCATAACTTGTTTAAAAAATCGTTCTCAGCAAATCAACTGATCACTGAAAATGGAAATTTATTTATTTACATCACAATTTGATCATTTGATGGATTAAAGTACAAGACGTTTCGTTTGTTGTCCACATATTCTTCATACAAAATAAGAACATAATTAACTCTTAATCTTACGCTACGCAAATGACAAACGTTTTCATTCATATTTATTCAGTTATTTTATGAATAAAATGTTCTAGTTATAATAATTAAGCCTAGACGGTTTCTTGCTAGGCCTAGGCCTAAAGTTAAAGTGCATAATTTCGCTTTATTTTATGTCAATTCCCATTCTACACTCAAAACTAATTTAAAAGCCAATTTAATTCTATAACAATAGCATAAAAGTTCGTGAATTAGATCAATAAATTTGCTATCTTCTGGTTTTGTAAATCTATAAACAAAGTGGAGTAAAACTTCTGAACGTGCGAATAATATATTGTATAGGCTAGATTATAAATGCTATCCCATAGACGCTAACATTTCACTTCACTATTCAACCACTGATTCGTTAATTTCAATCATTCTTCTTATCAACAGAAAATGAAAATCACTAAACCTCTGATCAAGGGTAAGTTCATGGTTTAGCTACACTACTGAGGAAAACATGCACAAACGGTAGGTTTACATCATGTCACAGATTAAGACAACACTCAGTTCCAGTAGGACTAAGCTTAATGTGAATTATTAATGAAGTTAAATATAGGCCTATTTCATGTCATGGTTATTATACATATCTGCTGCTGAATCCATGTCTCTATTTTTATACTATTAGTTTGTAAATTAACTTGAAAACAATTTAATTATTAACTAAATAACTTATATAGGCCTACTGTAGGCCTAAAATTAGATTACAGATTTAATTAACTTCATTTCATAAACTGAAAACCGTTAACTTTTAAATATTAGCCTAAATCAGTCAACATACCGCATAATGAGTTTCAATTCTTGTGTGAGAGTTATGAAAATAGACTGACATGAAACAAAAATAATAAAATTCCAAGATTTCACATAGGCCTAAATCGCTATGTTTATTGAATGAGAAACTATTTAGGCTATGGAGAGATAGGCGTAGGCCTAAATAGCGATATTACATATTTCTTTTGCGCAAAATTAATAAATATTATTTAAATGTTGATACAGTCTATTGTTACAAATCATGATAATTAATTTCCTTCTGTGCCAAATTTAACGTTGGTCAGTATAGCGGACATCATGGAGAATCACGGACAGGTTAGGTATGGTTTGTTCAGATTTTTGGTTCGCCTTGCACATTAGGCCTATACGTTTTTTGGTAGGCATACCAAAAACTTGAACAAACCAAACCTAACTTGTCACTGATCCTTGATGATGTCCACCTTACTGACTAAAGTTCAATTTGGCACAGAAGAAAATAATTACCAAAATCATTCTTCTGGAACCCTTGAAAATTAATCCCAAGCTATTTTCCAACACAAAATATTACAGATTCTACGGTTATACAATAATGCACTTAGCTACACAATTAATAGCATTACATTCTGACCATTTTACACAAGTTCGAAAGCTATATGGGGGCTAGTAAGCCCTACAAAAGAAAGTGGTAAATAAAGTCACTATCACAATGCCAAGTTAAGTTTATAACGATATTAATATAATTAATTAATTAGGATAATAAAATTCGCTTTATTATTACAGAAATGTTTCAATTTCCCAACGGAATTTTCTCTAAGCAGCAACGATACAAAATATTAGTTTGGTAACTTTAGGTTATGATATAAACACGACGTACACAATGACAGCTGTCAAATGGGAACATAGGTTATGTCGTCGAAAATACACAAAAGATTAATGCAACGTATTATTTCTACGTAACGGTAGAAAAATTAAGCAAGGGTTTAACTTCAACTAAATGTAAATTAAATAGAGCATACCTTCATTTTCCTCGTCTATCTTTAGTGCCTTTGAAATAAATTCAAACGCCCTTCTGTGATGGTGTTTCTGTTTAGCTAACAGTGGGTCACCAGGTCCCGGACCAGTGGGATGTTTTGGGTGAAGTTGAGACATATCTTGGGGGTAGTCTTGCGCTTCACTTTCACTTTCAGGAATAACAATCTCTACTTTGCACGTTGAATTTGTCTTTGGACGGTGCACTAACTTAGATGTGGTCGCATACAAATATTTAAATATCACAAACAACTGATATAACAAGGAACGCAAAATGTCAAATAAAAATATCACTGGAAAAGAAACGAAATACAAGTTTCTCTTATGCACTGACGGAAAATCCTGTCTCGCTGATCGATCCTCCGATTTCCGCGATTTCTTGGGTGACTTCGATGTGCCCTTCCGCAGCATCCGTCCGCCATCACTGTACGACATGCCGTAATATGACGTCACACTATCGTGTTCATTCGTTTTTAGCGGCTTTTGGAGAGTCACGGCCTCTGAGAATATAAATAAAACAAACGGCGCACGCTCCGTGTAGTTGGTATCAAGGAAGCCGAGACTACAGAGAATGTAAGAAACCAAAGAGATTCGTGCAGGGTTGAATAGTTGTATGGGAGCACTGCAGATGGCAGGTTGGTAAGAGGCTTGGCTTCTTTGGCCATATCGAGAATACAGAATTTGTGACTGCCATAACATGGAAAAATATATTTACCATGGCCATAATACCGTACAGAACTTTCAAAATATGTACACACCGCGTCCTAATTATTATGGATGATCATTAAGTAAAATTTTATAAATTGAGAAGTAATTCTCTTAAGAAATATACTTCCTGGCAAGAATTTCAATTTAAATCGTTTTATTCAACTTCTTTTTAGTGTTATAATTACTGTATACAGTACTAGCATAAATGAGCTAATAATCTCTGTTTAACCAAAATTCCATTTGTATACCTATTAGAAATTTCTCAACTCACTACGACTTGTAATATTATTCCACGACTATACTTATAACTAATAAAGGTCCACGGAAGTAAACATGTTAGTTATGGGTAGAATACAATATCTTTTAGTAATACGTCCTACAAGTACCTATATTATATGTATTTTTCTACGATAGAGAGTAAAATTACATTTTATCCACTGCTATCAGTGCGTAAAGTGAGCCTTTAAAGCACTATTGCGTAAAAAAAAGTAAGTAGGTAATCACTTTACGCACTGTCAAAAAAATCAATGCATTATCTCAATCTTCCATGACGTAAATATTACACGTAACACAAATATGTATGTAACAAATTTAACATTCGTATTTACTTTTTATCTGAAGTCTGATTAGTGCAATATGTAGCTAGTCGGCGATGTATGCAATGGAAAGGGACAGAACCTGGACACCCTAGCCCATTATCTCCTGGCTTAGTTGCGGTGTAGACGGCCATGATCTCGTGATCGTGAATAAAGCAGGCTGTCATTTCATAGATATTTATTAATGGTTCTGAGTTTAGACGGCCACGACATTGTGATTTCATAACCTAAAAATATTTATTTATGTAAATTTTTGCTATCGTAGAAAAAATATTGTACGATAAACATTAGTAAAGTTTTCTTTTATGAACTTGTATCATAAATAACACTATTGTATTTCACACTTTATAACGTAAAAACAAAGGTAGTAAAAATTGGAACACACAATAATTAATTATCAACCTTTATCAGATGATAGACGACATATGAATCATATGAGGAGACAAAGAGGAAGGAAGAAAATAGGAAATACTGGAGAATGCTGGGTTTGAGTGAAAGACCTGCCCTTGGGCAGAACACTACGAATGAATGAATGAAGCAGTGGCGCCAAACCATCCCACACCCCTTAAACCGTTATATTCTGAAGTATGCGAATTACGATTTGAAATATATTATGGTTATTGTTGCCTTACCAATTCTAAGAAAGGTACTGGAAGTTTCAGAAGTACAGGCTTACTCAATATTTGTAGTCTAGTTAATAGCTCCGCGACTACTGAAGGGTTAATATTTCAGTTGATTTAAATATTGATTAAGGTCACAAAGCATAATTTATTCATAGAATACTACAAGAAATATAATAGATTATGACATAAATTACATGACAATCTAGTTCACAAAAAACAGACATTATTTATTTATTTATTTATTTATTTATTTATTTATTTATTTATTTATTTATTTATTTATTTATTTGATGTGGATGAAATTTGTACCGGTATGTTACGCAACCTATTTCACACCATTTCAAACTCCCTTCTTTCTTCTTGTGTGAGCGAGCTGCTCGACGAAGAAGGCTGCCAAGGAGAGCACATGGCCCAGCGCCAAGAGGGCGAACGCGTCTTGCAAGTTGGACAGCAACAGCGGCTCGGGAACGCCTCGCTGAGCCCTCAAGTCGGCGTCGAACAAGAGCGCCGTGGCCTTGGTGCGGCGCTGCCAGTAGATGGGCAGGCCCGACGCCATCAGCTGCCCCAGCACGTCGTTGAAGAAGGCCTTGAGGGGGGATCGCTTCTTGAGGCCGAAGCACAGGTAGTGCTTGATGACGCAGCCCTTCATGAGGCGCAGGGAGCCCAGGCTGTGCTGGTCCAGCACCTCGGCCCCCATCACGTAGTTGCTGTCCCCCAGCTTCCTCACAAGCACCGCGTAGTCATGACGACCGATGCGCTGCTGTTTCTCTTCCGGACTGCTCTCGACTTGGAATCGTGAGACGAATTTGCTGTGCCAGGGATTCTGCAAAAGCGACGCACAGATCTATGAATTAATGAATAAGAGCACGCATGAGTAAATTAATTCGTTAGTAGATCGAGGATTTGTATGCACTAAAAACTGTCAAAATATGAATCCAACTTTGCTTTAGAAACCTTATAAATATGCACTTCTATAATGAAGAGTTTAGGGGAAAATCATGATGTCACCAGTGGCGGCTCGTGAACTTGTGGATTGGGGGAGCTGCAGTAGATTTTGGTACATACAAATTTCACTCCTTGATATCATTACTAATAAGTATAGGACAAAAATAAATTCACTACATATCGAAAAATCAAAACTTCCTGACTTAGTTGGGAGATGTCTGTGGCATCATTTGCCATAATCGGCAGACATTCAACATGCAATCTACCAGTTCATTCTGAATTGTTTTAGAACTACCTTTAAATAGTGGCATGTTCCAAATGATTTTTGAGAGGCTCGTTTAGATTACTCACGAACTGTAGCAACCCATGAAATACACCAGGGTTCTTCGAATCGTTTTTTCATCATGTCCCCTAAGGGGAAGTTCATATTGGCCACAAAATCAATATTTTTTTTAATAATTTCACTATTTTTTATCATTTCTTGATTATGTTTCAGAATGTTTGTTCTGTTCGCTCCACTTAGTTGCGCAGCAATATTAGTTTTGCCTAACATTGCCAATGAAACAAAATTTTTCAGGTGAGATTGCGAAGATTCGTGCTTTTTAATTTTTAGGGGCAAATGTCCTAAATTTGTCACACCGCTCCTAGTCTATGCAGTATCACCACCGAAGAGGAGGCAAAGAAAACAAAATACATTTTTTTTTTTGTTCACATCCACATAACCACAAATACTTAGCGTAAATTTCATTGTTATACTTCCTTACATATATGCACTAATTCGGCTGGATGAAGCTTGAGTACGATTTAAGTCGGGTAACGAACGACCATTTAATCTCACTTCATTACATCAATCTTCTCCGCAAGGGAAAGTTGAGAAAAATAAAATTAATATTCTGTAATTCACACACACTCATGCTTGCACATTTGCACTGGTTAAGTTACGGTACTAAGAGTCACACCAAAGCAATGTTCTAAAAGTGGAAAAGAAGTCTCTTTCGTATTTTACGTGCTATATTAAAACGATTCTACTCGTACAATCATTAGGTTCTGCTGGAGGCTGGATATACACGTAATAATAAGGCAAAAGAGAATATTAATTTCGTTATATTAACTCGATAAGATTCTACAACAGGAAGTATGTGAAGAGAAAATAAAAATTTTGTCATTAAGTTTCAAGAGAATAGAGAATCCATTTGACGTAGCATTAAAATAGCGGTGTGGGAGGGGAGGAAGGATCTTCCCTTGTCGTCTGGCTCTGCAAGCCACTGCAGCAAAATATGGGTTTTAAACAGCGGCAGTTTCCCTCTGCTTCCCTTCACCTCTCTACCCCCTGACCATGCAAGACACACTCTCTATGAGCTGACCACCCTGCAGATCCCAGGACGACTTTGAATGCAGTGTCAATTCCAATACAGTCGACGCGCAAAAAGATTATGCGTAAGATAATAGTACATATTCCCGGCCAGATGAAATATAGCCTAAAGCAATTTACCATAAAAGCTGTAACAATTCTCCTACAAATCAAAATAAATATTATTTTTATTTTCCTGTCAAAGCAGGGAGTGCTGCAGCTCCGCAGCTCTTATGGACGGGCCGCTCCTGGATGTCACGTTTTACTGTTTTACAAGAGTTAAAGTTTCAAGACCTATTACTGTATATTCTATTGTCTTTGGGTTATCACTTTTCAGATTTGTTTGGACTAATGATGTAGTTATTTTGTACAATTAAACTACACAAATCTATACATCTAAGCTATTTAATGATATGTCTGTGGAAAATTGTCTAGAACTCTGTTTTTATTGAGAGCCTAGCTTTTCTCCCTTACCATTTGAAGACAACATACTTTGCATATTTTAATAGCATTTTAACATATGGAATTTTACTCTCTAAGAGAGAGAGAGCCCTTTACATACTTGAATTATTATTATTATTATTATTATTATTATTATTATTATTATTATTATTATTATTATTATTATTATTAGGTCAACAAAACTTTCATCCAGATATGGTACGAGGAGTGAATTTCACAATTATAGTCTTGTTTAATATACCTAATCACAGATTGACTAACACTAGAGATAACTTTGAAATTATGGTCTTAAGAGTATCT
Organism: Periplaneta americana; assembly: GCF_040183065.1. Lineage (NCBI taxonomy): Eukaryota > Metazoa > Arthropoda > Insecta > Blattodea > Blattidae > Periplaneta > Periplaneta americana. The sequence continues at coordinate 22,292,282 of NC_091124.1, read as the reverse complement.
AATAAAATTCCCTGCCATTTGTTTTATATGAGCAAAGGTGAAACCACACGGAAGCCTTCAAATTTCTCCTCCACACTCAAAACTCTCGTATTCGCCTCGCCATCTTGCATTCTTGGAATGGCTACGAATACCCGTGTGTTATGGTTTCCCTCAATTCCGCCAGATGTCTCAGCCACGATCACACCTCGAAATATGTCCGTCAATGTCATATGAGCACAGTCTAGTATATACAGTCGCGAAGCTCAATACGTAGTAAATATGCTAACATTAGATAGTTGCTCACCACTAGGATCGCTAATATCGCCTCATTACAGGCAATGCAAAATAGAACCGTCACAGTCTATTGTTTCTAGCATCCTCAAAACTCAAGCTTCGTGACTGTATATAGTAGACTGTGATATATCACCGACACATTTTGTAAGTACAGATTTGCTTTGCAGGAAGAATAAACAGGTGTAGTGAGACTTTTTGCCCACTCTGTATTTGTTCTATTCAATTTTGTAGAGTTATATAAAAATTAAATTAAACTTTTGTAAATAAAAAAAAACAACTGAATCCCGGATTCAGACAAGTGGCCAACTGACTTGCAGCTAACACAGCTATCCTAATCTGGTTCAAAAATCTTTAGAAGGACACGAGAATATGAGTACTGTTCCTCCCATCCACTACTTCCTTACTGCGATCGTCGTCGTGAAGAGCTATTACCTGTAGGTCGAAAAGTTGCTCCATGGGCAGTTGGAAGCCATACCCCCAAAATATTTGGGCGCCGACGAGGTCTTGGATAGAATCTAGGGGTGCTCCAGGGGCCGGCGCGGTGAGGTGCGACACCAAACTGCTGGAGTAGGCTGTCGTCACCACCAGCCAGAACATGAACCAGAGCCAACGCAGCCACCAAGGCGTGTGGTGGTACAGCGCTCGCAGGAGGGACTGGTGTTCACCTGGACAGACGGCGAGGCGAGAGTAGAGGGAGCGTAACAGAGAACGTGAAGAATTCACTACATAAAGGAAAGTAAGAATGAAGGAATTTAAGTGGAGAAGAGAAGAGAAGAGAAGAGAAGAGAAGAGAAGAGAAGAGAAGAGAAGAGAAGAGAAGTACGAACGAAAGCAAAAAAGAAGAGGAGAATAAAGGACTGAAAACACGCGGTAAGAAGAGGGTAGAGAAAAATTGGGGACACAAGGATGGAGAACAAACAAAATAGAAGAAAAGAATTCAGACATCGAAGAGAAAGAAGGCTGTAAAGAAAAACGATGGAGGCAGAAAAGTTGTTAAGTAAAAAATGAAAAACGTAATGGAAAAGTAATAAATAAAAAAGGAGAGGGGAAAGTAGAAAAATTAAAGAACATAATTAATTTTAGAAGGAAACGGTAAAAAGAATGAAAACAGAAAAGAAGGAAGTTGAGATATAAAGATGCTTACGAAAGAAAGAAATAACAGGCTGTGAGAAAATGAAGAAGAAAAGAGAAAGAGTTAAAAAGAAAAGAGGAAAAATAAATACAAAGGACAAGAAAATGAAATAAATCGAAGAAGATATTCGAATCAGAGGAAATTAGGAAAGAAGAAAGAGGCAAACAAAAGAAAAAAATTAAATAAAATATAATAAATTTAAAAAAGAAAAATTAGTCCTAAAAGGAAGGGAAAGGAAGGAATGACAACGGAAAAAGGATAGAAATAAAAGAGAAAATAAATAAAAGGAGAATGAAAGAAATAAAAAGAAAGAAAGCAAAAGGAAGAGCAAAAATAAAAAGGAAGTGATAGAAAAGCCTGGAAAGGTAGGATAATAATCATTAATAAAAAATTAGAATAAGGGAATAAGTGAAAGGCAAAAGAAAATCAAGTGTAAAGAAAGGAAAAATAGCAATGAACTCAGAAGAACATTAAATGGAAAGAATGAGGCACTTAGAGTAGTACCACAGTCTAGTATATACAGTCACGAAGCTTGAGTTGTGCGGGTGCTAGGAACAATAGACTGTGACGGTACTATTTCGCATTGTCTGTAATGAGGCGATATTAGCGATCCTAGTGGTTAACAACTACCTATGGGGTAGTAAGAATAAAGCTTAAGTACTTTCTCAAGGTTTATACTTTTGAGTATGAGCACTTCCTGTGATTATATACTCATAACCACTAGAACATACTCATATTCGTAAGAATAAAGACATTCTACCTAACGCGAATATATTATATTCATCTCTACTGTTTTCTTGATCGTTTAAAAGTTAGTATGTACTCGTGTTACCTATCCTCTTTGACCACATTGCACCGTGATGCTCAGTTTTTTTTATAGACTTTCACAGTCTATCCGCATGCTGTAGTGGTTTGTGTTTTGCTTTTTATAAATAAATAAATACATAAATAAATAAGTAAATAAATAAATTAAATAATAAAATAAATAAATTAAATAAAAAATAAATAAGTAAATAAATAAATGAATAAATAAATAAACATGAAAGAGAGTGTGAATCAGATAAGTGACGTTAATAAACAGGAAACAAGAAAATAGTACTGGGAAATCGTCATTACGGGATGTTGGATAGAAATTACAATCCATTTCTAGAATTCTAGTTATGCTAATTCTATTTCTTATTATGGAGAGTTATATATATATATATATATATATATATATATATATATATATATATAATTTAAAGTTACAAGTAATTGCATTTTGCAATTCAAATTTTACAAAATAAACTGTAATTTTTAATTATATTTGACAATACAATCTAACCTTATAATTTGATAGCCATTCATATTTTTATAGGTTATGTTTTTTATGAATAAAAAATACGTGTTTAACCTTTTTCACATTCACTTTTGTGAAGCATTAAAGGCTTCTGAAGTTCACGGCTTTTTCTATATTTTTCCATGAGATACTACATCGTTCATAAATTCTGTCTTTTTTTATTTAACTTTAAACTGAACACAAATCAACAGATATCCAGAATTGAGCCTGCTACAAACCATACTCAGAATAACATGAGAACGAACTTATAAATATGAGAATATACTAGCTTTTATTCTTATCAAGCGTGAGTATATATTCTGTACAAGATCGACACTTGAGTATATTCTACTATGCTTCCATGTTATGAGTATGTAATAAAAAATGAGTAGGTACTCAAATGTTTTTATTCTTACTAACAAGAGTATATACTAAAAAAAAGTCCAGTATATACTATATACTGTACTCATGTTTATTCTTACCACGGATGGATGCATATTTACTATGTATTGAGCTTCGTGGCTGTATATACTAAACTGTGGTAATACATGATCTCTACAGAGGATCACCTGTGTGGAAGTGTTGAACTCGACGGCCACTGTCACGCACCATACACCGCTGTCGGCAATAGAAAAGGGCACATACGGTAAGGGCTGTGACGACAACCACGATAAGCAGAGTCCACCACACGAGGCCCTGAAAGGGCGTCGTCAGCCTGCGGAACAGGGCGAAGGCGGGCAGAGTGTGGGGCACAAGGAAGGTGGTGCACTGCAGGGTCCAGGGCACGCTGAAGTCGACGGCGTCCTCGTGGTTGAGGGCGACCCACAGGGAGCCGAACGCCACGTCCGCCCGGCCGGAGGCCAGCGTCAGGGCCACGCCCCCGAAGTCGGAGTCGTTGCTGCGCTCCCACCAGAGGCTGTGCTCTGGGAACACGTCCAGGCGCCACGAGAAGCCCAGGCGGCGCGCCAGCTCCAGGAACAGCAGCACCTCCACGCCCGTCGGCACATCGGCAGCGGCTCAAGACACATAATCAGTGGTAAAGTTCGGGTATTACATCTACAAAAACATTTAACACGAATAGGTTTTTGTTCGAGGTACAGTTGATGTGCAAATACGAGTGTGACATTTTTAGCGTAACATGAAGTTCAGAAGTCTCCGCTAGATGCTGCACATGCCGAAGGGTACACGTGTTGCCATCTGTCGAGTGTTGCGTAATCTACTTGTACGTGAATAAGTGATATTTTATTTAGAAAGAAAACTCGAATCATATTTTTAATAACCAAAAATCAAATAATATACAGATTGATTAATTCAACGTTATGGTATTTCGAATTATTGGATAATGCTTATTCATATTCAAATTTCTATTTAAACTAATGTTAAAATGTATATTTAATTCAAATTTTCGAAGTTTATATTTGGATAATTGGGAGCTAGGATTTAATTAGTTTTCAAAAAAATAGTGTCCTATTTGGAATTCTCTGGAAATCTTAGTAAGCATGGTAATAGTAATTTTCCGATAGTCACTACACACTGTAATATAATACTTACTTACTTATTTACTTACTTACTTACTTACTTACTTACTTACTTACTTACTTACTTACTGGCTTTTAAGGAATCCGGAGGTTCATTGCCACCCTCACATAAACCCGCCATTGGTCCCTATCCTGAGCAAGATTAATCCAGTCCCTACCATCATATCCCACCTCCCTCAAATCCATATTAATATTATCTTCCCATCTACGTCTCGGCCTTCCCAAAGGTCTTTTCCCCTCTGGCCTCCCAATTAACACTCTATATGCATTTCTGGATTCGCCCATACATGCTACATGCCTAGCCCATCTCAAACGTCTGGATTTAATGTTCCTAATTATGTCAGGTGAAGAATACAATGCGTGCAGTTCTGCGTTGTGTAACTTTCTCCATTCTCCTGTAACTTCATCCCTCTTAGCCCCAAATATTTTCCTAAGCGCCTTATTCTCAAACACCCTTAATCTCTGTTCCTCTCTCAAAGTGAGAGTCCAAGTTTCACAGCCATACAGAACAACCGGTAATATAACTGTTTTATAAATTCTAACTTTAAGATTTTTTGACAGCAGACTAGATGACAAAAGCTTCTCAACCGAATAATAACACGCATTTCCAATAGGCTATTTATTCTGCGTTTAATTTCCTCCCGAGTGTCATTTACATTTGTTACTGTTGCTCCAAGATATCTGAATTTTTCCACCTCTTCGAAGGATAAATCTCCAATTCTTATATTTCCATTTCGTACAATATTCTAGATATTAAAATAAAATTATATTTGTAATAAAATTGATAGTGACTAAAATGTTGTTATCATATATTTCTTACTTAATTCATGATAGTGTGATTATTAAAATAACGTAGTAAAATCACATGGTTCTTATTAAGCTTCATAATAAGCCAACATCAATGATTTTCTGTTAGTTGTATACTTGGAGTGAGAGGATAATCCATTCGTTGGTGGAATCCATTCTGTAATATATAAGTCGTCTATAACATTCAATGAATATTTACATTTGTAAGTGTTGTTGATGTTTTAAACTATGATAAGTAATTTAGACTGAATACTAAAATAAACATTATATTATATTACATTCTATGGAAAGAGAAAGTCCAAAAGATTTTCGTGGAAATCTCAGTTCAATAAAAACTACCGATATTTCAAGATCGCTATTTACTTCACTGGAATATGTTGTACAGTTAGAAATTATAGGCGCGACAAAACTGGCTTGAAAATGTGTCGGTCGACTTTTTGTAATGACATCCTAGTACTGGACCGAATTTATAGACGTATTCACGTCAAAACCTAACGATGTAATCAGCCTAAGAAGAAATTAAACCCCGCCTTGCTCAGTCCCGAATCAACAAGCAAACGCATTTACCAACTGAGCTACGCCGGGTAACGTATTCAGTTGCAATGGAAAGGATATCTTGGGTATCGGCTCGAGGTCGCAGAATTTGTAACGCTACACGCTGAAATTCAATATTGATAATGGCATCAAATAAACAGAATGAAATATCACGCGAATGTGTCAGTATATTCTTTAAAATAACAATCATTACATAGGCTGGAAACACGACGTTTGCTTAAATACAACTACAGCCTTGTTGGTCATATTTTTCATCCTGACGCATCATTTCGTACGGCTATACATTGCTTCTTGTTAAAGCATGACAGGCGGTTGTAATAAATTACTCAGGGCTAATGGCTTGGATCAATGCATTGTTTTATGTCTGTAAAATACAGCGGACTAATCCATTTGAGATTGAAAACTAAATGGAGAATTTTTACAGGTCAGTGTTCATTCATTTACTCCAAACTATGAACTAATTTACGTGATTGCGAAGCACAATGAACTAAATCATTTAATTCCAAAATGCTCCCCTATTGTTTCAACACGAATTATTGTTCTTATGCGTCTACTGAAAACCTGAACATGACGAATGTGTAATTTATGAGTAATTTTGTTCTGTGAAAGTACGGGGTGATCCGTTTGGGAATGAATAAAATAAAAACGCTGTCCAGGATGTCTATAAAGTCACATCTATTTTTGGATATAACCAGAAAATGAAATGAAATACTATCCACGTTGAATCTTTCGTACACTACTTTTAACACTTGAATATAAATAATTGATTAAATGGCGATCTTACTCGTGTTAATTGTGTAAGCATGTGCGGCTTACAGCTGTTTCGGTGCTTCTTCACACTATCCTCATAGCCTACTAGATCTCGGCGTCATCTCGAACTTTTCTGCCTGTTGTGTGGGTGCGTTCAATTGTTGAAAAGTGTTGAAATGTGGTGTCAAATAGTGTGTGTGTTCTGATATGTCGAACACATAACTAATGCTAACCACACATACAATAACATAAATACAGACATGGAAATCCTACACATACAATCCAAAAACCAAAAACTCAACACACTAGAACAATATGAAATATACAGACACACTAAAACACACCCTGATCAAATTTTCAACACACAGATCAATTTCAGAACACACACACTATTTGACACCACATTTCAACACTTTTCAACAATCGAACGCACCCACACAACAGGCAGCGAAGTTCGAGATGACGTCAAGATCTAGTAGGCTCTGAGGATGGTGTGAAGAAGCACCGAAACAGCTGTAAGCCGCACATGCTTACACAATTAACACGAGTAAGATCGCCATTTAATCAATTATTTGAAATACTATCTTATCTCCTTATAGAGGTATTTTATGGTAAACCTAAAGCAGCTACTTCTTCTCATGACCATAAAGAAGTATAAAACTTAATTAATGAGCACCATCTGTATCTCTGCATAGCTCAAATCGCAAAGCTGCTTAACGGAAAACATTTTCCATCATCCGTGAAGTAATTTATGCAAATGCTTGCCGAATACAATCTCTCAACACCACCACATTATCGACTTTTGTTCGATACACTTTGGATTTTACAAAGCCCCAGGCAAAGAACTCTAACGGAGTTAAATCCGGCGATTTTGGTGCCCGTGGTCTGTTACCACTCCGTCCATTCCAGCGATTTGGAAACTGATCATTGAGGTAGTTTTGGATAATGGCTGCATAGTGGCATGGCGCTCCGTCATGTTGAAACACGACATAATTAATGATACCATCTTGAAGCACCTGAGGCTCTAGAAATTGCTGAAGCATATCAAGGTAAATAGTTCCAATCACTGTTTTTTCCACAAAGAAAAAAAGGTCATACACTTGTGACCGTGTCATTCCAGCCACATATCCTTTGGCGAATCCCTTTCCCATGTAACAAATTCCTGTAGCTTTTCAGTGGCCCAGACGCGACAGTTATGTCAATTGATCTTTCCACAAGTGTTGAAGGTAGCCTCATCACTTAACAGAATGTGTTCCATCAAACGTTCATCTCCAATCTGGTCAACTAATTCTGTACACATAGCTGTTAGTATTGGGTAATTTTCTTCAAGAATATCATGCAGAGTCTGAATGTGATAGGCTTTCTTCCCTAATCTTGTTTTGAAGATCTTGTAGATAGTTCATCTAGGAATCTGTAGTCTATCGGTTGTTCTGCAAAGTGATAACTTATGGTTGGTTCCTCTTCAAACAGTTCACATGTCAATGCAACACTTTGATCCGGTGTACTGGGACGCCCATTTTTTTGTCGCATCAAGAACAGATACCGTTGCATAAAATTTACTGGACAGCTCACTTATAGCTTTGTTGGTAGGTCTTCGTTTGTTGAAACGTCGCTGAAATCTCTCTCGGATAACACTACACGTTGTTCTTGGATACGAAGTGTCACGATCAGGATACGTTCTTCTTTAATCATTCTTGATTATAATCTACAATATGAAACATGTAAGTTAAAAAGCGCCGAAAATAGATAGCGGCTTTATAGACACCCAGGTTTATGGTAGCCACTTCGAACACCTTCTTTAACCTGTTCACAACACTACTTGAAGAAATAAATGAATAATTCATTTCATAACTGTAAACAAATGCCTTACTATAATAATACCGGACAGCTGTATACTAGCAGCATTGATATGAGTGCGAAATATCGCGAACTTGACATCTAGCGGAGCGGTGTGGAATTACGTTCACAAATACATATATTAATTGAATAGTACAGTATTTAATGTAACATTATTTTATATCAAAGCTACATATTATAAGAAATATTGCATGCTTCATATTATTTTCCGAAATTAATTGTTGCATATTTTTTCTTTGCTTTAGTGAGACAAAATTAATTCCGACATTAAGAATGAATTTACAATAATGCTTTATATACCCATTGGTGACAACTGCAAAGATAAAAATGGTAGTAATCTGATAATTAGTAAAGGCATGTGGACAACAATAAAACTTAATTTGCTAAAACCTTAAAATTTCCAATATATTTTAACTTCCATTCATTTATTAGGCCTAAATATAAAAGCTAATTTTTATTGTTCTACAGAGGCAAAGGCATTAGGCCTAATAAAGAATTTTGTTGACTCACGTTTTATGAACTCTAGGAAATCGAAAGTACGATTTGGAGCAATTTGTAATGCTGTAATTGTAGCAATTATAAACAGCACACAATATACATCCTGACATTTTAACACAGCACTAATTAATAAAACTATTAACTAGCCCAGCAACAATATACATTGAAGTTGATTACAGTTTGTTTCGCTAGCATCTCCACACCGGCCGCCGGGGTAGCAGCACCAGCGTCGTTCGCGCGCAGAACTGCTAGCTGTCTGGTATTATTAAAGTAAGGTATTTGCTGTAAATATAACTAAAACTGTGTTTTCTTAGATGTCACGTGGCTCCTAAACGACGCGTCAGAGAACATGGATTGTTTCATGAAAAAAATTATCCTCAATGCGAGATCTATTGCTTCTCAGAGTCTGACTCACCCTGTATATTAACATTACTTTGATCCGATATAAAAATATGATTTTATATGAACTTCCTGGCCTCAAACATCATCAACATAACCAGCAACAACGTCACCATCATTATCAGAATAATTATAAATAAAGTAAATTATTGACCATTGTATGGGTAAATAGATTTAATAGTTAAGTATAATTTAAAAGCTTACCGCTGTGGGATGAAATATTTCTTGCAGTAACATTTGTGGCGAATACCAGCGGCGGGATGTGAAACGTGATACCTCGAAGCAATCTTCCTCTGAGGTCAGGAACCGGCTTCGGCTGTTTCGTCAGATCTCTCGTTCTCAGCACACGACTGAACCCAACTGACAGATAATCCATTCTGTATGTTGAAGTGAGGTTGGCAACAATGACCATGACGACGTCAGTGAATATTGTTAAGCTATCCGACATTTGTACGACATCCAGATCTTTCCTGACCATCATTACAACACGAGTTCCCGTCAAGTCCATCTTCTTCACTAAATGTAACATTGCAGTCGTGTTGTGCGCGATTATGACGTAAGAAAACGAATTTATTGTGTTCGTTATTTGATTAAATATGGGCTTTCGGCACTGCTTGAAAAGCAATGGAAAGGTGTCTCTTGAACCTGGTGATGAATCCACAACGATGTGAAGACTTCGAGAGAGGATAAGTGTTTTACTAGCAATAAGTGCAGCTCTTCTATGGAACAGAATGTCTTCAGACAGCTCTTCAGATGCCGAAGACACTAGTGATGAGTGGGACAGCCTCACGAGGAATAAACAAACTCCAATAGTTGTCACTAACTGAAAATAGCATTCATTGAATGAACATATCCTCAGAAAACACAGCACGGGGGTACAGTATACAGTCATTGGAATTTTAAAATTATAAATTCCTGAATGTGTTATAATCTTTACGAGCATTTTACTTCGTAATACTCTATCGGCAAAGACAAGTTTTCCTAGTACAATCAAGTGTGGCGTGTGAAAATAGAATTATAACAAGAATCAAGTTTCTAAAGTCGTATGATTTGTAACAATTTTTGTGACAAGTGCGTAAAATGATGTAATTATTAGTTAAAAATTGGAAAACAAAATCTGTACAAAGCACTTTAACCGCTATACTGGAGAATTAGCACGGTCGCTTTGAACCGTGCCGTTACGTTTATCACCAAATTTAAGTAAATACACAATGTCACCAACATAAGAACATGACATTGGTGTGTGGCGTAGTTGGCGGGAGAAATTTTTTTCTCTCTCTGTCTACCTCCTTCGTTCTGAACATTATTGAGAGATAGCGCCACTGTTAGCGACAATGTGTATTTGCGTAAATATTGCGAGTAAATTATGACGAGTGCCTTAGAGGAGAGGCTCGGGACGTGATCCTTACTTGAATTTATTTTTGCGTGTACATTGCAGATTAAATGATTGAGATCCCTTCTTGCTCCGGTTACAGGCCTTGCATTTACGAAGGTTATGTTAGGTTAGATTAGCTTAGGTTAGCTTCGGTTAGGTTAGCTTAGCTTAGCTTAGCTTAGCTTAGGTTAGCTTTGGTTAGGTTAGATTAGCTTTGGTTAGGTTAGGCTAGCTTTGGTTAGGTTAGGTTAGGTTAGGTTAGGTTAGGTTAGCTTTGGTTAGGTTAGGTTAGCTTTGGTTAGGTTAAGTTAGCTTTGGTTAGGTTAGGTTAGCTTGATTTCATTCGTCCATGTAGTAGTTAAAATTATATAATATGACAGTTTTTGATTCGTAATATTGATAAAAAAATAATAGGTCTATAATGAAAGCGGTGAATAATTTCATGGTCCCTACATTTTTTTTTCGTAAAAGGCTAGGTATTTTTCTTTAGGCCAGAAATGAAACAGCAACGCCGTCATAATTACGTACTTTACGCTTTGGCGAACATTAACCGGAAATTTACTTTCCGTCATTTTAATGGTATTCCGTGAAACACACCTTTTTTCCTGTTAATTTCCTTGTGATAACCTAGTTTATGATCTTATTACATCTTCATTTTCTTTTAATGCATTCAAAAAACCGCCGTTTTACTACATAAAACCTTGAACTTGACTAATGGAGTGAATTATTTAAGAATATAGTCGCGAATTTGACTACCACCATTTCGATTATATTTTGTTTGATACGGCTCGGTACGGCCCGGTGACTAGTGGCCAGCGAGTAGGGTCGACTATCGATATTGGTCTGCCGTGGGTATTATCCAGTTGTTCCGCAATTAACAACAAATTTTTACCTTCAGAACACTAACCAATTAAAGAAAATGATACTACTGAAAAGTTCATTGTCTCTTTGTAAATTTTTCTCCCTTAAAACTAAAGAAAAAAGGTACTTCACTACAATTTAAAATTAATGTAACTCTGAAAATATTGAGATTAGGACATATATTTATATGACATTTTTTGCTCAGAATATCTTCGGAAATAAGCTACGTAAAGGACGGTAAATCCTCGTGAATCACCCTGTATATCCCTATGATTTTTGTTTGTGCATGAGTGTTGACGATGGAAAAGTACACAAGAGTCACTCGTTTATTGCTCTATTTTAAAGACATTCAAAACTTCGTCACATGTGCAGATGAGACATACATATTTGGCCCAGTACAACATTTTCTGTGGTTATATTACAGTTGCAACGAATTACTTACCAGCCTACAGACATGCATGTTGCTTGCCTCGCATTAACGATTTAAATCGGCTTGTGAAGGTAAGTGCTACTCCTTTTTGTTTTTAAGGAAAGCAAATATCTACAAGAGCGCAGCAGGCTTTAAGAATAACATTGTTATGAGCGCATTTAACAAATCAATCATCTACATACGACAGCGGTCGGTAAAGGAATAAACTTACTTAAAACGTATGAAAAATTTGAATATAGCTTCGCTTTATCCATTTTCTTTCTCGAAAATAGTGTCTTTTTATTTACACTATGTCACACTCTTCGCGGTAACTGAAGTGGTAGTATTTTCGATCACAGATTCATCATTACCGAGTTCAATTCCTAAGCAGAGAGTTCTTCTCCATGACTACCGGGTAGGCTATGTTTCTTTTATCTTGAATTTATATGACGTTAAAAAGAAAATTACTTCAGAAACATTTAAAGTTCTCCCTTTTAAGATCTTTTTTGCATTATATTTAACGTAACGGGTCTTCCAATAAGAGTGATCTACTTTTAACATATAACTCCGTGTTTATGAAGCTATAGCAGTCATATATATATATTTTTTTTTTCCCATGATTAAAGTTGTTGTTGACAATAGTAATATGCGTTACAAGAGCGGTATGCTGAAGTTTTCTTGTTCGAGGAAAAGTTTGAAAAAGCGAAACGTAGTTGAGCTTTTTTAATTTCCGAGAATTGAAAGAAAACATACCGCTCGTGTATCGTACATTATTTTGTGCGAAGATCGTTTATTACATACCTGAAAGACGATTTTTATAATTAGTTGCAATGAAATCTCCATCTTGGTTTCTGTTCAATGACGGCAAATTTGTAAAACATTGTTGTTTTAAAATGTTTTCTGTGTTTACTATACTCCAGCAAGCCATGATATACGTCTGTCTTTTTTTTCCCTCCAGTCCATAAATGCGAACTTAAACGGTAAGGTTATGTAATGATTTATTTTTCATGTTAATATTTTAACAATATTATTTATATAACATATTGCAGTAATAACATCGGCATCTGGAATCTTGTTGATTTTTTCACGGCTTCCTTAATGTTACTTGCATCACGAATCCAGTAACTTTAGTGGAGTTGTAGAGTTTACTTAATTTTTGCAAATATTTAAAAACAATAATTAACAGTGCAATTTAGGTGAAATTGCAGTGGTAAGTTTCCAATTTATAATTATTACTATATTGAACGTCTCTAAAAATAATATGTTAGAAGCCTAAAACAGTAAAATGAATATGTCACTTAAGCGGTAAGAATAGGGAAATTGTTATGTGGTGTTCGGTTGGGAATACTGAATGTGGAATTTTAGACTTACCGCGGATTGGTTTTGTGCCGAAACCAAGCAATTACGCACGATCTCGCACAAACAATCATGGAACGTTACACCATTCCACAAAGCATAGGAATCGTTAAAATGTATTATCAGTTCGCCCAGCATTCCGTGAAATGTACTGTGTACATAAAAATTCCAAAATAAAATCAACATTACTTTAAAGAATGAAATCATGTTTAACACTTGCATTTCTTGAAAAATCTGCGTCAATTTTCTTAGAAACCTTGTATCTTTATCCTGTAAAAAATTCAATACGAGCAAAAGTGGTGTAAGTCAAAATTGGATAATGAGGTTTAAAGTAAAAATTCTGTAAAATACAGCGAAAAGTAGCAATTAATATGTCGTTCTTGCTATCCACTGACTACTAACAGTTTAAATAAAGTGAATATTAACTGCTACTTTGCGCTGTATTTTACAGAATGTTTACTTTAACCCTCATTACCCATTCTTGACTTACACCACTTCTGCTCTGAACGGCTCATCTTCAGCAGTTTCTGAGATAATGGGTAATTAAATAAGCAAATTTAACATTGGCGGTACAAGGCAAATAATCTCCCCTTAAGAATATTCTCATGTAAGTATGTTTCATATTATGTTGACAGAGATCTGATCATTTTATAGTTCTGTATAGAGTCTAAACCAGGGCTGGGCACCAAGAGCGAATTCTACTCCCTCACGGGGAGCAATATCACTTCTCTTCAACACCTTTCTTCCCCGCCGAACACCGCACAGCGTTGATGCCGTAATGGATGAATATTAAACGTCCCCGTTTAGAGTTTGGATTCGCTCCCGGTGCCCAGCCCTTGTATATACGGTTCACGAAGAACAAGACTGGAAATTAGGCTACCGGCATAGCTCATAAAATAATGCGAGTTAGCTCGCTATAAAAGCTGTGCTCGGACGCTCTTTCGATTCCCGCTCAGGCTGATTACCTGATCGGGTTTTTCTGAGTTTTTTTCCCAACTGTAAGGCGAATGTCAGATAATGCAATGGCCAATACCTAAGACACATCTTGCCAAATACCATTTGCTATCACCGATCCCTGCGACAAGCACAATAAGCTTTCAGGCTGCGGTGCGTTCAGAAAAAAAAATTAAGCTGCATAAATTACGATAATTAACCTCGTCTCGTGACATAACAAATTGGAAAAGCCTAACAAATCAAAATGGAGACATAAAATGAATTCTTAGCTGTCAAAGGGATGATAAATAGGCAATTAGAACATTATGTACGATACTATATTATTTAGTAATCTAAAATTTTTATACGAAGCGGGACTACGCTAATTTGTGTGTATGTATGTATGTAAATAATAGACCTATAAATCTTTTTCTCCCCCTACGCTGTAACAACTGCTATCTCGAAAAGGAAGCAAAACTGTATTAAACTTTTTTGTTTGAAATACCTCAAAGAATAACCCCTGAAATTAAGGCCATTACTTACTGTTAACTCTGTGCACATCATGTAATTGGTCACCCTTTCCTAAGACGTTGACAGATAAACCTCACAAATTATAGATGAGGCCACCGGCGTGGCTCAGTCCGTTAAAGCGCTTGCCTGCCGGTCTGAAGTTGCGCTCGGGCGCGGGTTCGATTCCCGCTTGGGCTGATTACCTGGTTGGGTTTTTTCCGAGGTTTTCCCCAACCGTAAGGTAAATGCCAGGTAATATATGGCGAATCCTCGGCCTCATCTCGCCAAATAACATTTCACTATCACCAATCTCATCGATGCTAAATGACCTCGTAGTTGATACAGCGTCGTTAAATAACCGACTAAAAAAATTATAGCCTAGTTTAAAAGAATCCAACACCTCACCGAATACGGTAAAGTCACGTCATAAACTGGAAGGTAATTTGTAGGCGTTGCTTACGCGTTGAGTTTGAGACCTTTCCAGCTTACAGATGTGACTACAGCTGCTCGGGGCGCTAGTAGCGTCCTCTCTTTGTGCAGGATAACATGGACTGGTGGAAAACATCAATAGTATACCAGATATATCCTCGATCTTTCCAAGACAGTGATGGAGACGGAATCGGCGATCTGAAAGGTTAGTACACAACACGGATATCTGCTCGTTGAGCCTTCATTTATTAGGTTATGAGGGTTACCTCGATTCCCAGTTGGGCGTGCGCCAGTCGTTACGCAATTGTCATCCGACCTGAGCATCAGCGGGAAGTGTCAAGTGAACACGTGCTCTGGGCTAGGAAGTGCCAAGACAGTAGGCACGTACTGCACTAAAGATATTCCCTGCTACATGATCGGGAAATTCTCAGTTTTCCATTATCACAATAATTATTATGAGAATTATAATAATATTCTGAGACGAGAAAGGATCGTGGACACAAAATTTTACTTAAATACGGGGCATGTGTTACAGATCCGTTTGTCCTAGACTAAAATACCGCCAAATTCTTTAACTTTCAAGGCCGGGGAAATTATATTCTTAAATAGTTTCTTAGGTTGATCATGATTAACTATATAAATACAATTTTTAACTTTCTTTTCTTCCCTTTCAAAATGTACAATGTCAAAAAGTAAACATTAAAACAATTGAGGTCGCAGTTGCAATAAGGGCCCACACTCCGAAATGCTGTTCTGAGATACATTGAGTTGGAATTTTTAAAGCACTAACCAATGAATATGAAACTACTGGATAAGTGGTATTGTGATTTTTACATAATGTAACAGAAATGCTAAAGCATTTTAATCCAATGTTATGTATTTAAAGAATAATGTATTAAAGTAACGCATGTTATGGGCCCCTTTTCTGGAGAACGTACTTTCAATTCCAAAATAAATATAAGCTTGTGTAGTGTTTATAAAAATTTATTATTATTTATTTTTTTATATAATATACAGGAATATTATTAATAATATTCATTAACATTTTTAGAACTTAAGATATTTTCCACATAACATAGCAAATAACGAACATTTCGAAAAGTTAGAAATGTTTTCAAAACAAAATAACGAATCATGAATATTTAGATTTTATGACATTTTTTCCACACAGAATAACAAATCACGAACATTTTGAAAAGTTAAGAATGTTTTCAAAACAAAATAAGTAATAGAAGTTTTCAAACAAAGTAACACATCATGAACTTGTTGAATAGCAAAAGAAAAAAAAAAGTTTTTAAAACAAGGTAGGACATTAGTTTTCTCCATTCCACATCCATATTTTCCACACGATTTCTCTGCCCATCTCTGTCACCACTTTCACTCTCCTCTTCCTCTTCTATAGTCTCAGAAGATTGGAAAAAATACTCCTCTTTCCTTCTTCCTCTTTTATACAGGGACATCATTTTATTTTTACTTCAATTTTTATTGTACCTGCGTTTCTAAATGTACTTGACTCCGACCCCTTTCATTATGCCCTTGCTAACGTCAGTCACACAAACTTACGGCCGCTGTTGCTAGCAGTGAAATAAACAGTACAGAGAACAGTGTGTTTCAGAAATATGTTGCATTTTCTATAGAAGAAAAAACTTATTTTATTGAAGTTTATTTTCACACAGGTATGGTGGGTAGCATAACTGAATTTATCTGTGTGGACTGAGCACAAGTGAAGATTAGAGTTACCGAAAGTACGGTACCCTATAATATGGCACGGTACTTAACATCATTAATTAAATAAGAGTTTTGTTTTACTGTTTGTAGGTATGAAGGACGATGATGGAAACTGGAATTACAATATAACCGAATGTGAACATCAGTTTTTCTTTTTTTTTTTTTTCACAATTTCCTGATTATATCATTACGGAATATTTTCGTAGAAATGTCATTAATCTGGTAGATAAATTTAGAGCAACAGAGTGTACAGAAAGGAAGAAAAGTGTAAGATGGCCAACAAAGGTGACAGAAGATGCTGTAGAAGATGCTAGAGAAAGGATGCAGCGAGGTCCTAATAAGTCGGTCAAGAAGTTAGCTGTAGAAATTGGGGTTTCTTACGGAAGTGCTCACAAAATTCTCAGGAATAAATTAGGTTAGTAATATGCCGAATAAAGTAGACATTACATAATGTATATAACCGCCTGAAGACTTGAGTTTGTGAAAAAAAATTGTTACTATTCTACTGTTTTTTGATCAAATATTGTAAAGTAATGACCAAACTGAAAATCGTAATACTAACTTATATTTCCCTGTAACATAAATGGATACACTACTTTTCTCTCCTCCTATAGCTAGTAAAATGATTTGTTTACATATTGCACTAGCAACTCCAAACTCCTGTAATGGAAGGGGGGTAACAGTGTTTCCGAGTATAGCCAGGTTAATGTTAAAAATGTTAGTAAAAATAAAGTGATGTCCCTGCATATGAAAATAAGTGTCAGACATCCTTAACTTTACTTTTCTTCAGTGGAACTCGAGATGTTGATTGAAGATCCATTCTTGGAGGGCAGTTTTTCATGTATGAATATGTTCTATAGAAATGTTAAATGTTATGTTTTATTTAACGACGCTTGTAACTGCCGAGGTTATATCGGCGTCGCCGGTGTGGCGAAATTTTGTCCCGCAGGAGTTCTTTTACATGTCAGTAAAACTACTGGCATGAGCCTGTCGCATTTAAGCAACTAAAATGCCATCGACCTGGCCCGGGATCGAACCCGCAACCTCGGGCATAGAAAGCCAGCGCTATACCAACTCCTCCAACCAGGCCGACTGTTCTATATATAAAGGGTCTATAACATATATTAAAATAAACAGGTTTACTAGCATTGTTGTTCAAAATTTCTCAACGAAACTTTGTGGGTATAACAAAGAAACTATGGAGAATCGATTTATGCATTCTCCGGAAAAAGGACCTATGAGGCTATGGGCTCTTATTGCAGTTACGTCTTCAATTTATAATCTCAAAACGTAAATATTAAAACAGTGTATCAAATGACACATCAGACATCACTAAAACTCTTGTGTAGTCTCCCGTGATAAAAGTAGGCCTATTATTTGAAATAAACGCTTAATTTCTGTCCATTATCTAAAAAGGACATCATGAAAAGTATTACAGTAATATTATTAAAGGTCAGCATATTGCATTTGTTCTTGCAAATATGATGGCTGGAGCATTTATTTATTCATTCAAATAACATTTCTTCATATTTTCTTTCACAAAATGGCGATTTATTACAAATTAATTTACACTTATTATGATAAAAAATGGCGATTAAGTTATACTGTAGTCAAGATTTTGGATCCGACCTCACTTAATGAAATACTATTCATACGATGTGTGTTACTTGAATATCAACTGCATTCTTCATATGAGTTTCACCAAAAAATGTTGTCAGTTTGAAAAACCAAGGAGAATGATTTCTATAAAGTACAAATAGGGCATGTAAACTTCATACAGATGTAAAAATCACTGAAAGTTGAGATATTCCCTTCAGGAAACCATTGATAACGAAGTTCTCTCAGAACAAGTTTGCCGGATACACAGCTGATAGTGGGAAAAGCAAACAAAGGTGATATGTCTGGGAAGTCATATTGCATAGTAGAACAACAAAAAGACGTAGAAAGGAATTTATTGTAATACTAGCCGTACCCGTGCGCTCCGCTGCACCTGTTAGAAATAAATATAAAGTAATTACATAACTAAAATAGGACGTTTGATGCAGGGAACATTCGTGTTTGATAGAAGGATAAATCGTTTAATATGTTACTTAATTTAAATTCTATTTAAATAATTAAAATGCGGTCATTTTGGTCCAGAGAGCACTCACAAGTTACTGTAATAACATTATAGCATTATGTCCATCTAGAGAAACTACACTTTCCAATGGTGAAATAATAATTAATTATACAAATCTGTTAATTTAGCTTTCGATATTACTTCATACAAACACAGAAACATTCTCTGTAGGCTATGTTTCATAGCTTTCGATTATTGTTGTCCAAGGCCCCTTATAGACGTAGTCATTTGTTTTCATTTCATTACACCGCCTTAGATGGCATTGTATTTTAATTTTAAAACTCATTTATCTCATTAAATATCAGTCCTATCAAACTTTTGTGAGGAATAAAACTTGTCGGAAATCATTTTTAAAGAAAGTTTTGTTATGTAACATATTTCACAAAAATTAATAATAAGCGAGATATTTCGATTTATTTAATTCAGCCCACCTTATAACCCCCCTTTTAAATAACGTATTTTGAATGTCATATAGCCTAAAATCTAAGTTACAGCGAACTTAATTTATATTCCAATTTTCATATAAATCGGTTCACCCATTATCGCGTGAAAAGGTAACAAACAGACAGAAATACAAACAAAAATTTCAAAAAAGCGATTTTCGTTTTCAGGGTGGTTAATTATATATGTTAGGGCCAATTATTTTTGGAAAATCGAAAATTACCAGAAAAATTTCGGCTACATATTTATTATTAGGCCTAGTATAGATAACGGTTTAAATGGGATTTAAAACGATATTTGCAAAGCAAATAAAAAAGAAAATCAAATTAGATACCACAGCATAATTTTAAAAGCAGCTCTTTTCTACGAAATTGAATTGTAGACTCTTCAACATGATAAAACTAGCATAAACTGCTCACAAATGAAGATTCCTACGTACTTTAAATGGAGTGACCAGAATAGACAAATTAGAATAAAGGAACTCCGAAATAAATGAAATTTCGAAGAAACTATAACGTATATTAAAAAGTATCAATCAGAATGTAGTCAACAAATTCTGAGAATGCCAGGTAACTGTTTATTCAGGAACTTATTAATAATAATAATAATAATAATAATAATAATAATAATAATAATAATAATAATAATAATCCGTGGCGCTACAGCTCACGAAGAGCCAAGACCGACCAGCCAGCTGCTGGCCTCACGGCCACATGCCGAAGCAGAGGTGAACGATCATCCAACCAGAATGGAGGTATCGTGTGGTTAGCACAATGAGCCCCCCAGCCATTAGTTACAAATATCACCAATGGATTGATCAGTCTTTATAGTCACAGAACGGAAATTGGATGCGGCCTAGAAAAGAATGAAGGAGAATAATAAGAAGATAATAATAATAATAATAATAATAATAATAATAATAATAATAATAATTGCTTCATTATTTTTGTTTTTATTCCATTTTATTTTCTAATATCTTCAATGTCTTCTTCATTCATTTGTAATTCTCCGTTCTGACATAATCATAATTTTCAAATTGGTCCCCTAATTATTCTTTTGAGCAGCATATCTTATATTGTACTTAAATAAGTACAAATAAGTAAATAAATAAATAAATAAACAGTTAAATAAATAAACGAATAAATAAATAAATAATAATAATAATAATAATAATTATTATTATTATTATTATTATTATTATTATTATTATTATTATTATTATTAAACCGCGGGAGTGCGGGCCTTTTACCGTCAAGTTAAGTATGACTGGAGCGTTCGTGGCGAGTGTACTGAACTCTCAGGTAAGCAACTCACTGTGCGTGCTTCAGACGTACAGTCCTGAGTATATGAATTGCATACATACAATAATCATACATTTCGTACGTATCTAATTGATGCGATGTCGACGTAATTTTGCAGTCCGTGCGCCAGACAAATTAAATGCACCGTGGTGGAATACCGCTCTTTAAGCTGTTTTGCTGCCTTAATAATATATGGAGCTGCATCAGTGACAAAAAGAAGTACATTATTATATTTAATCCTTTCCGACCATAAAAGGCGCACAGCCTTATAAAAAACTTGGACAATAGTTACGTGGTTTACCTTTTTCCAGTTTCTCTGAAGTTAGCACAAATTTTTTTCCTACACAGTTCTCGGAAAGTATACCGACCACCACATTTGCCACATATCTACCACTGACGTCTGTAGACTCATCAACTGAAACTCATATATTTTCTGATCGTTTACGCTTTCTCGAATTTTGGCAATCGTATTCTGGTACAAAATTGGTAAATACTCT
Source organism: Periplaneta americana (assembly GCF_040183065.1). Lineage (NCBI taxonomy): Eukaryota > Metazoa > Arthropoda > Insecta > Blattodea > Blattidae > Periplaneta > Periplaneta americana. The sequence goes on along the minus strand of NC_091124.1, from coordinate 22,271,196 downwards.
TTACGTATTGTTGCTTCTCCTGGAAATGTTGATTTGTGTATTTTTCCAGAAATTATCTAAAGTGGGGATTGTCTAAAGTTATAAATGGATTGTTTGTGTGTACCAACATGTCACGTAAGTCTATATATTGAATTGTGACAGACTATTTGATTTCGATTGGTTCTTGTTTGAATTGCGTTCAACATTTTCCTTGTGAGCTTTACTATTACAGTGTCTTTCAAAACAGTACTTCTTAGTTCGTAATAATCTGAAATTACACGTGACACATACAACACTTTCTCCTTCTATAATAGCCTAAATATATCGCGTCCGAATTGTTCCACTAAATTATTTAGTATTGCACTTCGTACGAGTTGTTTTAGGCACTGTAATATGTGTCATTTCACACACGGAACTCTTCAGTATGACAGCTAAATACTCTCTGAATGTTTCGGGTTCGATGCGCGGAACAGTACGGCGAAAGGCGTCTAAGGAAAAGAAAGCCATCACTTGAAAATAATAAAATAGTATGTTCTTTCTTGTTGGTTATTTGTTCATGGACGTCAAGGACAGTACAAGCTGTTGAATAAGATTGATATCTACGTACAAAATCAAACTGTTCCAAAACAATTTAAAACTTTGTGTGCACACGTTGCTACATGTGTTTTATATTTTTGTTATTAATCTCTGTTTAAAAACACGCAAATATAATTTTAATTTAACTATATTATTTTAGCAGATTTCGTACGACATTGCATATACAGTATGTAATTACTTTTATTTTTGTTTTCGTTTAGATTATTTTTTTCTAGTGTCGATACGCAATATTATACCTACAGACTGTATCAAAGATGTGTTCGCAAATATGTCAAATAACTAAAAACATCTAAAGCAATTTAAAGTTGGAAAAATATTACTTCAGCATTGTAAACAGTTCGATAAATTGAACACTTTCTATAATATGTCTGCATTTCTTTGAATGAATTAAAATCCAAACGTGAAATAAGTTGTAATGAATAATATTTATTTTAGAGTCTACCACTACCACTACTGCTACTGATACTACTACAGCTACTGTTCCTGCTAGTACAATTGAAGGATTCAGAGCCATAGTGGGCCAAGCGCCATTTACTAAAACCGTAGAAAACAAGGGTTAAAATGAAGTTATTACCATAATTCAATGGAAACATATAGCAAGTAATATAAAGTATACACATTAAAAATAAATGATATATCAATCTTCATTAAACTATGGTATTCACTTAACTTTAACCCCTGCTTTCTCCGTTTTTAATAAATGGCGCTTGGCCCATTATGGCTCTGAGCCATTCAATTAAAATCTTTCATACAAAAATTATAAATCTGTATTATCGTATGGGTTCCATTCCTTCTTGGACTGATCACCTGGTTGGGTTTTCCGAGATTCTCTCAACTATAAGGCGAATGTTAGCTAATCCTACGGCACACAGTGATCGGAAGACGCCTGTTTGACGCGAAAAATTAGGAGGAACGTTCTGATTTTGATGAAACTATGGCGTCAGATGTTTTTCAACGTGCTTGATCCAAATTATGCTGTGTGTTAAACTTCTTTTACATTCATAATAACACAAGACTAACTCGATTTTGTAAAGTCAAAACCATTTTAAAGCACAGTCAATTATAGTGATTTTAAAAATTCAGTAATAAGTAAATTCATTTTTGGCACATTATAAACAAAACCTGTTACCATGTTAACCAAAACAAATGAGTGTGATAAATAAAGAGATCCCGTTGTTCGATACATAAAAATGTGTTAGCATTTTTATACGTTAATTTTTTTAATGTCTTTTTTTTTTTTTCGCGTTAACATCTCTGGTCATATCGCGAGTTAATCTTTTGGGTGAAATCCGAAGGCCTGTGTACTATTGTTGAGACTGGTTCTATTGTTGTGAACTAGATGGCGACTGTATATGTATTATTTATTTATTTATTTATTTATTTATTTATTTATGTCTATAACAGGGCAAAGCCCCAATTACAATAGACAGTACAGATATTTGTTCAAAAAACATAGAATTGCATATAACATGAAAAAAGAGATAAAACAGATACAAATGCAAGATACAAGTGTAATTACAAATTAAAAATAAAAAAACAAATAGATACTACGTAAATAAAAGACACAGATATAGATATAAATAAAAAATACCAAATAAAAATAAATTAAAAAGAGTTAAGTATAGATATCATAGCCAAAAATGTAAAATGTAGCTATAATTGGCAAATTACAGAGTAAATATAACACTATGTTAATATATTCAATTGTACAGTATTATATAATAGGCCTAATAAGCTTAATTTATTTATTTAAGAAATTCAATACTACAGAACATGTGTTCCAATTAGTAGGATATCTGAATATGAATATGATTTCGGTGATGAATGAGGCCGGTGATATTCAGGGATGTTGTGGCCCGAATTTCCTGGCATTTGCCTTACGGTTGAGGGAAAACCCTGAAAAATATCAACCAGGAAATTCAACCCAACCGGGAATCGAACCCTTTAAAATGTTGTATCCATTTAAAAATGTAACTTACTTTTACATAACTCTATAGTATACCATTAGCGACATTATATGGGAAATTCATTACTAGGAAGCGAATAAAACGCAGCTACAATCAGAACATGTGCGACATTCTCGTGACCCATTTTTTCCTTATTTGTCCGTATTTATGTGTACTTTGCTGTAATTACCATCAGTATTGTTACGTAAACATTAAAACAGATTTGTTTTACTAAATTTCTATTCATTCGCGAGTGATCATCTCTGTTGTTGTACAGAACATAACGTACAACACAATGAAACTGTGGTTCGAGGCCTGCCATTCAGAGAAAACATCCATCTGCACACAAGAACAGGCCGTCAATTGTTTAGCCACTCACGAGAGGTCTTGAATAACACGCTGCACATTGTGCTATTCTGTATTAACACGGTGAAATACAAAAGACTGTGAACTCTAAGCAAGATATGATACTAGTATCTCTCTAACATGATACAGAATTTCAGAATCAGTTACCTGTTTTGTTCACAAATCACGAATTTATGATTTCTGAACGTTACATGATACTTCAGTTGTTATGTAGTTTTTATGATGCTTGAACTATGTATTATCCGCTCTAACGTTTTGAAGCTACAGGATGAGCATAGCTTCGCTCTACCGCTCTTTGAAAATTTGTATTAGTTGCCGGCGCGCTGCTATATACTCGTTACAAAAGCAACTCAACATCGGGAATTTAACGTAATACAAATTTTAACATAAAATATTAAACACAAGTAGTTAAAACGTAATTGATCTACAAGAAGTAAGTAGATCTAAGTTTCCGGGATGATAATAATGAACCAGATCTCTGTCTTTTTTATTTTCTAGGCATTTTGAAATATATAGGCCTAGCTTATTATATGCAGAACTTACCCTCATATACACTACCACGCTGTGCACACCTAACCTACACTAGTAAATAAAGATGACGACTGAAAAAACTACTGTTTGTAAACTTATGAAAACACTATACTAGATAACTATTATTTACAAATCAACTGTTTGAAACTTGCAATTATTTCTTATATCAAAAACAAAAAACCAAGCATGGAAAGAACGTTGTTATGGCTACTATCAACAAGTGGAATTTCCTTTAGACAAGAGTTGTGCTCTCCTTTGTAACTGAATGTCTTTCAAAGGAAAGCAGCCTTTGAATTGACGTTTGTGAGAGTCTATGAAGAACTATTTCGAGAACTCGAGAAGCTGCACTGGCTCAATCGGAAATCTCATCTAATAATAATAATGTATGACATACAGCGCAGTTTCCAAAATGGTCGCAGAATTCAGAGCGGAGGGCTTAGACGGGGCATTTAAATTCAGTCAGAGCGCGCAGCATTTTAAAAATGTGGCCCTAAACAGCTGATAGACCGGTCGTATGGCCATGAAAATTGGCAGAGGGCATCTTTAGACCATAAACAATTTTTTTAAGATAAAAACAAAAAATCAATTTGTTTTAAACCAAAAATGACAAAAATCTCACATCAATGTACCCTTAACGAGAAGAATATTCATTTCAATTTCGTCATAATTTTACGATAGGATACCAATTCCAGTACTTTTGAAAGAAACTATGATAAGAATTTGTATTGAGCTTTTGGCCTGAGAGTACGCATGGTAACTAATCGAACACCAGCTATTGTTTGTAATATCCCTTGCTTCTACGATAATGCAAGAAAAAAACAATAAAGAGAACTGATTGTTCTCTGTCGAAAATTCCTACTCAACTTTTGAAGCTTCTGTCGCGTCGCAACACAAGTTAGGGATTGTGAATTGTTACGTGAATACAACGAATTCTTTTGCGGACTTGAGACAGCACTTATAAGGCTCGGTACGACACAGAAGTGGGCGTGTGAGTCCTGCTATTAATTAAAAAGAGATGATAGTGCGACCGCGACGACTTCTGCAGAAAAGTCGAGAAGGAAAAAGAGGACATCAAACAGAGATTTCGCGAGTGTGAATTATTATTTATTGACGAGGTGTCCAGATCTTCACTCGTAGCTATAGTTCATCCCAGTGGCGACTCGTGATGTTTTTTGTATGTAGGATATTATGAGACTGATGACTTATGACCAAGACAGAAACTAATAATAATAATAATAATAATAATAATAATAATAATAATAATAATAATAATAATACTTACTTACTTACTTACTTACAAATGGCTTTTAAGGAACCCGAAGGTTCATTGCTGCCCTCACATAAGCCCGCCATCGGTCCCTATCCTGTGCAAGATTAAGCCAGTCTCTATCATCATAACCCACCTCCCTCAAATCCATTTTAATATTATCCTCCCATCTACGTCTCGGCCTCCCTAAAGGTCTTTTTCCCTCTGGTCTCCCAACTAACACTCTATATGCATTTCTGGATTCGCCCATACGTGCTACATGCCCTGCCCATCTCAAACGTCTGGATTTCAAGTTCCTAATTATGTCAGGTGAAGAATACAATGCGTGCAGTTCTGTGTTGTGTAACTTTCTCCATTCTCCTGTAACTTCATCCCGCTTAGCCCCAAATATTTTCCTAAGCAACTTATTCTCAAACACCCTTAACCTATGTTCCTCTCTCAGAGTGAGAGTCCAAGTTTCACAGCCATATAGAAGAACCGGTAATATAACTGTTTTATAAATTCTAACTTTCAGATTTTTGGACAGCAGACTGGATGATAAGAGCTTCTCAACCGAATAATAACACGCATTTCCCATATTTATTCTGCGTTTAATTTCCTCCCGAGTGTCATTTATATTTGTTACTGTTGCTCCAAGATATTTGAATTTTTCCACCTCTTCGAAGGATAAATCTCCAATATTTATATTTCCATTTCGTACAATATTCCCGTCACGAGACATAATCATATACTTTGTCTTTTCGGGATTTACTTCCAAACCGATCGCTTTACTTGCTTCAAGTAAAATTTCCGTGTTTTCCCTAACCGTTTGTGTATTTTCTCCTAACATATTCACGTCATCTGCATAGACAAGAAGCTGAATATATATATATATATATATATATATATATAATATATATATATATATATATAATAATAATAATAATAATATTATTATTATTATTATTATTATTATTATTATTATTATTATTATTAGTAATAATAATAGTATTAATATTAATAATATTGACTCACTATACTGGAAATTACTCCTTGACAAGAAACTGAACCGCAAACTAAAGCTGGAGGTGCTGCGATCCTGTATCTTCCCAACCTTACTTTACGGCTGTCAGACCTGGAAACTGACCGTGAACCAGAAGACGCAGATTCAGATCTGCCAGCGCAAAATGGAGAGGAAAATCCTAGGACTCTCCCTCAGAGACAAGATTTCCAACACCAGACTCAAGCAGATGACAAACACCAGAGACATGGCACACCAAGGGGAACGCCTGAAATGGAAATGGGGAGGCCACGTGTCGAGACTCCAAGGCTGCAGATGGGCGCATATTTCCACCACGTGGGACCCACGCATCGGGAGGCGAAACCGAGGAAGACCTGGGACCAGATGGGCGGACTTCTTCAAGAGCCTAGCTGGACCCCTGTGGTCCAGAATAGCCAAGAACCGAGAAGAATGGAGATCGCTACAGTTTGCCAGTATCGAGTGAGAGTGCAAGTGTACACACACAAACGACGAACAAAACTTATATAGAACAGAATCTACCGTCATGCGGATTAGCTCACCGCATGATCTCTAAAGAGCTCCCCTTTTAGGAGGCCATAGCCCTTCACGGGAAATCCAAAGGCTATTTCATTCATTCATTCATACTGGAACTGGCAATTTATCTGTAGTAAAGTTTGATTCTCCTCCCCTTTTTAGTTACGAAGATGGCTCCTAAGCCATTGTACTGCCCGATATTTACAGATGCTCCTTCGTACGTTTGCGCAATTAATTTCTTGTTAAAGTTAAATTCTTCTAAATGATAAAATACAACTTCAGATATTCTTTCGGCTGTCCTGTCATCTGAAAGTCCTGTTAATTATTGTATTTATTATAGCTTATTTTATATCTTTATGTAATTTTGTTTTTTGTTAATTTTATTTTTTATATTATATCATTTTAAATTATTTATTATTTCGTTTATTCTATTCTTTTAAAACGACCAATGAACTGCATTTAAGAAGGCTACAAGAGTAATTGAAAATTCTTATTGTAGTTTCTGAGAGGGTCTCCATCACACAGAAAGAAGGGTCGTAGTATTAGGACACGCGGTCATATCCTCAAACGCGGTTAAACTCAAGGCATACCCCTCCCTCAGCAGCCATCTCTGTCCACTAACTTCACTGCTAGAAAAAAACCGTTTGCTGTAAGATACTCGTATTTGGATGGTTCCTCGGAAATTATTTCTGAGCTTTGCAGTGGCGGTCAGTCGTAATGGAATTTTCTGGTGGACGAAGTAGAAGTTGCAGAGGGTTTTTCTCGGAGTACTCACATTTCCCCTATATCATTCCACCAGCAATCTTCGCTTCCATCCCCATCTCATTTCATCTACAATGTAACAATAAGTGCACTGTAATGGGTCTATTTCAGTATAGTTTTATGTTATGAAGAATAGTTACCCTAGCAACAAGTTTCTGTGTGGGAATTCTAACTTTCAAGGCCTAACATCAATAGCTGTAAATATAGCAAAAAACACGAACGCGCAAAATAGTAATATATGTTACAAGAGCGGTATGTTGACGTTTTCATGGTCGAGGAAAAGATTGAAAAAGCGAAATGTAGTTGAGCTCTTTTAATTTCCGAGAACATGAAAACAAACATACCGCTCGTGTATCGTACATTATTTTGTGCGAAGATCGTTTATTACATACCTGAAAGACGAATTTCTAATTAGTTGCAATGAAATCTCCATCTTGGTTTCTGTTTAATGACGGCAACTTCGGAAAACCAAAATATCTTTCTTCAACATTGTTGCTATGAAATGTTTTCTGTGTTTACTATACTCCAGCAGGCCGTGATATACGTCTGTCTTTTTTTTCCCCAGTCTATAAATGCGAACTTAAAACAAACGGTAAGGTTATGTAATGATTTATTTTTCATTTTAATATTTTAACAATATTATTTATATAACATATTGCAGTAATAACATCGGCATCTGGAATCTTGTTGATTTTTTCACGGCTTCCTTAATGTTACTTGTATCAGGAATGCAATAAGTTTCGTGGAGTAGTAGACTTTACTTAATTTTTGCAAATATTTAAAAACAATAATTAACATTGCAATTTAGGTGAAATTGCAGTGGTAAGTTTCCAATTTATAAGTATTACTATGTTAAACGTCTCTAAAAATAATATGTTAAAAGCCTAAAGCAGTAAAATGAATGTGGCGCTTAAGCGGTAAGAAGAGGGAAATTGTTATGTGTGTTACGTTGGAAATACTGAATGTGGTATTTCACACTTACCGCGTATTGGTTCTGTGCGGAAAACAAGCAAATACGCACGATCTCGCACAAAACTAATTTTGTTTACCCGTGTAAACTCTAAAACACGAAAATGACAGGTTTAAGTGCCGGATCCATTATTATTGTCAATGTCCTTAAACTTGTCAGTACTAGTTAGCAATACCATTAACTAACCAAAATATGAATACATCACTCCTCGAGAGAGAGAGAGAGAGACAGCGATGGCCACATATGTAGGTCTACACACGTCATAATATATCCGCTTCATTCATACCGATGTTGTAATGTCGGAAGCTGATTTATTCCTAAGCGACTGCAACACTCCGATAATTACGTGCATCAGCGCTCCGTAACTGAAACTCCGGAGTTAACGGAGCAGCCGACAACAAAACGTCACAGACAGGATCCCCAAAGTCTATTACGAAAATCCGTCGCAAATAAACAGCCGACACGTCCATAAATAAAGCCGTTGCCAAGCGCCGCTGCGTTTTAATGACAACTGACAGATGGGAAAAGTCTAGAACAACAGTATGTTAATCGGGCCTGCATAACCGCACAGAAATGCAAGGATTCTTCCAGGCTAGCGCCTCTCACCTGATACTTACAATGGGGAAATAGCTTCCACAAAACTGCCAAGCACACAATTCATTACTCGCCTTCCTGTCACTCTGTCTGTCTACTTTATTCTCTGTGTAACTCTATCTGTCTTTCTCTTTGTCAGCCTCTCTTCCTATCTGTCCTGATCACATACAGGGCTCCTACAAAAGACCTTTCCGGTTTCGAACACATGTAATTTACGTTCTATGAATCTGATGTGAATGAAAATAGTACCATTGGAAAGAGAAACTAACCGATTAGCTACAATGAAACCAATAAAGACATTGTAGTTTACTTTATTGTGTTAAGTAAGAGTGTTTGGATAGCAGTGACTGGAGAAACTGTGATCGCCCATGGAGTGCAGATACTGACCAATATTTTTCAACATATGTAGCTATAACGAATCACATAGTGGATTGCTTTAGAATATTTTTCAACATATGTAGCTATAACGAATCACATAGTGGATTGCTTTAGGATATTTTTCAACATATGTAGCTATAACGAATCACATAGTGGATTGCTTTAGAATATTTTTCAACATATGTAGCTATAACGAATCACATAGTGGATTGCTTTAGAATATTTTTCAACATATGCAGCTATAACGAATCACATAGTGGATTGCTTTAGAATATTTTTCAACATATGTAGCTATAACGAATCACATAATGGATTGCATTAGAATATTTTTCAACATATATAGCTATAACGAATCATATAGTGGATTGCTTTAGAATATTTTTCAACGTATGTAGCTATAACGAATCACATAGTGGATTGCTTTAGAATATTTTTCAATATATATATATATAGCTATAACGAATCACATAGTGAATTGCTTTAGAATTTTTAGACAACAAATGCCTACTGATGATGACGACGACGATGATGATGATGATTTTAGTAGGTTATTTTACGACGCTTAGGTTATTTGGCGTCTGAATGAGATGAAGGTGACAATGCCAGTGAAATGAGTCCGAGGTCCAACACCGAAAGTTACCCAGCATTTGCTCATATTGGGTTGAGGGAAAACCCCAGAAAAAAACCTCAATCAGGTAACTTGCCCCGACCGGAAATCGAACCCGGGCCACCTGGTTTCGCGGCTAGACACGCTAACCGTTACTCCACAGGTGTGGACTGATGCTGATGCTGCTGCTGCTGCTGCTGCTGATGATGATGATGATGATGATGATGATGATGATTTTAGTAGGTTATTTTACCACGCTTTATCAACAGCTTAGGTTATTTGGCATCTGAATGAGATGAAGGTGACAATGCCGGTGAAATGAGTTCGAGGTCCAACACCGAAAGTTAAGGCTGGTTCACAATAAACTGGAAACGGAAACGACAACAAAAACGAGAACGGAAATAATGTTAAAATGAATGTATTTAAATGTGGGCATTCACAATAATTAATTGTGAATACTCACATTTAAATGCTTTTATTTTAACAATATTTCCGTTCTCGTTCTCGTTGTCGTTTTTGTTCCCGGTTTATTGTGAACCAGCCTTTACCCAGCATTTGCTCATATTGGGTTGAGGGAAAACCCCGGAAAAAACCTCAACCAGGTAACTTGCCCCAACCGGAATTCGAACACGGGCCACCTGGTTTCGCCGCTAGACGCGCTAACCGTTACTCCACAGGTGTGGACTGATGCTGATGCTGCTGCTGCTGCTGCTGATGATGATGATGATGATGATGATGGATACTGAATATGAATAAAATAAGATAGAAATACTTGGGCGTGTTTTCTCGCCAACAATAAGCAGAGATTAGTATAAGACAAGTTACCTTCAACCCTTCAGGGGACCTTGACCGAGAAAGGCTAGCAGTTCGGTAGTATTCCACACGTGACACGCGGCGTTAATAGAGCAGCTCGGCTTATTATAGCCCCGGCGCGGTCCGCAGGCGTCGTCAGTACCGCGCCATGCCTCTCGAGGGGTACATCTCCGCCGACGGGCCTTACACCGGCCTCACCAAGGACCAGCTGCTGGAGTGCGCGTACCGGCCGGCATGGGTTCGAGTCCGCTACATGCTGCTCATCGCGTACTGGGTGGGGTGGGCCACCATGCTGGCGGCGGCCATCACCCTCATAGCCATGACGCCCAAGTGCTCGACGCCAAAACCCCTCCAGTGGTGGCAACTGTCCCCCGTTTATCAGATCTACCCCCTCTCGTATCAGGACGGCAACCAGCCCCCTGACGGGGTGGGTGACATCCGAGGTATGTGGCATTGTAGCGAACCTAACAGACTTTATTATATTATATTCAGCTGGCTACGGACTGGAAGGTCCAGGGCTCGATCCCAGGTGGTGACAGGATTTTTTTCTCGTTGCCAAACTTTCAGAACGGCCCCGAGGTTCACTCAGCCTCCTATAAAATTGAGTACCGGGTCTTTCCCGGGAGTAAAAGGCGGTCAGAGCGTGGTGCCGACCACACCACCTCATTCTAGTGTCGAGGTCATGGAAAGCATGGGGCTCTACCTCCATGCCCCCCCCCAAGTGCCTTCATGGCATGTTACGGGGATACCTTTACCTTTTTTATATTATATTATATTGTGATTAGGAATCGGGTTTCTATGACCTAAAAATTCTGGAAATATGCATGCACTTATGCTCCAAAAATAACAAAATACAGTGGCGTACGCAGGATTTTGTCAAGGGGAGGGATTATTATTAAAATTGTTTACAATTTACATTATCGGTGTTTTAAATTTTATGTACCGGTATTATTATTATTATTATTATTATTATTATTATTATTATTATTATTATTATTATTTGGCTACGAACTGGAAGGTCCGGGGTTCGATCTCGGGTGGTGATAGGATTTTTTTCTCGTTGCCAAACTTTCAGAACGGCCTCGAGGTTCACTCAGCCTTCTATAAAATTGAGTACCGGGTCTTTCCCGGGGGTAAAAGGCGGTTAGAGCGTGGTGCCGACCACACCACCTCATTCTAGTGCCGAGGTCATGGAAAGCATGGGGCTCTACCTCCATGCCCCCCAAGTGCCTTCATGGCATGTTACGGGGATATCTTTACCTTATTATTATTATTATTATTATTATTATTATTATTATTATTATTATTATGTTACGGTCTATTTATTAATATCATATTCATGAATATCCTTATAAAATCTTTGAAACGTAATACATGACATGTATTTTCACAGTCATCCAATTATTAACAAATTTTAACTTCCCCTTAATTTTGTATAATAAAAAATGCTTGTGTTATTATTAAACTCACACAATAATCATTTATATATTTAGTCAACAATTACATAACAGAAAAATGCTGGAAATAATGAAATACATTTAAATACATTTAATTAAACACAATAATGGAACATGGAACTCACCAAGAATGAAGAATGAAACTGACATGATGAATATATTGAAGGAGGGGTAGGAGGACTATGCCTTATGTCGATGTAGATTTTGTTACTCTGACAGTGAAAAATTAGAAAAGGGAAAACGATTATGGATTAAAAAACTCAAATCTAAATATCTTTTTTTTTTTTAGTTCAAGGCAGGGGTTCTAACCCTGTAACCACCACTTGCGTATGCTCCTGACAAAATATGACATAAAAACTTGAAAATATGACGCAAAACGAATTATTTCCCAAAAATTACTTGAAAAAATATTTTTATTTATCATTCTACAAAGCTTTTTTCGTGCATATTAACTCCTTTCACTGGCCATAGCGGACTTAAGAGTTTATATCCAATGAGCTTTAGGTCGATCAGTGAGAGAGAGAGAGATGTCCAGAAATGATGCTGCAAATGATGTCCGCTGTCTTGCAAGAATTTGCCAACGTATTGCTGATATGGCAGGGAACTATATTTGAAGTATGTAATGCCAAAAGTAACAAAAATTACTTTAGTCTGAAACAGTAACTATGTTGCCATTACTTTTCGAATGCCCCAGTACTAGGCCTATCTAAAAAAATTGCTGGTTAGCTAAAGACGAAAAGAAATTCATCTCACTCTGCCAACGCCAAAGATTCTTCTCTGGCATCTCTGAAGGATTTTGATTCTCTGCATAGTTATTAGTCCATTCTGAAGCTCAATTTTTCGTATTTTCTTGGTGACATTCTTTGTCATAAAATCTTTTTAAAATGATTTACTGATATTATTCGTATTTCTTTTTAATTTTATGTATTCTTCATTTCTACTGCAAGGGTCTTGCATTCACCATAATTTCTGTAACATTTTCTTCTTTAAATTTAATAGTAACTGAACATTAACATCAGCAATCATTCTCCTACGAGTTTATCGCATATAGGACGCAAGCCTTTCCATGGCAACAGACGTTGACTGAAGTCAGTCTATTTTCCGTTCCAGCATATCATTTCACTTTTTTCTATTAATGTAGGTCGATTATAGACGTCACACGTCAAAAGTATCGTTAATGTGTTAAATTCATGCTGTGTTCCCTAAAAATAATGTTTGTTCATTTCATACTTCTACTCAATAACAGACTCCAACTCATTTTTAGGAGCTAATCTCGTATATTTTTAAGTGCATTAAGGAGGCCCAGTTAATATTATTTTAGATAAAGTTTTGACAAAACTGGTGTTTACTTCATTAAATTCAGTTTGTATGTCTTTAAGGTACACTAGGACTGAATTATGAATTTTTTTTTTTTTTTTTTTTTTTTTGCAATTTTAATCCGATTTTTTCGTGAGAAGCAATAAGAATAAGGCATGTGCAAATAGATCTAAGAAGTTTAGGTGATTTCAATGTATTATCACAGTCTACTATATACAGTCGCGAAGCTCAATATGTAGTAAAAATGCAAACATGGGTAGTTGCCCACCACCAGGATCGCTACTATCGCCTCATCATCGCAGATCTCTCTCCTAGCAGCCGACAAAATATGTTACACTTTCGTTGTCGTGTTCTTTTGGAAAAATTAACACCTTCCTTCCATTATTGAAATATTAAATGCATAAAGTTAATTTATTATTTTAATGAAGTATATTAAATTCCACCATAAACTCGAAGATACCTGCAAGAAATAAGTTAATATAATTTTTGTTTATGCAAAACGAACTGAAATTTACTATAATAGCTTCACTCATTCAGGATTATAGCGATAATTAACTATGAATTGAAACCAATAAATATTAATTTGCATTTCTCTTTACAACAATAATAATGGAAATATGAATTAATAGAGTAACTTACGTGTACCGGTACTTGTAGTGTAGGCTTACGTAGTTAACAAAATGGGATGAGGTTAAGCAATAATAATCACACCAGAATTGGAAATAAAACGTGATCAATACATTTTATTGTAACAGACTTTTTCTACGTCTCTAGTTAAAGAAACAAATAAAAATAACAACAAAATTAACAGCTATAATTAAAAATATATCCTTTGAAGAAAAAATTAGGCCTAAGCAATAATAATCCCACCAGAATTGAAAATAAAACGTGATCAGTAAAGTTCATTAAAACAAACTTAATTTTTCCACGTCTTTAGTAAAATAACACATAAAAATAATAACAAAATTAATAGCTACAATTAAAAATATATCCTCTGAAAAAAAAAGTAGACCTAACCTTTATTTCTCTGGAAATTTAGCAGCCTAAGTGACAGAACTTTGACCGGTATCTAATGTCCTTTCGGTTAGACTGAAAAATTTCATTGTGAAATTTAAGGATATAATGTATTCTAACAGTCACAAAGAACTTCAAATTAACAATTTTGTTTCTGCACAGCATTCTTGTGGAAACCCAGGAACCTTTCTGAATCTTTCGGAAATCGGAAAAAGGATAACTCTGGCCTCTTTCTCTTACTGTTGCTACAATTTATAGCACTACAAACGTCTCCTCCTTGTCCCATATTATTATTCCAATTATTATATTTTAGCCATTAACATTTTCATTATAACCAATAACGAACATTTCACAAGCATCAATGTGAAATACGCAACAAGCTAGCACTCGATAGAAATACGACACAGTCCAAAGTCGACCATGGACAGTCTATTGTTTCTAGTTGCTAACCGCTTGGAGCGCTTTATCACGAGATTTGCAAAAAAACACCTCAAGCTTCGCGACTGTATATAGTAGACTGTGGTATTATTATTAATTTTATGTATTTCAGAAAAGGATGGTAGGAATTTTTACAATACAGGTATTTATAAAATGTGTTAGTCAACTACAGCCGAGAACAAAATTCACCATTTTTTTCATTTAATTTATTGTAGATATTCCTTAGATCTTACAGTAGAATTGTAACTGGAATAAGTGAAAAATTATACAAAAATATATAGCGTAATAATAATTATTAATATATACATCAAGTAGATTAATTTTATATATATATATATATATATATATATTACCAACTTCACGATATCAGTGTTACGGGATTGATGTTTGGAGCAAGAGGAACGAGGAACGATACCCAACTTCTCTTCTCAATTCTGTAAGGCCCTAGGACTGCACAAATCTTTTCTGAACGAACTGGCCCTCCTCATAATTAGAGAGTCAGTCAAACTTTTACGGAACCACGTATATGGACTCTAATTCAGTGTATGGAAAAAAATTGACGCAC
The DNA here is from genome assembly GCF_040183065.1 of Periplaneta americana. Classification (NCBI taxonomy): domain Eukaryota; kingdom Metazoa; phylum Arthropoda; class Insecta; order Blattodea; family Blattidae; genus Periplaneta; species Periplaneta americana. Next base: position 22,256,061 of record NC_091124.1, on the reverse strand, counting down.
CATTATCATTTTTCTTTTTCCTTTTTAGCTTTCATTGATTCTTTACTTGAAATTTTTTTTCTTCTGTAAACTGCCATTGTTTGTTTGTGTATTTGTTTGCCTTTTTCTTACTCTTTTAGCTCTCATCTTCTATTTTGTTCTTGTATTGTTTTGTAAGCTTTGTCTAATGGCAGCCTCTAATTTGAGGAAGCTCTGATAAATTATATATATATACGAGGGGAATCCAGGAAATAACGACCGTTCGCGCATATCCGCCGCGCAGCTGACTCCCCTTCCTTGTTTGAAGGTCAACTGGCTTCCTTAACATGTGTTCTCATAATATTGTGAGTACTGGTTGCAACAAGTCGCCATTGTGCATTTTGTGTTACTTCAAAATGAACGACGTGATTGATAATCCCGCCGACTGTGAGGTGAGTAGTGTGATTCGATTTTTGAATGCCCGACATTTGAAACCTGCAGAAATTTACCGGCAATTGAAAGAAGTGTATGGTGATACTGTAATGAATGAAAGAAATGTGAGAAAATGGTGCGAAATGTTCAACAATGGGCGAACAAATGTCCATGATGAAACTCGACCCGGACGCCCATCACTCATCACAGAAGACCTGAAGACTAAAGTGAACGACAGAATCTTGCAAGACAGGCGCACATCACTCGACGAATTGCATATTGCCTTTCCTGACATTTCTCGTTCTTTGCTTGGTGAAATTGTGTCGCAACATCTTGGCTACCACAAAATCTGTGCCCGTCCGCACACTGCTGCTTCAACTCGAGAATTGCTGGATCAATTCGGTTGGGAAATCTTTGATCATCCGTTCTATAGTCCAGACCTTGCTCCTAGCGATTTTCACCTTTTCACTAAGCTGAAAGACTTTCTGGGTGGTACGCGTTTTGGAAGTGATGAAGAGTTGAAGAAGACAGTGAACACCTGGCTTAATGAACTGGCGGCAGAGGAGTATAACACGGGAATTCTAAAGCTAGTGAACAGATACGACAAAAGTTTAAATGTAGGTGGTGATTATGTAGAGAAGTAAAGGAAGCTTCAGTTATGTAACAGACTTTGTTTTTTCAAATAAATATATTTTTTTAAATTATTACAACAAAACGGTCGTTATTTCCTGGATCCCCCTCGTATATATATATATATATATATATATATATATATATAAGTAATGTCATTAATTTCAGGGAGTTATTTATTCTTTGTGATATTTAAAACAAAAAGTTTGATACGATTTTCTTCGTTTTTGCTTCCTTTTCGAGATAAAAATTGTTTTATGAAATATTTCATATAGCGTTTTGTGAAAGTCATTGATTGAATTTTCAATATGCTCAGTTAATTTAAGAGAGCAATGTATTATGTTAATAAATGATTGAAAGAATTTTAGCTTTGTCCTTTAAATGTGTAGAAATTTGATCCGAACAAATGTAACTTTGCGTTCTGCAAAGAAATTTTTAAATATTTTATAACTAAATATTTTGAGTTACGGGGAGTAATAATTTAAGTACATCTGAAGTAATCTTGGAATATCTTCATTCTTCAAGAAAGATCGAAGATTGAAGTAGCGCTATGCCACGTGCGTTTTCATGTCTGCGTAGGTAGAGCGGGACCAACGGCATGACACGCCTGTCTTAAAATAACTCAAAATAAAAGACGCCTGGCACAATCCCTGCCTCAAGGAGGCATCGAAACGCATGCGGACAAGCTCCGTAGGAAACTGGATTCAGGATGACGAAATATCTTGTCTTTATGCGTAATCCATCACAAGAAGAAATATGCACAAAATGTGGACTCTATTATTTCCTACACTAGGACTGAAGATTTACAAATACGTAATAATACTTACTTACTTACAAATGGCTTTTAAGGAATCCGAAAGTTCATTGCCGCCCTCACATAAGCCCGCCATCGGTCCCTATCCTGTGCAAGATTAATCCAGTCTCTATCATCACACCCCACCTCCCTCAAATCCATTTTAATATTATCCTCCCATCTACGTCTCGGCATCCCCCAAGGTATTTTTCCCTCCGGTCTCCCAACTAACACTCTATATGCATTTCTGGATTCGCCCATACGTGCTACATGCCCTGCCCATCTCAAACGTCTGGATTTAATGTTCCTAATTATGTACTTCGCTTTAGAATATGCCATTAGGAAAGTTCAGGATAACAGGCAGGGTTTGGAATTGAACGGGCTACATCAGCTTCTTGTCTATGCAGATGACGTGAATATGTTAGGAGAAAATACACAAACGGTTAGGGAAAACACGGAAATTTTACTTGAAGCAAGTAAAGCGATCGGTTTGGAAGTAAATCCCGAAAAGACAAAGTATATGATTATGTCTCGTGACGGGAATATTGTACGAAATGGAAATATAAATATTGGAGATTTATCCTTCGAAGAGGTGGAAAAATTCAAATATCTTGGAGCAACAGTAACAAATATAAATGACACTCGGGAGGAAATTAAACGCAGAATAAATATGGGAAATGCGTGTTATTATTCGGTTGAGAAGCTCTTATCATCCAGTCTGCTGTCCAAAAATCTGAAAGTTAGAATTTATAAAACCGTTATATTACCGGTTCTTCTATATGGCTGTGAAACTTGGACTCTCACTCTGAGAGAGGAACATAGGTTAAGGGTTTTTGAGAATAAGGTGCTTAGGAAAATATTTGGGGCTAAGCGGGATGAAGTTACAGGAGAATGGAGAAAGTTACACAACACAGAACTGCACGCATTGTATTCTTCACCTGACATAATTAGGAACTTGAAATCCAGACGTTTGAGATGGGCAGGGCATGTAGCACGTATGGGCGAATCCAGAAATGCATATAGAGTGTTAGTTGGGAGACCGGAGGGAAAAAGACCTTTAGGGAGGCCGAGACGTAGATGGGAGGATAATATTAAAATGGATTTGAGGGAGGTTGGGTATGATGATAGAGACTGGCTTAATCTTGCACAGGATAGGGACCGATGGCGAGCTTATGTGAGGGCGGCAATGAACCTTCGGGTTCCTTAAAAGCCATTTGTAAGTAAGTAAGTAAGTAAGTAATTATGTCAGGTGAAGAATACAATGGGTGAAGTTCTGTATTGTGTAACTTTCTCCATTCTCCTGTAACTTCATCCCGCTTAGCCCCAAATATTTTCCTAAGCACTTATTCTCAAACACCCTTAATCTATGTTCCTCTCTCAGAGTGAGAGTCCAAGTTTCACAACCATACAGAACAACCGGCAATAGAACTGTTTTATAAATTCTAACTTCCAGATTTTTGGACTGCAGACTGGATGATAAGAGCTTCTCAACCGAATAATAACACGCATGTCCCATATTTATTCTGCGTTTAATTTCCTCCCGAGTGTCATTTATATTTGTTACTGTTGCTCCAAGATATTTGAATTTTTCCACCTCTTCGAAGGATAAATCTCCAAATTTTATATTTCCATTTCGTACAATATTCTGGTCACGAGACATAATCATATACTTAGTCTTTTCGGGATTTACTTCCAAACCGATCACTTTACTTGCTTCAAGTAAAATTTCCGTGTTTTCCCTAATTGTTTGTGTATTTTCTCCTAACATATTCACGTCATCTGCATAGACAAGAAGCTGATGTAACTCATTCAATTCGAAACCTTGCCTGTTATCCTGAACTTTCCTAATGGCATATTCTAGAGCGAAGTTAAAAAGTAAAGATGATAGTGCATCTCCCTGCTTTAGCCCGCAGTGAATTGGAAAAGCATGGGATAGAAACTGACCTATACGGACTCTGCTGTATGTTTCACTGAGACACATTTTAATTAATCGAACTAGTTTCTTGGGAATACCAATACGTAATAATAATAATAATAATAATAATAATAATAATAATAATAATAACAACAATAATAATGAATTTTCTTTTTTTTTTGTACGAAAATGTTCCTTGAACACTTGGGAAGTTTTCTTCTTCTTTTTTTTTTCTTTTGTTCTTTGGGCACTTGGATAGTTGACAGTAAGATGTTTTCTTTGTCTCTACGTTTTCTCAAGATCGGTCTTCTTGAAACCGAGGAGCGATTTTATATAGGCCTACTCCATACATCAGTATTGCATCTCCTTTCACAAATTTGCTCTTTTCTTGAAACTACACTTTTAGATGTTCAAAATGCTTCATGCGCATACTTTTCAATGAAAATATTCGTATCTGTCCATTCATATATTATCTGAGATCTAACACTGAGAAATCTTGATATCTTTGAGTACTATGCATAGACATTTCGCTAGACCGCGCTACGAGCGTGCTAAACTAGCCCCGGCTATCGAGTGAATACTTGTACAAGATTCATATCATATCATATCATATCATATCATATCATATCATATCATATCATATCATATCATATCATATCATATCATATCATATCATATCATATCATATCATATCGCAAACACTGGTTTATGAATACGAAAAACGTTAGTTCGCTGATCATCCACCGGAAGCCTACGCTAAGAAAGTTATGAATATGGCTCTAAAAATTAAGAGCTACAAAATATTATATACATAAAACATGAATAAATAAATGTTGGTTATAAAAAATGTATTGTGCCTAAACTAACCTAGATATAATGAATTTCTCAAGGATAAAATATTGCCTGTATAAAAAATATGAATTTTCTGTACCGGTATTTAAATGTAATGTAACACTTTCATTACCGTCGAGCGGGGTGACTTTGTGCCATGAGGGTGAATTTGTGCCATTTGCGCATTTCATAAAAAAAACGTGAGGAAGTAGACTTTAAAACCTTGTCACGGTCTTAAAGAATACTTCTATACGTTTTTCGCGAATGGCACAAAGTCACCCCTCGCGACAGTATATCATAATTTGCGTAATTAAAATAAAATTAACTTCGTAACTAGCAGCACGATCGAGCTTGAAATTTGCACATGCCTTATTCTTTTTGCTTTTTACGAAAAAATCGGATTAAAATTGTAAAAAAAAAAAAATCATAATTCAGTCCTAGTGTACCTTAAAGAAACACAAAATGAATTTAATGAAGTGAATAACTGTTTTATCAAAACCTTATAATAGTACATTATGCAACGAGCCTATAATGATAGTAATTAAGAAAGCGAGTATGGATGTTTATGAAACGAGCGCAAGCGAGTTTCATAATTTTCATATGAGCTTCTTAATTACCATTATAGGCGAGTTTCATACGACTTTTTATGCTCGACCATATTTCTAACTTGAAATTACCGGTATTCAGATGTATACATTTTATTTGTATCTGACAAGATCGGAAGTGACCTTGTTCTAGGTCGTGAATTGTGAGATGTGCGCAGACGCAAAAATATTGATTTTTTCCGAGGAACAATAATGTCATTGACCTTGTGTAATCCCGTTAAACGTGGTATAACTTTGATTATTGAATTCGACATTGAAAAACGAGATGACAAATTGAATTTATTTGAATATTACTTACAATTAACGCTAATTATTATAGCAACAGAACATAACCTTCTGCGACAGTATTGGATTTCAGCCTCCGTGACTTTTCGCTAATTCTCTTTCGATTGCATATCCGAGAATAATCGATACTTACGGTTTTATAACGGTACAAAGCTGACTTCTCATTGGCTGAACACATGTAAGCTGAGTTGTCATTGGCTGAAGACCTGTACTTTAATGAGTAGGTGTACTTTAATAACATGCATTAAAGGACTGCTACCAGGTGTATAATTAGTACATTTCGGCATGGTCGAGCATAAAAAATAATATTAACTAGGCCTCCTTAATGCACTGGAAAAATAACGAGATTAGCTCCTTAAAATTAGTTGGAGTCTGTTATTGAATAGAAGTATGAAGTGAACACACATTATTTTGAGGGAACACAACATGAGTTTAACACATTAACGATACTTTTGACGTGTGACGTCTATAATCGACTTACATTAATAGAAAAAGTGAAATGATTTGCTGGAACGGAAAATAGACTGACTTCAGTCAACGTCTGTTGCCATGGAAATGCTTGCGTCCTATATGCGATAAACTCAACAATGTGAACGGGTCCATTCCTATACAGAAAGGGGAATATACATAACTTGCTTGGAAGAGATTATTGTAATCCATGGGGAAGATTGCAATGTAGTTTTTAAAATAATGTTATTCAGTTGTGTGTAATTAAAATGTGTCTCAGTGAAACATACAGCAGAGTCCGTATAGGTCAGTTTCTATCTGATGCTTTTCCAATTCACTGCGGGCTAAAGTAGGGAGATGCACTATCACCTTTACTTTTTAACTTCGCTTTAGAATATGCCATTAGGAAAGTTCAGGATAACAGGCAGGGTTTGGAATTGAACGGGTTACATCAACTTCTAGTCTATGCGGATGACGTGAATATGTTAGGAGAAAATCCACAAAGGCTTAGGGAAAACACAGGAATTTTACTAGAAGCAAGTAAAGCGATCGGTTTGGAAGTAAATCCCGAAAAGACAAAGTATATGATTATGTCTCGTGACCAGAATATTGTACGAAATGGAAATATAAAAATTGGAGATTTATCCTTCGAAGGGGTGGAAAAATTCAAATATCTTGGAGCAACAGTAACAAATATAAATGACACTCGGGAGGAAATTAAACGCAGAATAAATATTAGAAATGCGTGTTATTATTCGGTTGAGAAGCTTTTATCATCTAGTCTGCTGTCAAAAAATCTGAAAGTTAGAATTTATAAAACAGTTATATTACCGGTTGTTCTGTATGGTTGTGAAACTTGGACTCTCACTGTGAGAGAGGAACATAGGTTCAGGGTGTTTGAGAATAAGGTGCTTAGGAAAATATTTGGGGCTAAGCGGGATGAAGTTACAGGAGAATGGAGAAAGTTACACAACGCAGAACTGCACGCAATGTATACTTAACCTAACATAATTAGGAACATTAAATCCAGACGTTTGAGATGGGCAGGGCATGTAGCACGTATGGGCGAATCCAGAAATGCATATAGAGTGTTAGTTGGGAGACCGGAGGGAAAAAGACCTTTGGGGAGGCCGAGACGTAGATGGGAGGATAATATCAAAATGGATTTGAGGGAGGTGGGATATGATGATAGAGACTGGATTAATCTTGCACAGGATAGGGACCGATGGCGGGCTTATGCGAGGGCGGCAATGAACCTTCGGGTTCCTTAAAAGCCATTTGTAAGTAAGTAAGTTATTCAGTTGTGCTTTGACATGGACGGCAAACAAACGCGTGCACAATACATGTGTAGCTAATACGAGCTTGACATTACTCACAGATGGATAAAAAAATATTATTTACGGAATATTCTAATGTGCTTATGTATAAAGTATACCAGTTAATTTATTGTTAAGTGTATGTGACTGAAAAACAGTTTTTATATGTCCCCTTAATAGTACCTTCTGTTTTAATCAATTGTTATTGGAGGATTTACTATAATTCATAGCTTATTTTAGACACACTTAAATATTACAGCAAACTGTGTCCTATTTATTTATCCTAATTCCACTACCCTAATTCCTGTACACACGTTACATGCAACCACAGGGATTTCCTCTAATATCAGTACCCTGTTATGTTTATTATCATACCATAAGCTAATGTGTTCACATTTTTCTTCCTTAGGAATTGAATCACGACTGGACTACATTAAAGATCTCGGTGTGGGGGCGATATGGCTGTCACCCATTTACAAATCTCCTATGAAGGATTTTGGTTATGATGTTGAAGACTTCAGGGCCATTGCTCCCGTTTTTGGAACAATGGAAGATTTTCGTTCATTATCGAAAGCATTGAAAGAAAGAGGTAAGGTAGGACTAATCATAGACCTATGTGTGTTTAGCCAACAGTCTGAAGATTGGTTGAAACCTCATTTTTAATTTACACCAATAAGGCAAGAGTCACGAGGTAACTTAGCAAGGAGATAATGGGGCTAGTTGACTAGTAACATATTGGTAGTTAACTAATCTGACTTGAGATGTATGTAACAATAATTGTTCTTTCTCTGACACGTATCGTCAAGTGAGAATAATCATGTATAAAATTATTACTCTTGTTAAAAGTCAATTACAATTACTCCCGTAGATTGGATTAAATTAATCATTTTACGTTTCTTAAAAAAGCCTTATTACATACAGTTGAGTCGTAATTTTAATATAACATTATGTCAATACATTGTCAAATTGTGCCGATTGCCTAGATAAATTTGTCCATGACTAGACCTCCCATTTTTATAACAAATATTTAGCTATGTTTATTTAAGATCAGATTAAATTAAAATGAATTATATTAGACCATATTAGATTGGATTAGATTAAACTAAATTGGATTGAATTTGATTAGATTAGGTTTGATTAAACTAGATTAAATTTTGGATTAGATCAGACTAGATTGGATTAGATTAAACTAGATTGATTTCTGTTAGATTAGACTAGATTGAGTTAGGCTAGATTAAACTAGATTGGGTTAGGCTAAATTAAATTATATTAGATTATACTAAATTAGATTTCGATTAGATTAGACTAGATTGGATTAGATTAGACTGGATTAGGTTTGGATTAGATTAGGCGAGAATAGTTAAATTAGATTGTACAATATTGTATTAGACTAGATTAGGCTTGGATTAGATTTAACTATGTAGATTCGACTGCATTAGATTAGACTGGATTATGTTATATTAAACTAGATTAGATTAGACCACATTTTATTAGACTAGTTTTGGTTTGAATTGGATCAGAATAAATTAGGTTTGGATAGGATTAGACTTGACTAAACTAGATTACATTAGACAAGACTGTATTAGACTAATTAGATTCGGATAGATTGGACTAAATTAGTCTAGATAGACTAGATTAGATAGGATTGTATTACACTAGATTAGACTTGGATGATTAAATTAGGTTTGGATTAAATTAGACTAAACTGGATTAGATTAGCTTAGACTAGATTGAAGTGGATCAGATTAGATTTAGGGGTAAATAAAAGTTCAATAGTTAGAGTTACGTGGTACATATCTTATCGTAGTTTTGTTCCTTATGCAAGTTGAAGAAACATCACTCCAGTGTTAGAATCTTTCACTTCTCCAAGAGAATTAATCTCAAGTAGTTTTCATCTTTTAATATCAAGAAAATCTCAGTTCTAAAGAATATGTTTTGCAGTTCTAAAGAACACAACTTAACTTATTTTCCTACACCAGTCTCTTAATTCAAAATTTCCTTTTGTAGGTATCTAATCTTTGTTTTCTTCATAACTTTACAGGTCTGAAACTAGTAATGGATTTTATACCAAATCATTCCAGCAATCTTCACAAATGGTTCCAGAGATCTATAAAGAAACAAGATCCATACACTCATTATTATGTGTGGGCCGATGCTAAAGGATTTGAAAGTGATGGAAAACCAATTCCACCTAATAATTGGGTAAGTGCACAATAAACATACATAGGCCCTACTGTATTGGTTTCACTTCTTCTGTGCACTTAGAAAAATAGTAATGAAGATGTCTATAAGAATTATACAATTATTATACCAGACTAAAAATTAAGAGCATGAATTTAAAACGTCATGAGAACTCCTTCGAATCGAAGAATTAAGCAAGTCACAGGAGAATTTCCATATGGAAAGTGACCACTCAGATACATGGACAACATACACCAGGATTTACAGCACTATGATATCAGTAGAATGCAATCGAAAACTCCAATGGCACAATATTGTTTGCTCAGCAGCAAAGAGTCTACATGGCTTATGAAATAATAATAATAATAATAATAATAATAATAATAATAATAATAATAATAATAATAATAATGATAATAATCATAACCATAATGATAATTTATTTTATTTACCCTATTTACTATTAGTATTAATGTGCTAATCAACAACAATAATAATAATAATAATAATAATAATAATAATAATAATAATAATTAGGGACCGGATTTTTATGTAATATCAAAGTGTGAAATATGTACATATTTATGTAAGAAAAATAAGCTGAATATGTATCAAAGTATGTAAAATCATGAAAATATTTAATATCAATATCTGGCAGGTATAGGATAGGTAAGACTCTCCAGTTGTGATTTCATAGAGCACCCGAATTTTTTACCGCACACTTGACACATTATTATTTTTCCATCTGTTAGTGAAAGCTTCATCCATCGCAATCCATGACTTCATTTTTGTCGTTAGGGTTGAAGATACACGGGTCATTTTAGTTAGTTAAAAGCAGTAGATAAACTCACTTGCACTTTATATTGCAAGCACTAAAACTAGAGAACTGAGTGAAATGACTGACACAACAGTACTGCAAGCACTGTTTCGCTTTACTGGATTAGGAGAGAATGAGAGGAGATGTGGGACACATACATTTTAGCTGCTCCCTGTAAGAAACGAAGTACCTACTAAAATCTCAAACTATAGGCATTTACAAACTGTTGTTTGAAAAGTGACATTCCTGTCTCATTCAGAATGTTAGGATTATTCCAACCAAGAACCATACTTTCTAATTCCTCGGAAAATCCCGTTTCCATATAGGTCTACTAAATTTAAAGTAAAGAGGTCAAGCAATAACCTGAAAAGCTATTTATTTTAATCTTTCAACATCTTTCCAGTTTGTTTCTTTACTTCAGCTTCTTTTCAAAATTCGGCTACTTTATTGCGGCTCATGCCAGACTTGACACGGGTTCTCCCTGGAAGGATTAGGAAGAGGGTGGGTAAGGTTGCAAATTGCATGGGGACGGCTTGTTAAAACGTGTGCAGAACAATTATAGTTCGAGACAAATCATGTCGTCCTCATCCCACTGCACCACATGAAAGCAACACTACTTTCTGAGTGATTTTTACAACACAAGGTAGTTGTATGAAAAAGTATGCCTTTTGTTCACTCATATTTATAGTGAGTGGTATGGGGTAAGTGCCTCTATTACTTCCTGGAACTAAGAATGTTATGTTTCGTCCCGAAATATATCCTTTCTTGGGTAGGTAAAAAGGCTTTTTAAATCTGTGTATTTCAAATTGTAAGCTTTCCCAGCAGGTTTTTTTTTTTTTTTTTTTTTTTTTTAGAGAAGCAAAAATGAATAAAACCCTTAAATATGTAGATTTATGTAATATCAGGCCATAATATGTAATGTAGGGTAAATATGTAAAAATATGTAGCCTAGTATCAAATTTTAATAATTATATTAATGATAATTACAAGATTCGCAAAGATTTGTTATTTATATACGATTAGGTTGAAAGGAATATAATATGTAATTACATAAAAATCCGGTCCCTAATAATAATAATAATAATAATAATAATTATTATTATTATTATTATTATTATTATTATTATTATTATTATTATTATTATGTTTTTGTAAACCAGTCCTGGAGAATATTTAATACAGTACAGGATACAGAGATATGTTTTCCTTTTCTGATGATTCAGTTGATATATATTTCTGTATTTATGATTCAGTGCTAAAACCCAAAAATCTCTCACTATGCCCAATACAATGAAAGTCTTAATCACACTGACCCCTTCAACTGAACTAATTATAATGTAAGAAAGCTAAAATCTGAGAAATATAAAATTACATAAGTGTCAAAACATACAAGTCATAACTCAGGAGAATTTTACGAGAGAGGCAGTGCTTTGATGATTAAATAGCTTATCATTTTCATTATCTGTGGTAATTCTGTGTTGAAGTTAACCTATATGACTGATATTTCAGATGAGTGTGTTTGGTGGGTCAGCTTGGGAATGGAATGAAGACCGTCGACAGTATTACTTGCACCAGTTCCTTAAAGAACAACCCGATCTCAACTATGCAAACCCTCTGGTACTTCAGGAAATGAAGGTTAGCAGTACTAATATCTTATCTTGGTTCCTAGAGTACTGTACGAAAACGTACGTATATTTCTTGGAGTCTTCTACCATCCACAGATTCAGCTGCAGCTCAATCAGCTGACGGTTCCTCACAAATAGGAACAGAGTCCTGATACTAAGTCCAACCTCCGAAATTTGTGGTAAAGATCTTTCGAGTAAATTATCCCCAAGTACTTCTCTTTCCTCTATCATGCGAGGTTACCGTCCTTACCATTTATAATATAGGGACAGACAATTAGTTATGAAGGTCTTCTTTTTTAAATTAGTATCCCAAATGCGTAAATTGATCCAATATTCTGAAACCATTAGTTATAATTTATAGGCATAGCCCGAAAGTTCATGTCCCAAAAATCTACAAACATGCATGTAATTACGACTTAAGTGAAGTTTAATAGGATGCATCAGCTACTATGGCTATTTTTGTCCTTAAACTTACATTTCTTTCTTATAAATTGAAGAGAAATAGGTTTTTGTTCTATAAATTACAGTTTATAAATAAAACTTCAAAATATCTTTGTACTGTAGAAAAAGTTCTCACATCATACTATGTTATTAGTATATATCAGTGGGAAAACTAAGGTGTAAATACTGGGTAGGCTGAAAAAATCTGCCTACCTTATATCTTTTTATACAGCAGATGTTTCTCGACTTTTCTATCAAAGTATTTTTTGTGACACAGACTCCACAAGAAGATGATGACCACTCATTTTCATCACCAAACAGAATACAGATATAACAATACCGTATAACTTATTTGTCTCAGAGCACCCTGTTAGCCAAGGATATTTCTTATATCACGAAAGTTGAAAATGTATATTGTCTTCCTCCATCTGTTATTTTAATACCTATGTAAATGTAATGTTGATTTTATATCTTCGTAAGCACATTTTGTTTCATACATCCAACTAAAATGGTTTCTCTTTCAATTTTACAAATAAGTAATAATGACCTCAATGTTTTCTCAGTATGAGCCATTTTACACAAAATTAATACACACATGCACACAAAAAACCCCCCGCGCGCATGCACCACTTTTGATTAAACTAACACTCAACAACACAGTCCATTCATAGACCACCAATATAGAACGACGTATTATTGTGACAGTAGGCAACAAGGCTAACTTCGTTTAGCACATTGATGTAGCGAATCGATATCTCCTCCCTGGTCCCCCCTCAAACTTTCGAGTCAAGGTCGTAGCCATGCCAACAGTGAATTTAATATGTGGAAACATCGGAGTTAAATCAAGTGTTACGATATATTGTTATTATGAACTTATTGGCGTAATGTTACTAGGTATAATAACTCGAATTTTTTGAATAGGCCAAGCCTCAAAAGCCTCTTAAGAGCTTTGCCACTGAACCCAAATAGTGTTAGCCATTCCAGAGAGAGATCTATTAGTATGGTAGCTGCAACAGTAGTAGTAGTAATAGCATTATGTAATTGTTAGATTAATGTACATGACGATGACATGAATAATTGTATTCCAAGGGCTAATAAAATATCTAATTTAATCTAATCTCGCTGCAGCAACAGTGGTAGTAGTAAACAGCAGTAGTAGTTGCAGCAACAGTAGTACATAATGTAATAGCAGTAGTATCAGTAGCTACAACAGTAGGAGCTGTAGTTACTACTGATGGTGTTGAATATACAAAACCGGCCACTCCTTGCTGCCTTCAGAAAATCATTTTCCTTGGAGACAAGCTGATGGAATTCCGTACATATTACTTTGTAATTCATTCTAACAAACTCAACTTTTACACCTTGAAATTGCAATCTGCTCCATGTAAAGAAATCTCAAGAACTATTAATCTGCATTTTTATTTATTTATTTACTTTCAGGATGTTCTCAGATTTTGGTTGGATGAAGGAGTGGACGGTTTCCGAATGGATGCAGTTGCTCATTTGTTTGAAGATGAAGAGCTGAGAGACGAACCAATTAACGAAGAGGAAACGTCAGAAGATGAGGACGCTATAGTCGCATATCAAGATTTGGATCATATCTACACATACAATTTACCACAAGTTTTGGAAGTATTACGGGAATTCAGGATTCTGCTTGATGAATACTCAAACACAGAAACAAAGTAAGTTCAGCACATGCCCACTTATGTCTTTAAGATATTAGCAATTGCTTTGTACAAAAAACACGTAAAAAAGTTGACCATGCAACCATTGCAAGGCAGTTAACTTGTTCAGCCGGTTTATTACATAATATGTTGTTGTTTTCTAATGCAAGGCGTTTGACAATAAAGTCATCTGACCTCTTGCATTCCAATATTTTTCAAAGATATTATCATGGTCAGCCAATGAAGCACAGATTTTGAGGTGTTCCGAATCCATTGCCTGGTTTGAGTTGCACAATGGGCAGTTAGGGGACTGATATATTCCAATTCTATGCAGGTGTTTGGCCAAACAGTTATGGCCTGTTGCCAATCTAAATGCAGCTACAGACGATTTTCGTGGTAAATCGGGAATTAACTGTGAATTATGATGCAGAGAGTTCCATTTTTTTCCTTGAGATTTGGAGTGGTATATACATAATATACAAATCTGCAAAGTGACAAAATAAAAAAGTGTGATGATCTTTCTACTCTTTCACTAACAAGGAGACATAATAAATTATAAACATCATGTATGTTCTTTCTGAAATTATATTAAGATTTATTACATTACAGTGATTTTAATTGAACTGTTACTTTTAGTACAATCTTACAAAAAAGTTTTGTCACATATTTTATAAATCTCAGAAAGGATGCCAGTATTCATGATCAGAGGACAAGCGATCTGGTTCACAAGAGAAGAACTAATTGAGGTAATAACATCAGTTTTGTTTCGTTGTGTGTCTGATCATGCGCACTGTCTCCTTTCTGGGACTTATAAAGTATCTGTGCGACAAAACTTTTTTCTAAGACTGTACCTATGTGTCTGGTATAGCAATAAGCTCAATATACTTATGTTATAGGAAGGTTATTTCAAACCAGAACTAAAATGTATACATGAATTGTTTTTCATGCAGAATAATGATGACAGAGGCCTACATGCCAGTGAGGAACCTTATGGAATACTATGGCAACAAGTCGACACCAATAGCACACTTTCCTTTTAATTTTGAATTCATAGAGTTAAAAAAGAAAAACCTAACTGCAGAATCAGTACACAATGTGATCAAGAGTTGGATGGACAATCTTCCTAATGGAGCGTGGCCCAATTGGGTGGTAAGTACTATTCTATCCATTACTTTACCAGGCTGAGATTTTTTGTCACCATAAGTATATGGGGAAGTGTTAAGAAGTCACAAAGAGAATATGAAAATGCTCTGTAGAGCCAAGAAGCTATGGAAACTCCTTTGTGATGCGAACTAAATTAATCAAGAAATATCTGAGTTAGTATTACACTAACACACTTCATTCAAGCTAGTATGGATGCTGGAACATTGAAAGATTCAGGGAATGAAATGGCGGAAAGATTGGTCAAAGGAAGAATCGTGAAAAAAATCATTTATAGGACATGAGCCTCCATTTACAGACTTGTCAAGCAGATTTAAAATTATTATGAAGCACAAAGAATATTGGAAAACTACTGCAGATTGTAGGTACTCAGAATGTTCGAATTAAAGAAATATCAGTAGTAGGTCTTCCACAATCCCCAAAATAAGCAGCTAAAATGGTTTAGATAATGTGAGATAAAAACTTATCTATACAAAACTGTGAATTTGTTCTATTATGTTCAAAAAAAGATGAAGCTAGTAAGCTGCTTAAGAATAATAATAATAATAATAATAATAATAATAATAATAATAATAATAATAGGTATAATAATAAATACGCTGTAATAATGTCATAATAATATAACAAAACCATTCATCTTTAGGTCTTAATTACTTTGGAAATAATTTTATTTAGAGAATACTGTCACACTTAAGTCTAAAATATGGACTCAAATTATTAATCTTCTTTAAGGGAATAGGCAAAGAACTTAAATTACAAGTGGAAGTCAATTAGATATTTGTCATTTAAAGTTTGTCGAAGGGAAGCTGTTTGTATCTGCATGTAAGAAATGAAATCTATTGACAATAAGAGACAAACCATCTTCTTTAAAGCAATGCGCTTCTATTGCTAAGAGATAGTTGCTCACTTTTGTAAAATGTTAAAATAATGCATTTCTGTTGCTAAGAGACGGTTGTTCATTTCTGGTTTAATCAAAATTAGTTATTCGTAAAACTAACATTTAAAACTAAATTTTTACAATATTTTCAAGTAATGGATCATCCGAGGATCACATTCTCCGAAAAAAGGTAACTGAAACTAATGTGCAATAGTTATACATACAACTAGTAGCTAAAGTGGAACTTTATATCACAAGTGGTTCATTTATCGGCATGAGTCATGATCTTTTACATCTTCATAATAATTATAAAGTTTAAATACATTAAAAGTAGTAATTCAGCATATCACAGCTGAATGGCTTCTGTTCTGTTTCTTCAAATGTTTTGTTGTGTTTCTAAATAAATAACGGAGACAATTTAATAATTAAAACTAGATTGTTTCTATAAGTAAAAATATGAGTGAAAGAATTGTAGTTGATGATTTGCCTGAAGAAATTCAAGCTGATGTTGCTATTGCAAGTCTTCTACCACATAAGCATAAGATGCTGTATTATAGAGAATATGATTGCTTTAAGACATAAAACTGCTAATAAAATCTAGGAAGCTGTAGTGTTAGCTTATTTAGCTGAAAAATCGAAATCATTAAATGTTCTAATTACCCTCCAGAAATTTTACTTACTTACAAATGGCTTTTAAAGAACCCGAAGGTTCATTGCTGCCCTCACATAAGCCCGCCATCGGTCCCTATCGTGTGTGGAAGATTAATCCAGTCTCTATCATCATATCCCACCTCCCTCAAATCCATTTTAATATTATCCTCCTATCTACGTCTCGGCCTCCCCAAATGTCTTTTTCCCTCCGGTCCCCCAACTAACACTCTATATACATTTCTGGATTCGCCCATACATGCTACATGCCCTGCCCATCTCAAACGTCTGGATTTAATGTTCCTAATTATGTCAGGTGAAGAATACAATGCATACAGTTCTGCGTTGTGTAACTTTCTCCATTCTCCTGTAACTTCATCCCGCTTAGCCCCAAATATTTTCCTAAGCACCTTATTCTCAAACACCCTTAACCTATGTTCCTCTCTCAGAGTGAGAGTCCAAGTTTCACAACCATACAGAACAACCGGTAATATAACTGTTTTATAAATTCTAACTTTCAGATTTTTTGACAGCAGACTAGATGATAAAAGCTTCTCAACCAAATAATAACACGCATTTCCCATATTTATTCTGCGTTTAATTTCCTCCCGAGTGTCAATTATATTTGTTACTGTTGCTCCAAGATATTTGAATTTTTCCACCTCTTCGAAGGATAAATCTCCAATTTTTATATTTCCATTTCGTACTATATTCTGGTCACGAGACATAATCATATACTTTGTCTTTTCGGGATTTACTTCCAAACCAATCGCTTTACTTGCTTCAAGTAAAATTTCCGTGTTTTCTCTAATCGTTTGTGGATTTTCTCCTAACATATTCACGTCATCTGCATAGACAAGAAGCTGATGTAACCCGTTCAATTCCAAACCCTGCCTGTTATCCTGAACTTTCCTAATGGCATATTCTAAAGTGAAGTTAAAAAGTAAAGGTGATAGTGCATCTCCCTGCTTTGGCCCGCAGTGAATTGGAAGAGCATCAGATAGAAACTGACCTATACGGACTCTGCTGTATGTTTCACTGAGAGACATTTTAATTAATCGAACTTGTTTCTTGGGAATACCAAATTCAATAAGAATATTATATAATACTTCCCTTTTAACCTAGTCATATGCCTTTTTGAAATCTATGAATAACTTATATTCCCATTTTTTCTCCATTATCTGTCGAATACAAAAAATCTGATCAATAGTAGATCTATTACGCCTAAAACTGCACTGATGATCCCCAATAATTTCATCTATGTATGGAGTTAATCTTCTCAAAAGAATATTGGACAAAATTTTGTACGACGTCAACAAAAGTGATATTCCTCGAAAGTTACCACAGTTGGTTTTGTCCCCCTTCTTAAAAATAGGTACAATTATGGACTCCTTCCATTGTTCTGGTACAATTTCCTTTTCCCAAATAGCAAATACAAGTTTATAAATTTCGCTATATAATGCACTTCCACCCTCTTGTATTAATTCTGCTGGAATTTGATCGATACCTGGAGACGTACTTTTTCAGATTTTCTATCACAATTTCGACTTCTGAAAGCGAAATTTTAGTGAACAAAATGGCGAATGTGTTTGAACAAAACAACGAATGTATGAATGCCTCTATTTAAACTAATGTTCTGCTAGAAGGTTGAGAAGCACACTGAATGGCAGCATAGGAAAATGGCAAATCTCCAATTCTCTCCTACAAAAGATATTTTAATATAGTTTGGTTATATATATATTTCAACAGATTGGAAACCATGACAATTCTCGGGTAGCTACCAGGTTTGGCAGTGAGCTAGTGGACGCCATCAACATGATCATTCTGCTCCTGCCAGGCACGCCTGTTACTTACAATGGAGAAGAGATCGGAATGGAGGACACAGCCGTGTCTTGGGAAGAGACGAAGGACACATTCGGTATAAATGCTGGACCAGTCAACTATAAGAAAGTGTCGAGAGATCCAGAGCGTACTCCTATACAATGGACTGCAGGAAAAAATGCAGGTTAGTACTTCAAAATGAGAAATTATTGTACTGTAAAACCTGTTTACAATGGAATGTCACAGAACCAAAATTTAATTCTACAACAAACAGATTTCCAGTAATCAGTGGTTCATAAAAGAAATAGTAAAGAAACGACTCTGGAATTCAGGTAAGTAGCTGAATACCATCCCATTCAATTGTGAGAAAACAAGGCAACTGTGCAGAGAAGTTTGTGAAGTAATCATTCCAAGGAAAATATTTGCACATCATTCGCTGTTTTTTTTATATATATATCTTGTGCAAAGGAAAGTACAATTTTTTTTTTTATCCAAGGAAAATAGTCGTCTTTATTTGCTGATGAAACACATTACTCATTTTAACTTGATATTTTGCAACAACATCTACTACGCTTTGGTCCAGGGATAATTCGATGGTGTTGAGGTAAAGGGGTCAAGTCGTTTTTTGTGCAAATGGAGTTTTGTTCAACAGGTGAATGTGCAAGTTAATTCTTCAAGTGGGTGTGCAAAAAAAAAAAAATTAATACTAGCATTTGACATGTTTTGTGTAGGAAATTATTTGCAATAAGAGTTTAATGTTTAATTTTCATTACACATCTTGATTACACAATTTTTAACACTATATCACTGAGGAATATAAAGTTTATACAGTATATATTACTTTCTCGTGTTAATGAAATAGTCAACTAAACTAACTTCAAACCTAGTTCATTAACACGAGAAAGTAGTATATATTATAATCTATACTTAATATTCCTCACTTTAATTTTAATTTATCGTAATACTCATTTTTATGGCTTATCTCCTTTTACTCAAACATCGAATTATTTGCAGTACATTGCATAGCCATCCTTACTGATCTTCATTTATTTATCTGCTCTTTTGGTTCAGGGCTTGACACGGAGTGGTCACTATTGCTATAACAGTTTGCCTACCTGTATTCTACAGTTAAGCAATAGTAAAGACATATAATTCATGTACTTACTGTTAACAAAATACCAGTATCAATATCTAGTAATTTTTTTTTTCTCATCTTTGATTTGCAGAATGTCAAAAACTTCCGAGTTTTTTCGACTTCAAACTTGGCAGAAATTAATCATAAGTGATACTTTGTATAGCACCTTCTAAATAACAAAAAGTTTCAGTTTGCTGAACCATAACAAAGCAGTCTGTTGATAGCGAGCGTAAAAATTTATCAGTCTTTCTTTATTTAGAATGTTGGATGGATATCAAAAAGTAAGAGTATGTGTGAGAAGAAAATATATGTAATGAAAAGAAGCTTGTGATTCAAAGCCATGGTAGAAAAATTAATATGGTAGGGTTTCAGATTTCTATGACATGTCATTTTTATCCTGGTTTCTTTTTACAAACCTAAGTTAAACACTTCTAGCTTTTCTGGACATGACGTTTTTATTGATCATTTTTTTAATAAGTAGGTTTTTTACGACGCTTTATCAACATCTTAGATTATTTAGCATCTGAATGAGATGAAGATGATAATGCCAGTGAAACGAGTCAGAGATCCAACATCGAAAGTTAATCAGCATTTGCTCATATTGGGTTGAGGGAAAACCCTGGAAAAAACCTCAACCAGGTAACTTGCCTTGACTGGGAATCAAACCCGGGCCACATGGTTTCGCAGCTAGACTCCCTAACTGTTACTCACAGTTGTGGACTTTATTGATCATATAAATGCATATTTTACCAGTCATATTTGACTTAGAAAAAATGTACTTGTATAAAAACATATTTTTGGTCATATTACAAGTAATCGTTTTAACAGTTCTCCGAAGTATTTCACACGTTTTGTAGAGTTAGTCCACATCACGTCAGTCACGATGACACAACATCTGATCATCAATCTGTCACTGCAAATAACTGATGATGGGGAAGCAGTAACCCCGAAACATGTCTAACAAAAGAACAATTCCTTCATGAAATGTGTTCATACAGCCGTTTTAATTATTTGATTGTGTTTTAATCATATTTTAAGAAGCATATATAGTTAAATTTGAATTTTATACACGTAAGAGAGTATTACCCATATAACAATTTACCATAATGTTCTGAAATATAAAACAGAATAAAAATTTATAGAGTAGGACCACATTTCTTAATTAATGCCACATATTACCAGTTCTACAAATCAAATATATTTAGGATTTGAATAAATTTGTACACAACAAAGCTATGCACCAACTACCTACCATAGTAAGAGAATCTGAACAAATATCACCCATTGAACTGCAATCACTTGGACAGACAAAAACAGGAAAACAAGAGATCTTTCAGGACTCCAGTGGGGGGGGGGGGGGAAGAGTTAATGACACAAACCAATACCTAACCATTGGAAACCAACCAACCATAAATCTGTGCTGACAAATATTTTTACATGAAAATAACAAGGTATCGTACCTTTTTCTCAGGATTTTCTAATGCTAATAGAACATGGCTGCCAGTAAACCCCAACTACCCAAAACTTAATGTTGAAGCACAACTGGATGCCACATGGAGCCATCTTAGAGTATATAAATTGCTTACACAGGCACGGAAAGAAGAGGCAGTCATGAATGGCAAACTGGATGTGCAAGTTCTGGATAAGAAGGTGCTGGCATTTACCAGGTATGTAACAAAACACACCTTGAACTGAAGCAAGAAAAAATAATTATTCTGCATACATTACACATATTAATTTATTTTAAGTAATAATTTTAGAGTTATAATGCTACAGAAATTCTACCAAATTTTTTCATATATTGGTTTCAAAATATTTTTTAATTAACTAATTTTTATCGAATAATCTTAAAGCATGATTTTAACAAAAAAAAAAAAACCTTGAAAAAAAATTATTTTGGACTGTTTTGCAATAAATAGCTATTTTTTTACTATTTTACCCTGTGATTTCAAATTATGTAAGACTATTATTACCAAGTTTATGTACAAAATTCTGAGACATAATGAATCATATTCATATCAGATGTTTGTTCTCTTTATCCTAGAGAGTGTATATTTGAGAGGGAGTGTTCTATTTTGACTTATTTTATTGTAATCTCTCGTCCCTCAAACTTTTTTAAATTTTTCAGTTTTTGAACTGTGTATAATAATAAACTAGGTACAAGTCTCATATATTTTGTATTATAAATTAAATTAGCGTAATATGAAAGAAAAGAAAGGACAATTTTATTGCTAATATAATGATAACTTTTACAATTTCAGGGTCAAAGAGGGTTTTCCAGGATATTTAGTAGTGGTGAATTTTTTGGATGATAAAGTAACTGTGGATTTAACAACATTACGCCATGTTCCAGAAGAATCTACAGTTTATACATTCAGTACAACATATGCAACAAACTTTACTATGAAGTAAGTAGACTACTAATTCAAACAAACTGCCCATGTATGAATTATAAACTTCGATTTTCCTATAATCTAAAAGTGAATGTTCAGTACCTTCCGTCCATTTTATTCATCATAAGGGATTATTACACAGTTTCATGTATCACACACAAGGGATCACGTGCATTTTATGGGACAGAAACATGGACATTGAAGAAAAAAAAATGAAAGCATTTGAAATGTGGATATGGAGAAGAATGGAGCATGTAAAATGGACAAATAAAATTAGAAATGTATCTGTATTAGGAACAGTAGGTGAAGTAAGAACAAAGCTCAAACTGATCAGGAAGAAAAAAAATTGATTGGACCATTGGCTAACAAACTGTCTACAAAAGAATGCAATGGAAGAAATGTGAATGGGACAAAGGTTCAGGGCACAAAAAGATACCACATTGTAGACAACATTAAGAAATATGGATCATATGCAGAGACTAAGAGGAAGGCGGGGAAAGAGGGAATATTGGAGAATGCTGGGTTTGCAGT
The DNA here is from genome assembly GCF_040183065.1 of Periplaneta americana. NCBI lineage: Eukaryota > Metazoa > Arthropoda > Insecta > Blattodea > Blattidae > Periplaneta > Periplaneta americana. The sequence continues at coordinate 22,233,552 of NC_091124.1, read as the reverse complement.
GAAAGACCTACCCTTGGGCAGAAAACTATGAATTGATTTATGTAGTTTTATTTAAATTATGGTACATGCTAAATTCAAGCTTATATTCATAATGGATAGCAGTGGCGTAGCATGAAATTTTGAGCAGGGGAAGCTAACTCAAGTTGTCTTTCATGCATTACAAAAATACAGTCTTAAAATAAATAGTGGTCAATGTCAAGTCAGCAGTCGAAGATTGGTTGGAACATCGTAAGTAACACCAATAAGGCATAACCTCAAATGATACGTAGTAAAATATGATTTCACGGTTTACACATATCTCTTAACAAATAGACACGTATACGTATAACATTAGCTCACTCCCTGTCATACTTAGAGAAATCACAATATTAGTATCATTACGTAAGTATGCGTCTGTCTTTTGGTTGTGTCCTTCATTGACAGCAAGGGAGTCGGTCATTTCTTTTTTAAATCACACTTTTGTTCGTAAGTCAGTCTTGATAATACAATTGTCATAAAAAATTCAAGTAAATCAGTGTCAGGAACTGTTATTTCGCTCATTATTTATTATATCAGCCACAATGCACACTAACACTCCAACTGAACACAACTGACGAAAAGGGATAACTCGGAAACTACTTATTTTAAATGTTAAAGCTAGCTTCTTGCGAGCCTTGCGACTAGGGTAGTTTAGTTAGAAAGGGATGGAAAATCTGCGGGGTGGATTACACAGAAGAAACCAGTCTGCTTGGAAGCTGGTGTGTGCAGGCTTCTTGTTTACTGCTGCATCACAAATCATCCTGAGCTGCCGCATTACAATATTTAACACGTAAATATAAATTCTATTAAAATTAATAAATAATTTTGTCTATAAACTGCAGGTTTATTATGAAATTATTATTAACTGGAGAAGCTAAGCTTTTTAGCTTACATTGACGCTATGCCACTGATGGATAGTGCATGCAGTAACATGATGTAGGCATTCTTCAAACTCTGTGAATTAGAAGTACAACAATCAACCATTTCCGTCTGCATTCTGCTCCTTACCTAATATACACTTTTTAAAATTATGTTTTATGTCCAGAACGTCCGTCATAATTTTGCTGGTTCCTCCCCTGGCTTCATAGAACAGGTTCATAGCTCTAAGAGCTTCAATTTTTCACAGCCATTGAGATAAAGCCAGATTATAATTATTATGACTATCGAAGTCAATCTTCATTCTCAGTGATATTTAGTATTTACATTTGAAAAAATTCCCATGTTGCAAATAGTTCTGTATAGTTTTCGTAGTTACTCCTCTTCATACTTTTCATTGCATCGATTGCTTCTATCAATGTTACAGAATGATCTTGCTTCTTCCCAATGCATTCAATCATTCTTAATAAAGTGGACTAGCTGTAGTGCCATTTCAGGCTTCTTATTGCTCCTTGTTCCATGGACTGCAAGCCTGCAATAACACTATACAAGGTAGATGCTTTTATATGTCAGCAAGACAGAAAAGCATGTGCCTCATGAGAAATTAATTGGTACTGGAGAATATTTGATGCTATAAACAATGTGTCATACAATGAGAATCTTTTAAAATGATTGGTCTGAAAGTCGACTGCTTACCAGTGCAAGTGCCTTGCGACAGCTGGAATCTTCTTCCGTGAACTCAAAATGCCACAACATTTCACCTTCACCATTTTAAAATAGATACTACACATTAAATAAATGAATTCATTAATTGCTTCGTTACTCACCCTTCTCATAGAAGGTACTGGAAGTGTTGCCCATTTTGTCTGATGCACAATCTACATCTTCTTAAGAAACCATCATTTGCACGTGTCGGTTCCTCTGCACTAATAAACCTAATTTCTTTTTCGAATGTTTCCTTTTAGTCAGTGGCGGCTCGTGATAAAATATTATGTGTGTTCACAATTTTGTGTTCCAAAATTGAAGAGAATTTGAAATCGTACGTTTTTAGCCTAATATGAAATGTCATGATTCCAATGTTTCACTGTCGAAAAAAACCGTACATAAATTCAAAACAACATATAATAATAATAATAATAATAATAATAATAATAATAATAATAATAATAATAATAATAATGAAACCTAGTCTTTTTATTTCCAATTTTTCCTGGAAAGCCAGTTTACCCAGCTATTTACTCTTCAAAATTACTTGCACAGAGTTCATTGTTTACGTCTGTTAAAAATTAATACATAAAACAATTTACAAAAGCGTGTATTCAGTAATATACTGTATTTTGATTCACAACACACTGATACACTATAGCCTATACCAGTACTGTAATCCCATTCGCATAGATTGATTACTATAAATACATGCCAGTAAATATTATTCTTAAATAATATCCACCACCATACAGATATTTAAATTCATACCACCATCACATTCAGCCAGCACGTGTTTGAAAGTCGAACTATGCTATATGCCGAAACTGAAGTATAGTAATTCACAAACTACACTCTCGTAGCAGCACTGTACACACATCGACATAAAGTAAACGTTCCGACAGTGAGATGCTGACACCTGCAGGCTAAAATACAGACTTTTCTCCTCGATATATAGCACGTAAACGATAGGCATCGATGCACCTGCCATCTATAGGATAGATTCACTGTTCACTTTATGCTTTGTGCTCTTGACGAGTCATAAGCAGCCAGCGAAAGACAATTTTTCTCCCGCGCATGCGTGAAATTTCTGTAACCTTCTTGAAAAGAGCACGGCTTGTACGTGAATGGATGTTGCCAAGTTTACATAAGAAGTTTATGCAAGATGCGGGAAGTTTAAAATACTTTATCCTGATATTATACATCCCCACTACGCCAATACGGTATTAAATAATAAAACTAGTCATGCATTAATGGAAACAAGGTGTTCACGTGCTCTTGTGCTCTTATTGACGCACCGCCACTGCTTTTAGTTCATATAGAGTATGAGTTGCATGCACTTTACTTTTCAGAGTGTCCCGGAGATAAAAACTGCAAATTGTTAGGTCTGGAGAACGAGGAGGTCATAGACCTCTACTAATAATTTGTGGCCGAACATATGATGCAATGGAGAATTAGCAGCATGAGCTCTGGCATTATTCTGATGAAAACACACTGTCAAACATTCCTCAATGTTAATTACACAACCGTTCTAAAATGTTATTTACGTATTTTTACTGGTAATTGTACCTTGATAGAAAAATGGCCCAATTTGGACTGACAGCACACCAGACCCTTATTTTTTTCGTCATATAATTGAACTTCGCGATTTTTGGCTTCTCTGGTGCCCAGTATCTGTTATTTCATGATGCTACACAACCACTGAGATTAAAGCAAGTTTCATCGAAAAAGAAAGTCTATCTGGGATCAATTTTTCTGTCATTAATGTTTTGTAACATCCAATTACAAAAGTGACGTCTTCTGTTATAATCTAGGGGTCGTAGTTGATTAACTACCCAAACTAACAGAATGATGTAGGCTTTAGAAATGTAACAATTTTGTTATTCATCTTGCAGATGCTATAAAAATTCCTGTCTCCTGTGCTAGAAGTTTCAGAGATTTTCGAGGACTATGTTCAAAGGCTGCTCCTATTTAAAAGTTTTTCTTCTGTCAACACGTGATGTGCTCGTTCCTTTTCATGATCATTCAAAAATTCTGTTTTCGTAAAACTTATTCATTACATCTAATGTTGATGGGATTGAACTATTAGGAAATTTCTCAATTTTTTCCACCACTTAATTTATGTATATCTTCAAGATATAGCCTACTACATACAAAGACGCAGTGAATATCTAGTTGCCCACAGTTTGAGACTGCTCCCAATTACGGCGTAATTTTACAGAGGGAAATATAGGGGAATGACGAAATGTTGTAGTGCCATGAGTTCACAGATGCAGATGTCAGCAGTTGCATGGGTGTCATGCTGTTAAAAAGCCAACTTGCAAACTGATCGTTTCAGAAGGTTCTCATTATATAAAAAACTGAGACATTATAACAAAGTTCAACTGTATTAACATGTTATAAATGTTACATTTTCTCTTTATTAAATATTATTTGTTGCAGGAAGAGAATAGCAAATTCTGCTGTGGTGCTGCCAGGGAAAGGAGGACTAGTATTGACATTTGTACCAGAGTTCCAAGAAACATCCATTCCACTGTAAGATATGAAAAACAACACATTGAATGCTGAAATACTTTATTTTCTTTTGTATCACGTTTATGAAATGGTCGAAACAATAAATATCTTTAAATACAGATGGAATGTTTTCTGTTTTAATACCTGTCTTAAATGCATTTGATCCTACAGCTTAAAAGACTCGTTAAAAATACTACCTGTTCAAAAATAAAATGCAACATAGAGCATACATAAGCTAAAAATATATTTTTAAAACACGCACAATATCATGCCATTCTGTTCCGTTCCTACTCCAAATGAGGAACGAAAGTGGCAACCAAAGCACCTCTGGCTGAGAGACGAACAGAATCCCTGTTCAGTTTCGACCTGGAAAAAGAATTAGAGTGAAAATTACCGTCTGGAGAATATTATAGTAACATTATTAAATAGGTTTTACCTACTCCAATGACAATATCAAATACTATACTCTAATAAGACAAGATTAAGCTTATTAAGGTTGACAAGTTTTCAATACTTTCATAATAATTTTTTTTTAACTAAAGCCATCAGGTTGTCTTTTCAACATTTCTGGTCTTCTCTCCTGGCAGTGCCTTAGTTGTAACCCACTTCGACAGAGTTACATTACCCCAATGATATGATAGGATGATTATGATAATGTGCTGCCAGGAGAGGTCTTAAATCTAAACTTAACCTATATTCCAGACCATGGACGAGGAATAATCCCCTTTCAAGAAATATTCTAACCAGGAATCGAACCCGGGACCTCATGGACTATAGCCAGAAGCTCTGACCACTAGACCATGAGGCTGGTCTTTCATAACAACTATGACCATTCTATTAAAAAACACATTAACAAAAGCAATTATAGTCGCGACGCTGTTATTCCCAGCGTGACTCCTCCTCTTTGCTTACGTCTTAGGAAGTGACGACTCTATAAAGTCTAGGTAGGTAGTAATCGTTCGCCATTTTTGTTCTTTCGTTGCCGAGCTACCATACGAGGAATCTATTTGTCAACCATTAAACATTATCATGTCGTAGCTCCTATGATAATAAATGAAACGTACTGTAATTCAGCAAATAATTGAGCGGCAAATAACGTCCTCATGTGCTTTCTGCGAACGCCAACGAAAGAGCCAAAATGGCGGGCGATTATATTAAGTATTTATCGAGCCTTTAACGTCTTCCTCAGCGAATCACAAGATGCACACATTTAAATGTAGTCGACCTGCAATGCGATTGGCTGCTGGAAATTAGAGTGACGGGACTATAGTAGGCCTATATGTAACAGAACTGCAAAATTAACACTCCAAAAGCAAAGACTAGATATTTTCTATCTGAAGTCTAATATTGTTTACTGATGGTTTCAAAATAAGAGTAACACCTGGCGCCTACTCCATACAAACAACCAAATTAACTCGACTCCAAGCAACTGTCCCCAACACACATACTAATTCAAATTAGTATAGTCCAGCCACACACAACAGAAGAAAATTCAATCATATGCAACCTCATGCAGACGATGCAACCCAACCACCTAAATTTTTGTAGTCACATTTATTTTAACAGACAGATACTAACTTTGCTTTAACACCCGTGATATTGAAGTTAGAGCTAACGATCAACACAGTTAGCTCCTCTGGAATGTGTTTCAGTTTGTTGAGACTGACTGTCACTTCCTCATCTTCTGTGTTGAATGCAACCACATATCCAGGGTTACCACTCTTTATCCTGCAAAAGACAACAATAACTATACACTAACAGGCAGTAAATATTTATCCATAAATAAATTATGTAATAATACTAGACATTTTCGTAATGTAGTTATGTTCAAAGTTACGCAGGAAAGAGGGAGACATAATATTATATGTATCTTGATTACACAACTTTTAACACTATATTATCACTTCGGAAATCGTATTATTTGTCTTTCTTGTGTTAAATTTTATATTACCTTGTTAACATGTTCCAGCCTGATATTGACCATCTTCAGAACTGGTTGTTGCTGGTCTTGGCGCCTTTTGTTTTGTTTCCTGTGGGGGTGTGTTTATGTAGTGTAATGTGGAGCCAAAGAGTGTGTGTGTTCTGAAATTGAGTTGCGTGTTGAGGATTTCATTTTGATGTGTTTTTGTGTGTCTGTATATTTCGTATTGTTCTAGTGTGTTTAGTTTCTGGCTTTTTGGTTTGGCTAACCACACCTACAGAGACATCAACACAGACATGGAAATTCCACACATCCAACCAAGAAGCCAGAAACTAAACACACTAGAACAAAACGAAATATAGAGATACACAAAAACACATCCAAAAATTAAATTCTCAACATACAACTCAATTTCAGAACACACACATTCTTTGACTCCACATTACACTACACAAACACACCCCCACAGGAAACAAAACAAAAGGTGCCGAGACCAGCAACAACCAGTTCTGAAGATGGCCAATAGCTGGTTGAAATATGTTAACGGGTAATATAAAATTTAACACAAGAAAGATAAATAATACGTTTTCCGAAATAATATTCTATTTTGTATTTAAGAACAATCATGAGCAAGCAATCTTCCTTACAATAATTTGAGACATAACCAGCTACCATATTTACTCACTTACTAGACAACCTCACTTATAAAACCTCACTCTACTTTAAAAGCAAAATTCACATATATCCACACATTAGACTCCTCTAAACATATTTATTTATGTACAACACAAGACTTTGGATTCTGAATTCCTGCCCAAGACTTCTGCACAGTAGTGTACATTATCATCACAAATGTTCGTGGAAGGATTTCAAGATAAAATCTGCTTCTGAAACAATCTTCTGTCCTGTTACTTCTATGCACTGACAAACAAAAGAGGAACATCTCTTTTTTTCTGTTTATCCTCAAACTACCTACAGCACTCTCTGTCCCGTTAGTTCTTCCACTGAACAGCACAGACACAAATTCCCTTTCTTCTTCTACTGATGGTATCGGTTTTCACATGCCGTACCTTTGAAGTCAGTCATTCAGAGAAAGAGTTCAATGTTCAATGTCTGGTGTGAATGTGAAAATGAGAAACAAGCGAGCGAATTATTTTGCCAACTGAATCGAATGTGATTAACTTCATGGAGAAATTGTTTAAACTAATTTCTATATTTAGGCCCCCTGTTACCTAACTTTAAAGACTTCATTTCCTTACTGCTTCTCCTTTTTTTTTTTTTTTTTTTTTTTTTTTGATATGCATATATAAGAACCTCCCATACTCTTTTTGCATTAAAAAAAGAGGGGGAAAAAAAAAGCGATCTAATATACGACTAAATACGTATTTGAACTGTCATTTGTTATTAGACATTTTCCCAATATACAACAGAAATGATTACACTGTGAATATGTAAGCCTACAGATTTGAAGTGACATCACTGTCTACGAAGTTATACAGAACTAGGGTTGCCAGGTTTCATATTGAAAATAAGTTAGATTCTGGAGATTATTGTAAAATTTCCAGACTTTCAAGCTAAGATTAAGAGAGATTTTGGAAATTATTCCATAAACCACCTCATGAGACATCCCTTTTACATCTTGATTACACAACTTTTAACACTATATCCCTTCAGAAAATGTATTATGCATCTTTCTCGTGTTAAATTTTACATTACCTCATTAACAGTCTGAAACATGTTAACGAGGTAATGTAAAATTTAACACGAGAAAGATACATAATACATTTTCCGGATCTTTTTTACATTTCTGAGGGTAGTGTTATGTTTAAACACACATCAATATAACTTCTTCTTCTTCTTCACTTCCTGGTTTAGGCATTAATTGCCTGTTCCGTCTTCACTAATAGATCTAGGACCATCTCTTCCGAGGACGTCCAACATCTCTTCTTCCTCTTGGGAAGTAGTTTTGTATTCTCTTTGGTAATCTACTCTCTGCCATTCTTTCTATATGTTCTTTCCATTGTTCCTTATTGTTAGTTATCTTTTCTTTTATGGAGTAGATTTGCAGTTCTTCACGGATATCCTCGTTTCTTATCTGGTCCATTCTAGTACATCCCTTTACTCTCCTTAAAAACTTCATCTCAGCTGCCTGGATTTTACTTTCATGTTTAGTAGTGGTAATCCAAGATTCACTCCCATATAGGAGGGTAGGAACTGCCATTGTTTTATAGAATTTTAATTTTGTTTGTTTGTGGGCTTTATTTTTCAACGTTCTATTTATTGTGCCACAAATAGCTTGGAACTGATTAATTTTATATTCAATATCCTTATCATATCCATAGCTAATATCACATCCTAGATATTTATAGTGGGATACTTGTTCAATCATTTGGTCATCAATGATTATTTTTGCACGTAGAGGGTTTTTTCCACTAAAAGCCATCACCTTTGTTTTATTTATCGAGATTTTGAGATTATAATCTTTACATATTTCATTTAATTTATGGGCAGCCAGTTGCAATAAATCTTCGTCATAATGTAGTAAGACTAAATCGTCAGCGAAAATTAAGTTGTTAATACTTGTGTCATTATTCAATCTAAGGCCTTTGTGTGTTAACATTTTCCACTGTTTCATAATGTCGTCAATATGTATATTAAAAAGAGTGGGCGATAAACTGCACCCTTGTCTAACTCCTTGATTTATTAAAATTTCTTCTGACTTTTTTTCATCTGCTTTTATTACTATTTTGGTTTCTTCATATAAGCTTTGGATTGATTTTATTAGATGACGGATCTAATCAATATAACTGCATTCAAAAATATTTACTGTGTAGCACTCAACACATTCGCATTTATTCAGCAATTTAACATCATCTTTCACATATCTGAAGAAATCTGTAGAGGGAAGGTTGAAAATCGTGACAATGTGTAATTCAGCTTTAATGAGTTCAGCAGAACTTCAGTTTCGTAAACCTGTCCATGTATTATTCTTGAGTGATAATAATGTCTCAGTGAGGGCATAGAATCTCAGAATTCTAGTCACTTTTGATACACAGAGTAGAATTCTAGTCACTTTTGATACACAGAGTCCAATAAGTAACATTTACTTACTTACAAATGGCTTTTAAGGAACCCGAAGGTTCATTGCCGCCCTCACATAAGCCCGCCATCGGTCCCTATCCTGTGCAAGATCAATCCAGTCTCTATCATCATACCCCACCTGCCTCAAATCCATTTTAATATTATCCTCCCATCTACGTCTCGGCCTCCCTAAACGTCTTTTTCCCTCCGGTCTCCCAACTAACACTCTATATGCATTTCTGGATTCGCCCATATGTGCTACATGCCCTGCCCATCTCAAACGTCTGGATTTAATGTCCCTAATTATGTCAGGTGAAGAATACAATGCGTGCAGTTCTGTGTTGTGTAACTTTCTCCATTCTCCTGTAACTTCATCCCGCTTAGCCCCAAATATTTTCCTAAGCACCTTATTCTCAAACACCCTTAACCTCTGTTCCTCTCTCAGAGTGAGAGTCCAAGTTTCACAACCATACAGAACAACCGGTAATATAACTGTTTTATAAATTCTAACTTTCAGATTTTTGGACAGCAGAGTGGATGATAAGAGCTTCTCAACCGAATAATAACACGCATTTCCCATATTTATTCTGCGTTTAATTTCCTCCCGAGTGTCATTTATATATGTTACTGTTGCTCCAAGATATTTGAATTTTTCCACCTCTTCGAAGGATAAACCTCCAATTTTTATATTTCCATTTCATACAATATTCTGGTCACGAGACATAATCACATACTTTGTCTTTTCGGGATTTACTTCCAAACCAATCGCTTTACTTGCTTCAAGTAAAATTTCCGTGTTTTCCCTAATCGTTTGTGTATTTTCTCCTAACATATTCACGTCATCCGCATAGACAAGAAGCTGATGTAACCCGTTCAATTCCAAACTAAAAGTAATAAATATTGTATATATACTCTTGACGACATATGCATGGAAATGATGAATGTGAACAGGTAAAAGGCTGCGAGAGACATGAAAAATTTAAGGAAAATTATAATAAATAAATTTTTTTTTTAGAATTTGTGAAATACAAGCGGAATATTCTTAAATGTATAAACTGGAAGGCTGAAAAAAAAAGTGTGTGAAATACAGGGAAACTCACAAAATATGGGGGACCTGGCAACATTATACAGAGCCAAATACACAATGCATGTTGCTGGACTTGTGCATTTACATGCATTACAAAACAGGATTCAAAGAGAGAAAGAAGGAGAAAGTAATTCAGTTAACATTTATTTTCTGCTTAAAATAAAAAAAGATTATGAAGTTAAAAACATCATGCACAGAAAAATAGGCCTACTTCACTACTTCAGAAAGCTGAAAAACTAGTGTATCCTCTTTTGTGCGAGATCGTGCGTATTTGCTTGTTTTCCCGCACAGAACCAATACGCGGTAAGTGTGAAATACCACATTCAGTATTCCCAACGTAACACACATACAATTTTCCTCTTCTAACCGCTTAAGCGCGACATTCATTTTACTGCTTTAGGCTTTTAACATATTATTTTTAGAGACGTTTAACATAGTAATAATTATAAATTGGAAACTTACCACTGCAATTTCACCTAAATTGCAATGTTAATTATTGTTTTTAAATATTTGCAAAAATTAAGTAAAGTCTACTACTCCACGAAACTTATTGCATTCCTGATACAAGTAACATTAAGGAAGCAGTGAAAAAATCAACGAGATTCCAGATGTCGATGTTATTACTGCAATATGTTATATAAATAATATTGTTAAAATATTAAAATGAAAAATAAATCATTACATAACCTTACCGTTTGTTTTAAGTTCGCATTTATAGACTGGGGGAAAAAAAAGACAGACGTATATCACGGCCTGCTGGAGTATAGTAAACAAAGAAAACGTTTTACAGCAACAATGTTGAAGAAAGATATTTTGGTGTTCCGAAGTTGGCGTCATTAAACAGAAACCAACATGGAGATTTCATTGCAACTAATTAGAAATTCGTCTTTCAGGTATGTAATAAACGATCTTCGCACAAAATAATGTACGATACACGAGCGGTATGTTTGTTTTCATGTTCTCGGAAATTAAAAAAGCTCAACTATGTTTCGCTTTTTCAATCTTTTCCTCGAACATGAAAAGTCAACATATTGCTCTTGTAACGTATATTACTATTGTCTGAATTATATATCTGAATTATTCAAACCACTTTCGAAGTAGACAAATCTTGAACCACCTCCATGTTTAAAGTAAAATGATTCTGTATTATCAACAAATTTATACTACCACCATGCTTAACGTGAAATGATCCTATATTATCAAATTTACCTTATGATTACAATAATGAAACGAGCATGCACAAGAGATTAACACATGTGTAGTGGCAAAATAACATAGAGTTACTGGGTTCGTGCAATTAAAATAATGATATTCCAATATGACACAGACATGAATTCTTGGATGTTGCACAACGAACATTTCAGGAAAATAAGTTGGAAATGAAGTATGTCAGTATTATATTTCAAAGGTTGAGCATTCTTCATGCGTATGAGGTAGATAAGCATGCATGTTCTTACCAAATCCTGCGCAGCATGAAAACAGACACACAGTGTGTTAACACAAAAGCAAAAGAAGTCACGAAACTTGACAACTAATATTATTAATTAATATCATATTCATAAGTAATATGTATTTCATAATATATCAAAGCAAACTACACGAAATTTTCCTCGCATTGTAGGATATAACAAAACTTCTGGAAGGATTTTTTCATATCTTAAAATAAGTATTTCGTAAAATGTATGTAGAGTGATATATATATATTTAATAAAGAACATTCAATACTACATAAAAAATACTATTGATCTGAAAATACTTTCGAAGATACACGAAAGAAAAAATAAAGAGCTCAAAACCTTACTAGAGTGTAATGTAATTAATCTACACCAACTTTCTCCATTTTGAATCTTGCGTACACCACTTTTAACACTTGAATATAATTAATTGATGAACTAGTGGACTTACTCGTGTTAAATATGTAATATTTGTCCAGCTTACAGCTGTTTCAGTGCTTCACGCACCATCAACAGAGCCCACTTGATGGACATGGAAATCCTACACACACAACCCAAGAACCAAAAACTCAACACACTAGAACAATACGAAATATACAAACACACTAAAACACACCCCGATCAAATCCTCAACACACAGATCAATTTCAATACACACACACTATTCGACTCCACACTTCAACACCTTCCAACAATAAAACACACCCTCCTAACAGGCAGAGAAGTTCGAGATGACGCCGCAATCTAGTAGGCTCTGATGATGGTGCGCGAAACACTGAAACAGCTATAAGCTGGACAAATATTACATATTTAACACGAGTAAGTCCACTAGTTCATCAATTAACCAACTTTCTTCTATGGTATGCGTATTACAGGGCAATTCTGCTTAGAAAATGAGTCTGGAAAAACATGAGAAGTACTGGTAATTCGTAGTTTTCAAGATGATTTGGAGATTAAATATATTTTTACAATAATACTAAGATTTTTATTAGTTTCTTAAAAATAAAAGGAAGTTAGCAACATAACATTATGATTAATCATTATGTTAGCGTAGCACATTTATTGTGGTGTTGTTGCAACATTCATACCAACTATATACCTGTAATATCAGTACTTCTGAAATGATACTGAAAACATTTTACTATCAATTCAAACCAATTATTATTCAATCCTTTTCTTTATAATATATAAAAACAAATAATGCAAAATACTATTGTAAAAAGACCAATCACAGTAATCAAGTCCTAACCTCAAAATTAAAGACACTGACGTTTCAATATTTTCTGACAAGACTATTCCAGCCATCTGTAAATAGTTTTCCAGTAACTCCTCCACCATCCACATCATACAGCAGAAAACAAATAAAAATCTACGATTTCAGTAGTAAAGTGATATTCTGCGAGTTTAGTTAAAAAAAAAAATCTTGTTTTGCACATAAGGTGTCATTCATTTTGTGATAATTTTCTTTCTAAACATCCTAAGAAATTACAGATCACGAACAATGGAATCAAAATATACTCCAGATATTTGCTGAAGATTCGAGTATATCTTAATACAACAAAACAGAGTCCTTACTTATCCCTTCGTCCCACACTTACGAAAGAGAATTATGGCAAATTTGTAGACAAATCTCCACAAAGACGAGGAACACTGTGTACTAGAGACAACTTTTATTATATAACAGTCCTGGAAGACTATATACCAAACACCACGTTATTATACAGGGCACATCAAAAGTCCGGTAAAACTTTCAATATTTTATTACATAAAAACTACTAATGATAGCACTTTCAAACAGACGTCAGTTTAAAGTCAAACTCCCAAAGTTCGTTTTACACCTTACATAGATTCAACGTGTGAACCACAAGTGACTCGGCAGATGTCCAAACGATAATCAAACTCTTCCCATACCCTTTTCAACATATCCTCTGTGACCGTTGTGGCAGCTTCTCGAATTCTGGTTTTTAGTTCCTCTAAATCACGTGGCAAAGGCGGTACAAACACACGGTCCTTTAGATCCCCCATAGAAAAAAAAGTCACATGCAGTCATATCGAGTGACCTTGGTGGCCATGTCATGAAACATCTGTCCCTTACTCCAGCATGTCCTATCCAACATTCACCTTTGCTGCCTGTTGTTGTAGCTGGCAAGAAAACTCGTAGCAGACGACGATGACTTATTTAGCCGCTTAATTTTCAGCAACGAAGCGACATTCCATATGAGTGGGAAAATTAACAAGCACAACTGTCGTGTTTGGGGTACACAGAAACCTCACAGAATCATTGAACATGATCGTGATTCACCAAAGGTGAATGTTTTCTGCGCGTTGTCACAACGAAAACTGTACGGACCTTTCTTCTTCATTGAGGCTACTGTGACTGGACATTCATATACGGACATGTTGGAGCAATGGTTGGTGCCTCAACTTAGACAAGATCTCGATGACGATTTCATCTTTCAGCAAGATGGGACTCCGCCACATTTCCACGATGCAGTTCGTGCTTACCTGAATACAGAGATGTCTGATTGTTGGATAGGATGTGCTTTTCATGACATGGCCACCAAGGTCACTCAATATGACTGCATGTGACTTTTTTTATGGGGATACCTAAAGGACCATGTGTTTGTACCGCCCTTGCCACGTGATTTAGAGGAACTAAAAACCAGAATTCGAGAAGCTGCCGCCACGGTCACAGAGGATATGTTGAAAAGGGTATGGGAAGAGTGTGATTATCATTTGGACATTGCCGAGTCACTCGTGGTTCACACATTGAATCTCTGTAAGGTGTAAAACGAACTTTGAGAGTTTGACTTTAAACTGACGTGTGTTTGAAAGTGCTATCATTAGTAGTTTTTGTGTAATAAAATATTGAAAGTGTTACCGGACTTTTGATATGCCCTGTATTCACTTAAAATTTGTATTCCTGTCAAAATTCCGACACTGACGTATTATTGCAATAAAGTCTTAAAATACTGCATGTCTGACACAAAAAGAAAAAAAATATATATATTCACAAATTAAATGTAAACTTCTGAAGTCAAAAAAGGTTACCATAAACTTCAAAATGTACAATGTGTATTTAACTATTTAAAAGTAACATACCTTGTGATGGCAAACACAGTGCCATTACTGATCTCTGCATATTCTCTATCACCATACATGATGGACGGGGAATTGCGAGCGGTCACCAATTCCTTGTACACTGACAGACTGCTACCAGATGTTTCAGACTCTGCTTCCACATTTGCATACTCATAGTTGCTACTAGTTGGATATGCTGGAGATTCAGACTCTGAGAAACCTGTAGAAGGAACATTCCTTTTGCTGACTGGCTGTCCTCAATACTAATATACCTGCTACAACCATCATTATTTTTTGCAAGAGACTCTGGTTTGTTAATGAATTACAGAAAAATTACAAGAACCTTATCTCATACGAAGAAACCAAAGAAACTTCAATTTCAGTTAAAATTGGTCACAAGTAATCAATCTAAAAAGATATCTTTACTAGTGTCAGAGAGGAATGTGCACTTTCATCTCTTCTATTCAACATAATATACTGTATGTGAAAGCAATTATAGGAGAATTGTGGCATATAGTCCGACCATCGGATCTGTGCCTCCGTAAGATATGCGAACTGAACCTTAATTCCTTTTCAGCCTCGGCAATTCATTTCTCTCCCTGTATTCCTATTTCTCTCTTTTCTATCCCTCTCTCTTTCTCTCCCCCACTACTCACAATTTTTAGTCTTCTTGCGGGACAGTTTATTTGCACTTGCAGTCCAGTGTTGTCAACTCAACATGAATACTGTAGCACGGAGTGGCGAAAGAAATATTATTAAGCAAGTAATAGCATTTTGCATAAGTCAATCAGTATCATTAGACGTACTAAAATTAAATTATAAATAAGTAATAATTAACCTTACATTATTATAAGCAATATTCAAGAGACATGACACTGTTTGACGGAAGTTTGGCAACATTCCTATTCGGCAAGTTTCGTGGCCTGCTGTTTGACGTAATGGGAGACAAACGGGTGGAATGGGGTGAGTAGAGGCGTTAACTTTTCCAAGAACGACGACAGCGCTGAAGGGGAATAGATTCGATGGTCCGACAATACAAGACATGGCCAAATACCTATTAATCGAAATTTACCTATAGATACCTTAATTTTCGTAGGCAACTGGGCCATATTAGCTAGCTATTGAATATCAATACAAAATCTGAAATGAGTAGCAGAAAAATATTCTATGAAAATAACTGAAAAATCCAGAATAATAGCCTTCTGTGCTAAGGAACCTGTACCAAACAAAATTTGTATATAAACCAAATTTAGAAAGAGAAAATCAATTTAACCTTCAACAACAGGCATGTATAATGTGAGCCATTAACACAGACTTGTTTATTTTATTTTATTGGGTTATTTTACGACGCTGTATCAACATCTAGGTTATTTAGCGTCTGAATGATATGAAGGTGATAATGCCGGTGAAATGAGTCCGGGGTCCAGCACCGAAAGTCACCCAGCATTTGCTCGTACACAGACGTGTTAATTACATTTCAAGGTGAGGGCACTTCAACAATAAAGTAATATGTTTACTACACACACTGGACACATCCCTTTCTCAATTAAAATGTTTATGAAAAAAATTAACTTCAGTGCAACTTAAGGTATTTACACAGTAGTTACATGAACACAGAATAGCAGACTGTGCCCAATCAAAATTAAGACGAAACTTCAATTTTTGGTATATGTAAAGACACACCCCATTTTGAGGCAATTTTTTGGGAGGGAATAGTACATCTCATAGGCTGAGAAAACACGGTATATTTACCACGAGATTCATTTGCGTACATAAATATATGCGCATTTCAAAATGAAAACTGAACTTTATACTATTAAATAAAGAGTAAATAAAAATTGATAATTTTTTTTATCAGGTGGGAGGAGAAATTCCGTCAAAGAACTGGGATACCCAATTTGAGAGTTGGGGTATTTAAGAAATAAAATAACCTAAAGGGCTATATCCAAAACACAAGCCATCTTATTTAGCAGAAGAAATAAATTCAATAGACCGGGTATAAATCACACGAAGTTAGCTATAAATGGATCACAAATCGAGTGGAAAACTTCAGTTAAATATCTCGGAGTAACACTAGACAGACGGCTCACTTTTTCTGAACATATACTACAAAAACTCAGACTTGCCAATGCTAGAATGGTGGAGCTTTATCCAATATTAAATAAAATCAGACATCTAAACATACACACAGCTCTAACTTTGTATAAAACATTAATTAGGTCAGTAATCTATATGCTTGTCCTGCTTGGGGACATGCACCTATTACAGTCCGTAAAAAATTACAAGTTTTCCAAAACAAAATTTTAAGATTCATCACAGGACTTCCTAGAGTAACTCCTGTTAGATTGATTCATGAAGAACTAGAAATTTCGACAATTCAAGAACATATTTCAAATCAAGCCTTCTGCACGTACACCAAGTCGTACAGCAGCACAAACCCACTAATTTCTTCACTAGGAACTTACAATCCTGCATTAGATAAACATAAAAGACCTAAGAGTGTACTCCACCCTCTAGCTTGGAATGACAACGTACAAGACGAATACCAACTTGAACTCTGAACAACCATTTGACTCCTCAGACATACATGTCAATTAATGCACTAATAATGTTATTTCTCTGTTCCAGGGTCATCATGTTATTGGCTGCATAGATGCTTTGAATTCTTTGTAACTAATTAATATGTATTTTAATGTTTGAGTACTTCAAATGATGATTAAATGACAACCTCCCACCACAACATATTCATGACCCCATTTTAGCCAATTGGCTGTCGTCAGCACGACACCTCATCCTGCTCAAGGCTTTTCCGTGGTTTCCCTTGAGTAATAAGACAAATGTCGGGATGAACCCTAAAAGAAACGGGCCAAGGACCACTTCCCTTCCCCCACTCTTTCTCTTCTACTATCACAAAGAACATGCTAATTTCTTAGATAATAAACCTGTATTATTATAATAGGGGAAAATAATTATACTGTAAGTTCACAGGGCTAACGGCTTCGAAGCTGGGTACCTGGTTCTAATGAAGTGCACTGGAAGCAATTTAAAACATGGGGGCATGAGATAGTTACTCTGCCTGCCATAAAAATTCACTTCAATTAATCCCCAAGGTAAAAAAAAAAAAAAAAGGGCTGTTCACTAAGAACACTTACTGTACCTGCATTTGTTGCATTACTCCATGACATGACACATCTTGCTGGGTTCTTCACTTTACTTGACGCATCTTCCATTCCAATCTCCTCACCATAAAGAGTTATAGGTGTACCAGGCAAAAGCATGGCCACCATATTCAACCCATCCACATAGTCAGCAGATAAACGGGAAGGAACTCTAGATGAAACAGACGAGCTCAGCTGAAAATAAACAAACAAAAGTTTTATATTAATTGTTGTTGAAATAAAATTAATGGCTCCGAAAATTGAAGAAACACAAGTTTTTAAAAATTTAATATAATCAATATGATTACCATTCAATTACCTCTTATTCTTAGTAAGCACAACTACATTCTGTTATGTATATGCTACTTCAGGATTCAGTAACATTTTGACGAGGAAATTTAACTCTGTTATAGTGGAATTATTCAAAGCAAGAAATAACCATAACAACGTTGTAACAATATAGTAACTACAATGCTTCTAAATTATTAAATATAATAATTGGTTTGTATGCTATAATGTAACTCATGGAGATATAAATTTAGAAGCAAGCTGTGAAAGAATATATCACCACAGTCTAGTATATACAGTCGCGAAGCTCAATACGTAGTAAATATGCAAACATTAGATAGTTGCTCACCACTAGGATCGCTAATATTGCCTCATTATAGGCAATGCAAAATAGTACCGTCACAGTCTATTGTTTCATGCACCCTCAAAACTCAAGCTTCGTGACTGTATATAGTAGACTGTGATATCACCACAATCTAGTACATACAGCCACGAAGCTTGAGTTTATGAGGGTACCAGGAACAATAGACTGTGCAGTACTATTTCGCACTGTCTGTAATGAGGTGATAGTAGCGATTCTAGTGGTTAGCAACTATTTATGGATGCATATTTACTTCGTATTGAGCTTCGTGACTGTATATACTAGACTGTGGTTTCACTGAATCATTTACGGACATTTCTAGGTGCGAGATGAAGTTATATAACAATAGAAATTTACAGATAAATGAAACACAAGTCTTTGAAAAACTAAAAATTATCTGGATTAAAAAGGTACTAATTCTGTAATAGAAAAAGTAAGAAAATGCAAATAATTCTGGTCACTAAACTGTAAAGATGCCGAGTTTTCACTTCGAAACTTACTTCTGACATTTCGGAAATATTTATATCTCCAATTCATAGGATTGTACTCAACGAAGAAACATCTATTATGGGTTTAGAAGATACAATCCTAAGAATTGACCAAGTTAAGAAAAAATTCTCTCATAATAACGAAACCAGACATTATCTTTACAGAGAAAATATGTGACTAGTTGCAGGAAATGGGACCTGAAGTCGGATTTTTCATTTTTTTTTTTTTGTTTTGTTTTTTGTGGTTTCAAAAAGAGGATGAGATAATGAACATTTAAAAGAAAACTCATGGTTCTAGGTGCTATAGTTTTTAATATATTAACTTACTTATTGAATGTTGATAATACATTATGTAGGCCTACTTTTCGAGATAAATGCAATTAAAGTTTTCATTTGTTTTCTTGGCAACTGTAAGAAAGATTTAGGTATTTAAGAAGCACTGTGTAAAACTACGTTCTAGTTTAATATGTAAAAAAAGGCCTACAGGTAGCATGAGATGTCAAAACATAGAAATGCAGTTTTTACACCGCAAATTCGTTATTTTGTTCTCCTGTAAAATTTCCTTTCTAGACTTTAGGTCCCTTTTCGCACAACGGGTCACATACGCAATTCATTACCTACACTAAAAAAAAAAACTGCTGAGAGATCACTTAACAGGACCAGAATATTAAAAAAAAACTATTAAAATGTGGAATTTTGAGTTTTTAAAGAGTCACATTTAGCATATGATTCTGAACTGACTGATGTAAACTGTATATACTTTGACACGGAAATTGGTTGCTGTTCAGAGACTGTCCAACCTCGAAATAGCTTCGGATCATCATGTGAGCTGTGTTCACATGCATGTGTGCATAGAGATTCAAAGCCAGATTTTGTAACAAGAGCTCTATCGCTCAGTCATAAAGGTTTCATAGAGAATATGTCATTTCGTGATATACAGATACGTTGATGCTACGACTTAATTTCACCCTTGGACCTTGGTGCTTAATATTTTCCCGTGTGAATATCTTGTTAACCCGAACAACACATAGACAAATTCCCAATACAGGACAGTGACCATTTTCCGTATAAAAGGGTGTATGTATTTCACTATTTTAAAAATCCTTTTTTGATTCTGAATGGAACTTGCATAATAAACTGTAATGTAATTATTTCTGGAAAACACTTTTTCTTATTTTTATACACTTTTCTTTTTACTATAGGTAAATTTTTGTAAAAGTATTGTGCCTGTTGGTTTCAAATTTTCCAAAATGATAAATTAGCACATTAGAAAAAAAAATTACATTATGAAAGCTCACACAATGAATACGTGTCATCAGATGTTAGAATAAAACAAAAGAGTTAATTTTGATTATTAAAGTAGGCTACCTATATAATACCCTAGATCATATATGTAACAGATATGTCGGGGTTATAGGCTTTGAGGTTAACAACTTTTGTCAGGTTTACTACGCTGCCATCTAGTTGTTACATAAGGAGTCACGTCATAATACCCATTTGAATTGCATTAGCGACTGTGCTGCCATCTCGTGTTCGTTTACAGCGGACGGGTGGCAATCCTGGCGGTTGTTCTCTTCAAAGTGCTGCCGATTTTAACGTAGTGAGAAGTTATCTGTTACATATATGATCTAGGATAATACTTAAACAGGTTTTATTTTCTGATTAAGAATATCACCACTGCAAGCTTTCACAAACATATATTTCATCATTTCATTGTTGAAGTTCTAAGTATCTTGATCAAATATTTTAAGAGACATCTGTACCAAATTTAAGTATATTGTAATTTAAATTTTCATATATTACCTAACATTCACTTTACTGTAAAGTTTGGAAAAACCTCGGAAAAAACCAAACCTGATAATCAACCCAAGCGGGGATCAAACCTGCACCAGAGCACAACTCCAGATTGGCATTCTTAGTGTTTTTTATTTTAGTAGATTATTTTACGACGCTTTATCAACATGTAAGGTTATTTAGCGTCTGAATGAGATGAAGGTGATAATGCCAGTGAAATGAGTCCGGGGTCCAACACCGAAAGATACCCAGCATTTGCTCATATTGGGTTGAGGGAAAAACCCGGAAAAAACCTCAACCAGGTAACTTGCCCCGACCGGGAATCGAACCCGGGCCACCTGGTTTAGCGGCCAGACGCACTGACCGTTACT
Source organism: Periplaneta americana (assembly GCF_040183065.1). NCBI lineage: Eukaryota > Metazoa > Arthropoda > Insecta > Blattodea > Blattidae > Periplaneta > Periplaneta americana. The sequence goes on along the minus strand of NC_091124.1, from coordinate 22,212,355 downwards.
TCACAGGTGTGGACTTCTTAACAGGGGCGTATTTTGCGGGCTACCGGCGGTAGCCCAAGGAAATTACAAAAGAAAAAGTTTATAATATAACATAATGTAATAATTTTGTATTATTAGTTTTACCATAGTAATTAAAATTAAAGTAATTGTTAGATATATTTTGTGTAATAATAGGGTCAGCGGTAGCCCAAACCCTTTAATCAGTATACGCCACTGCTTCTTAATGTTGTATATGTATGAATGGATATGTTGTGGAAATCAAATTTTGATAATCTTCAGTTGGAGAAGGAACACACTTATCTCTGTTGCATTAATCTAATTTCTTTACCTGCCACGTTGGTCTAACACCTCCAGGAAGCTTTTCAAAGTACTTGAAAACTGTTCTATTAAGTTCTGATGCAGTAAAGCCATTTTTCAAGTGGGAGAATAATATACTCGTCTGGAGCATGTCAACAGCTACCCGAGAACTGTTACTAGTCTTGTCAACAATGGAGTCTATGGACAAGTTTCCTGCAATGGAGAACATCCTGGAAGACAGAGAAACAATTCTAAATAAGATCCATGCTTTACAATATCAAAGGCACACTCCCTGAACATAGTATCAATAATTCAATTATCAAATAATCAAGTTCATATAGTTATTTCACTAACGCACAGAAATTAAATCAATATGTATGTCAGCAGTATTACTGAACGAAAAATTAAACAGCAAATTCAGAACTATTTCTATTAGCTTGTTTGTAATGTATCAGCAGTGTTCCTCTATAATGTGACAGAGAATGAACTTAGAATTTTATTACTCTCAGTTAGGATTTAACTTAAATGTTTTGAGTTCAGAAGCAAACATAGTAACCAGCATGTCCCAATTCCAGTACATGTCAAATAATCTTGTATTCATAGAAATTTATTTTGGAAGTAAGTAAAAGAAAGAAAAACTAAATGTAACTCACTTAGATCCATCTGTGTAATTCTGAAAGATGCTCTTCCACTCCAACAGAACATCCACGATTCCAGGATAGTTCAATGTCTTTGTATGAAGATAGAATTCATATTCATCATGAATTGGTCCAGGTTGACGATTGATTGACTCGTCCTGCTTCTTAGGATCTTCAAGAAGATACTCAACTTTCTCCAATTGCAGTCCAGATACACCACGATCCAACCAGAACTTGAATATGTCCTATAACAAGCAACGAATACAAAAATCTTAGCAGATTATGTGCACAGTTCTGAAAACGATTAACACCATCATGCTGGAATACATCACTGAGTATATAAACCTGGGACAAATTGACGACCATTTTTGCAAAACTTGCTAACCGAAAAAACTAAATTTTACGGGAGAGACAAAACACTGTAGTAAGCAAGTTTTGCTGTATGTCTCACTTATAGCAGAAAGCAAGTTTTGAAAAAACGATCACACTTTGACACGCTACAATGAAGAGAAATAACCCAATTTCACTAAGACGCTTTGAACATCATGTAGAGGCCTGCCTTATGTTAATAAATCCATCAAAATCTCAATTATGCAAATTTTGCAGTTAGCAGGTTTTGCAAATTGTCTCACTCTCTTGTATGAGAAAGAGATATGAAAAAGAATATGTTTGACATGGAAAAAATTTTGAAATCCTAGTAATGTTGAATGGATGCCAAGTTTTGTCCCTGACAGAGCTATAGAAAAACCTACTTTGTGTGTGCGAGATAAAAATGGAAAGGAAAGTCCTACAGCTGAGACTGCAAGACGTGATAAGAAACACAGACATCCAAACAGAGTAGACGGACATGTGAGTAGGATGGACTGCAGCAGGTAGACCTATGCCTCGACCATGCGAAAAGAAGCAGAAGACGTCCAAGAAGAAGATGGTTGGACACTTTCCAGAGAGAGACTGGAGTGCAGTGAAGGAGAACAGTGACGGACAGGCAGGCATGGAAAAGACTGGAACAAATTACTAACACTATGTAAACTGTGTATAGTTTATACTGGGTATACTGGGCGTTCATTTCAAAGTGTGTCATGACGTCACTGTTGTTGGGTCACCGATTTGAAGTGAGTTTCAGCTTAAATGTTAGAGAAGTTGCCTATTATTTAAGGCGTTCTTCAATCTGAACTTGAGAACGTGTACGGTATAACTTGAACGTCGTAGCAACAGATGGCGGTCTGTACGGTCTGTGTGCTACCATAACCTCTTTCGAACTGTGTTTTGAGCCGGCAAGTCGTACGCAGGGTATTTATTATCATCGGTTGCGTACGGTAACATTCCACAACACAAATCAAATGCTCCGTGTCCATGTTGACCGTCGAAGTTAATGTAAACAAATACGTAAGTAATCGTCTTAACCCTCTCCCCATATCCCGACAGTACGTATTTCCAAACAGTTCACATTCCTGCCACTACTGGCATTACCGTACGTATCGGCACGTACTCTTCAGAATGAACGCCGTACTTGCTAGCCAACTTCTCTGCCTCTTAGATTATACACCTGAGCTGCGGAAGTGTAGGAAGATTGAATTCTCTAGGCTCATCAGCTAGCCACATGAAGGCATACAGCGAGCCAAGACACATTTTGAACTGAACACCCAGTAGTTCCTTGCATGTGTGTTGGTTTGGATGGTTTGTTTCCGTGTTTAGTTGATATAATTTATGTGTTTAATTGTATAGTTTCTGTGTGTTTAGTTGGTATAGTTTTTTTGTGTGTTTAGTTTGAATAGTTTGTGTGTTTAGACTGTGTACAATGTGTGTTCAGTTTGTACAGTTTTTGTGTGTTAAGACTGTATAATTGATGTGTTCAATTTCTATAGTTTTTTGTGAGTTTAGTTTTGATAGTTTGTGTGTGTGTTAAGACTGTATAATTGATGTGTTCAATTCTTCAATTTCTATAGTTTTTTGTGAGTTTAGTTTTGATAGTTTGTGTGTGTGTTAAGACTGTATAATTTATGTATTCAGTTTGTATAGTTTTTTTGTGATATTTAGTTCGTATAATTTATGTGATTAGTCTGTATACTTTTTCGTGTTAGTTTGTATAGTTTAATAATAATAATAATAATAATAATAATAATAATAATAATAATAATAATAATAATAATAATAATAATAATAATAATAATAATATCATCATCATCATCATCTTCCTAACAAGTATTAGGCCAAGTGGCCTGTTACGGTCTCAAGCTAGAATTTTCAGTCCATCTCTTCTTTGGACGGCCTAGAGATCTTTTGCCATTTGGATGGTAATGAAACAGTGTTTTTGGAATTCTGCATCGATTCATTCGTTCGAGATGACCCTTCCACTAAGTTTATATTTGCTGATGAACTGTATAATGGGTTCTATTTGAAGTTCTTGCATTATGTCCTCATTTTTTTATGATCCCAGCGAGTATATCCAGCTGTTGCTCTCATGACCCTCATCTCACTTGCTGTTATTCTACTGACATCTTTATTCTTCACAGTCCACACTTCACTACCATAGCTTAATACTGGCTGTGCTAAGGTTTTATACAAGCCTATTCTTGTGTGTCTTTGTACTAGTGAAGGTTTCATGATTTTATTAATGATCCCCATTGTTTTATTATATTTACATTAATAATAATAATTATTATTATTATTTATTTATTTAATCTGGCAGAGCTAAGGCCAGTAGGCCTTCTCTTCCACCCAGCCAGACTCTAATTCTAATTGAATACAATTGGTTACATAGTTATTACATTAATATCTAGACCACAAAACAACATGAAAGTAAATAATGAAAGTTGGATAAGTAATGTTAGTGTGACAATAATAAACATTGGTAAGAAATAGTGATGATAATAATAATAATAATAATAATAATAATAATAATAATAATAATAGTAATAATAATAATGAATAATTTAAATATTTATTCTGTGATATATATAACCATTAAACGTTGAGAAACCTGAAACAGCTATTATTGTTACCAAGAATTGTTAGAAAAATATTTTGTTAGCCTATTCTTAAATTGGTTTGATGTCTGACAGTCCCTGACATTACTCGGTAGGGAATTTCAAAGCCAAGGAACAGCCACAGTGAAAGAAGAATATGAGGATGTTCGGTGGGAGGGAATGGATAATATTGAGGAGTGTTGTGATCGTGTGTCTAGGTTATGATGGGTGGATAAATTTTGAAAACGAGATGCAAGATAGACAGGAGTGGAGAAATGCAATATGTGAAAGAGAAGGGAAAGACAGTGGATTTTCCTACGATCTTCTAGACGGAGCCAGGACAACATTTCGAGGGATGGTGTTACGTGATCAGCCCGGCGAATATTGCAGACGAAACGGACGGACATATTATGAACACGTTGCAGTCTCTGCGCTGAAGTAACGCTTAGGTCAGTAAGCAGAATATCACAGTAATCGAAGTAATCACGAGTGTTTGCACTTACATTTTTTTCATGGAAAAGGGTAGAAAATTCTTCAATCGCCTAAACAAGTGCAATAATGAGAATAATTTTTTGCAGGTTTCTGCAACTTGAATGTTCCAATTTAAACTTTTACCCATATAAATACCTAGATTCTTTACTGATTCACTGAATGGAATTTCGGTGCCGTATATTTTAATCGGGGACAAATTTGGTATGGTAATAGTGCTTAACAAACGTGAATGGCCCACAATGATTGACTGTGATTTTTCTGGATTTAGTTTATGTGGTTAGTTTGCAAGTGTATAGTGTAAGCTATCTTGGATTGGCTCCCCAAGTGTAGTAAACATTCAGCTCACCCTACACTGCTGTAGGAAGCTGTTGCCCTTATGGGATTCAGGTTTTTCATATTTCATTATAAAACAAAATGAAACCGCATACTACAGATCGTAAGCTTTACTTTTGAAGAATTACAATGAACTTTTGGTCCATGTATGGGAGCAGTCATTTCAGCTTGGCAACAAAAGGGGAGAGGTCAGATGTTGTTCATGTTCGCAACGACATACATGTATGTGCGAACAGTTTCCAGTTATAAAATTAAACAAGGGCAAAGGTCACATATATGCAATATATGTCCCTTGATGATAAGTCAAGACTTCCAACATCATGAAGTTCATTAACAAAGCAGAATAAAGAAATTAATTTAACAACTTCTCTTCATAAATGTTACATTCGTCTTATTTTGCAATTCTTATTAAATTTCTATATTCAATACACCAAAACTGTGCCACACATCTTCTCTCCTGCGTCTCTCATTTTCAAAATGAATTTAATAATTCCTTCCTTTCATGTGAGTTGTATACTCGTTGTGTTCAGTTTTCCTGGCTAAGTATTTGATTACTTTTGTTCATGGGATTTCCTGACGATCATGTTTATTACCATTTCGATTATTATTCTGTACTTTGGACAATTTTTTGAAAATTTGTTTCTTTAAGGTTCTTCAGCTGGTTTTAAAATAGATCACACAATGATCGTAGTTTTTTAAAAAAGTTAAATCTACACAAGACCTTGTACTAAATTTGCATAGTCCCACGACATTCTATCTTTCTGTGGTATTTGTTTAGGACTAGAATGTATTACAATATTACGGTATGTGTTTAATGCCTTCAATTTCATTAGTTTTCTTCTGCGAAATAGTACGATTTTCCAATTCTAAGAAGAAAAACAAACAATGCAAGCAGAATTTCTTCTTGATACCATAGTACACTGCTGTTCCAACAGCATATTATCATCGTTGATTTTATGAAATCTTCTATACGACTTTACAGGAAATAATTTTTCAGGAGGGAAAAAAATTAATTAAAAATCAATGGGTCTACTATGAAGTAATTCGGTAGAAAATGTTGGTGAGTATGACGAACATAAATGACATAATCGAAAATCAGAGTAGGCCTATTGATTTTTAATTCATTTTTTCTTCCTCCTGAAAAATTATTTTCTGTAGTCATATAGGAGGTTTCATAAAATCAATGACGATATCTTATAGTACACTGGTTCCTCCTTTTCTAGCATCTCCTGCCACTACACTAAAAGAACCAAATCTGTACATCTTTGCTCTGCTATGTAACAATGTAACACAATAATTCTTCAACAAAAAAAAAAAAAAAAAAGAAGTATGGAGTGCAAAACCTATGACAAGAGGTTTTGGCAGGTATCATTACTACGCTTTCTAAAGACCTGCATTATTAAAGCTATGTAAAATTTATCTGATTTTGAAAGAAAATTATGTCAGAATTTTAAATTCTGTAAGTTTCTTCAGGAAATACAAACTTTTCATAGATTGAAAAGAATTTAATTTGCAATTTCAATTACAAGTATAACGGGCAAATTGTGCCAGAATCTTGTCTTTATGACTCCTTCACCCTTCAGTATCTAGTAGGATAGGAACCTAACGATCTTTTATTACAAATACTTTCAGTTTTCTCACAAACGAAATTGAAACAAGTCAGGAGATATTAAGCTGAAAAAATTATTTTCTATGTACAGTATTATGTAGTTTTGAAACACAGCATGTACAGTCTTAGAAAAAGTTGTCGCACAGCTACTTCATAAGTTCCAGAAAAAAGGCAGTGCACATGATAAGGCATACAACGAAACAAAACTAATTTTATTACCTCAACTAGTCTTTCTTTTGTAAACCAGGTCGTGTGTCCTCTGATCATACGCACTGCGTCCTTCCTGGGATTTATGAAGTATCTGTGTGACTAAACTTTTTTCTAAGACTGTACATAAGACATTATGTTTGCACTGCTTCAACATCTCAGTTCTTGCAATGTCAACCCTACTGACATTATTAGTCATTTGGAGCTGCAATTACGGACTAAAAATTAAAACAAATAAATAAAAAGTAAGAACTGTAGTTTTTTTGGTACAGCATTCTTTGAATTTCGTGAAAGCAAAATGTGTTCTGTAAGTTCATTGAAGGAAAATGTTATATTTTGAACAGAAATTAAAAACACAAATTCATTGTTATTGATTAAAACAGACACATGACAGCAACGTTTACATACATCATAATGAAATGAGACAAATGCAGCATAACCACAATCGCACTGTTTTCTATACAAAAAGTATAAAGGTTCACAAAAACATCTGTATGTTCTGATAAAAGAAGTGCAGTTATAATAAGTCTAAGTAAAGTCAATACTGAATTAGTGCCAATGCCCTTACCCAAGCATTATCTATGAAAAACAAACTTGAGATAGAGAGGGGCAACATAAGATAACCTAACAGAGATGCACTGCCTCACTTCTGTAACTACTGACCTGGACTACTTAAGTGGCAGCAAGACAAACGGTTTCACGACTAAAACCAATAGTAACACCTTTCACATCAAATGCACTATATAATTTTTAGTATTTGTTAAATGAAATTCTAAGGAAACCAACAAATATCTTCTCAGTACTTTATATTTTAGAACTTGAAATTATGTACCGAAATATTTATCTTGTCAACGGATAAAACATATAAAAAATGTCTCTGACTTCAATCACCTTTAGGAGCTTGTTCTTATGTTTATAATCAGAAAAAAAAAAAAAAACACAAATTCCCCAAAATTATATATACAGGGTGTTTAAAAAATACGGGGCATAATTTCAGCTATGTATTTCCCACATGTAGACAACCAAAATAATTCATTACAACATGTGTCCGGAAATGCTTCATTTCCGAGTTATGGCCTTCACAACATTGAAATTCACCGGAACGTTTTTCTTTCCGCAGGTCGTTGTCATTACAGAAGATGTTCAAAATGTCCACCTCCTGCTTGAATACAGACCTCACATCGATGTCTCACTGATCTGCGAACATGATCCCAAACTCCAGGAGTATTGCGTATATCCTCAGAACATGCCACAATTCGATTCCAAAGGGATTCCAAATCAGGCACCGGAGACAAATAAACCAATGATTTTAAATGGCCCCACAAGTAGAAATCGAGAGGGTTCAGATCAGGTGAGCGTGGAGGCCAAGCAATTGGGCCACCTCTACCTATCCATCGATCAGGAAACCTTCGATCCAAGTACCGGAGAGCTGTACGACTGAAGTGTGCAGGAGCGCCATCATGCAAGAAGTGAATGTGTTGACGATTGATCAGTGGAGTGTCTTCTAAAACATGAGGTATGGTGTTTTCCAGGAAGTTTGTGTACGCCTGCCCCATAAGTCTGTTTAGCCTACAAGTACATGGGTTCCAACTAATCAATCACCAATGTAACCGGCCCACATGTTGAGGGAGAACCGCACCTGGTGATGAGATGGAACAGTTGCACGTGGGTTTTCATACTCCCATACATGCTGATTATGGAAATTTGTTATGCCATCTCGTGTGAACTGTGCTTCATCTGTAAATAATACTAAGGCAGGAAAGTTCGGATTTACACCACACTGCTGCAAGAACCACTGACAGAACATAACTCGTGCAGGGTAATCTGCTGGTAACAGGGCCTGTACACGTTGCAAATGATAAGGATACAATAAAATTGATACTCTTTCAACAGTCTCCAGACAGTCGTATGAGGAACATTGACTTGCAACGTTACCCTTCGTGTGCTGATAGAAGGAGTCATGTTCACAGCCTCCAGAATCTCCTCCTGTACTTCTGGAGTTGTAGATCTTGGTCGTCCCCTTCCCAAACCAGGAGAGTTAAATTTTCCATACTCGCACAGACGGTAATGGAGACGTACAAATGTCTTCCGATCTGGACATTGTCGCTGTGGGTACCTCTCCTGGTACAAATGACGAGCCAGCGCAGCATTGCCGTCCGCCTTACCGTACATGAAGTGTATCTCTGCCAGCTCTTGATTTGAATACATGTCGCACAGTCTAACGCCTACACAACACTGAATGTAACCTTCGCCTCGGAATGAACTGTCAGAGTGCCCTCTTAATGTCTCCTTTGACGGCAACGACCTGCGGAAAGAAAAACGTTCCAGTGAATTTCAATGTTGTGAAGGCCATAACTTGGAAATAAAGCATTTCCGGACACATGTTGTCATGAACTATTTTGATTGTCTACATGTAGGAAATACATACCTGAAATTATGCCCCGTATTTTTGAAACACCCTATATAATAACATCATCTTCACGTAGCCACAGTTTGGCCCATTTCGGTCCCATATTAGAAGTCGAGAAGTCTCTTCAGTGGTCTCCCGGGGTCTAATTTTTTAGTAATCTAGGATATCTGTTGTGGGCATCCTGTTCCCATGTTGTATCCATTTTGACTTATAATTAAAAATTTGTTCACAGGCTGATGTCATTCTCAATTCTTCTAACATTTCTATATTTGTTTTGTAGTCATTCCATTTATAAATACTTAATTTCTGCCACAGTTATTCTTCATTTATCGTTTGCCTTGATTGTCCAGTTTTCACAATTGTACAGTAAAGTCGGAAGAGCCAATATGTTATACAATCTTATCCGGGTTTAGTTAAAGTTTGTTTTGACTTAAACACGTTGTTAATGACACCTGTTACCTTTATGAAATTGTTTAATTTATGGATTAATATCAAATACAGTTTCATGTGAAACAATATATGAAACTGAATTTGATATTAATAAATATAGATTATATAATATAAAAATAACAATTATTATTTTGTTTCATAATTTAATAAAAATAATGGTTATGTAAACCAAAAATAAGGAATACCTTTTAAAACTTCAAAGAAAAGATCCTTTAAAACTGTTAACGGCTTTATTAGTTCTGATTCTGAAGCAGAAGTTCATATGAAGAGGGCAGTGGAGAGGGAAGGGAAGAGAGGGAGAGAAAAAAGGGAAGAAAATGTAGAGCGAGGATGGGAAAGAGGAGGGGAAGGGAGAGGAGAGGAGAGAGAAATGGAAAGATAGGAAGTGAGAGACAGGGAGATGAAGGAAGGGGAGGAGAGGAGAAAGTAGAGAGAAAGGGAGAGAGACTGAAAGAGATAAGACAGCGAAACAAGACACAGTGAAAATGGAGTAAAGGGATGGCTAGAGAAACAAAGTAGAGGAGACAGATGAGGGGGTAAAGAGAGAAAGACAGACGAGATAAGCAGAGAAATTGACATATAAACAGAAAAGTAAATTAAGGAAATGTGAGGGAATGAGAAGGCAAGGGAAGGTAAAGAAGGGTGAGAAAGAGGCGTAGGGGAGAAAGAAAAAGAAATGAGAATGGGGAAGATAGACAAAACGGGACAGAAGAAATAAGTGGGTAAGAGTTAAGACTGGAGGAGGGAGAAAGAGGTAGAGGGAAAAGAAAATTGGCAGATTTTGTACTATGAACTTTCAACTACGGTGATAACATACGAAGCAATGTCTGATAACCAAGTATACGTACTTAAATGACGAAGTCCGACAAAGCTTATGTAACTATTACAAAACCAGAGATAAAACTATTAACTACCTACCTTAAATTCTTCAATGACTGACGGGTTTGTGAAATTGAGGTCAGGTTCATCTACACTGAACTGATGCAGATAGAATGCTTTCCTCACGTCACTCCATGTCCATGCAGAATCTCCAGTCACGCTTTTCTGTAGGGAAAGAAATTTCATTCACAGAACCTTCAGTTTTATTTAACTGGAACATATATGTGTAAAATTTATACTATGCGACCTCCAGATGTTTAATTCCGCTTTTCATCAGATATTTATATTCTATGTGCATATGGCCAGGGCCGTCGACAGGGAGGGGCAAGGGGGGCAAATGCATAGGGGCTCGTCAGCTTAAGCAAGCCTAAATTTTTGTTAAGAGCATTTGCGTAATTACTAATATTACAGTTTTAGTCACTTGCCGCCAATATAAGAAAATTTCTTACGAGTTTTGAATTTTACTATTACTGTACTGTATCGTGTATTTAGGCCTATGCCCTTTAAATACACCACCAATCTTCTTAATGTATCCAGCTGTTTGCTGACAACATAAAGTCCACTATAGTCCACTGTAAATACTATTACAAGGAATATGATTCTGGAATTCTGGAATTCGCTACCTGCTAGCATCAGGGACTGTCGAAATAAAATTGAATTCAAACGAAAACTTACTAGGCACTTGGTCAGTAATTGATTTCTTGTAAATAGTTTCTTTAATCTATCACAAAATATTTCAATATTGAGTAATTTCATCACTATACAATTTTGTTATTCTAGATTTAATTTGTAATTCAGTAAATATAAAATATTCTTTGTTTCTCTATGATAAATTATCTAGCTTTAATTATTCAGGTAATCTTTTCGTACTTTGATTTTGTTGTAATTGTAATTGTAAATTTAATACTAATTGTAATGTTATTTGTAATTGTAATTATAAATGTAATACTAATTGTAATTTTATTGTTCATATTGTAGTTGGAATCTCTGGTAGAGGGGCAGAGAAGGCCTCACGGCCTTATCTCTCCCAGGTTAAATAAATTAATACTAACGATTTAATAATGTTACTTTTTACATTGCTGAATGTAGATTTAGATCTAGATAATTGAAAAGTTTTTCACTGAAATTTATTACGTATCCCCAGCTAAGGGTTTCTGAATATGTATTTCGCAAAATGTTTTCTACGGAATGAAAACTGTATATTATATTTAAAAGTTTGTTAGTGCATCATTATTTATTCTGTGTAAATTTATTATATTCAGAACAATAGGTTAACTTAGTTATATACAATAGAAGTAATATAATATAGTTATATGAACACGTTTTAATGATTGAATAAAATTAATAAAATCGGTTAAAAACCATTAAAAAGTGTTCATATAACTGTATTATATTACTTCTATTGTATATAACTATCTCACTCATGAACACTGTTGCATCTGACCTAGCTTATGCAATTTAATAGGTTAACTTGTTTGAATGGGCCCTAATCACAAGAATGCATAGGGGCTCATAAATACTCTCGGCAGCCCTGCATATGGCTTTAGGTGCATTGCAATTAGTGTAGCTCTCTATTTCTGTCACTTCTCATATAACCAATCAGGCTCCCACTGCATGTATTTTATCAAAACTCAGATCTAGAAGTTATGCAGAAATGTATAAATCAAAAACAAATTTGGTTAAAATCAAACGTTTATCTTCATGTAGATTCATGACAACATTTACTAATATTTAAAATCTAATTATCATGTAATAAATTTCTTCAGATTTGTATTTAAAATCTTTTACCTCCATTTCCAGATGGCAAATTTGTGAACTTCTCCAAAAAGTTAATAGGACTAGTTGTGCATTACAGAATTTTGTAGCTTTGTATAGAAACAGAATAAATACGCTGCAGTTTGGACTTAGACTCTTTCAAGATCACGATTATGATTTATTTCCATGTTGTGTTTATACATTACCGAGTTCTAAAATTGAATTTCACGTACGATTATTTCAGACTGAAACACTTCATGAATAGAGAACACATACCCAGTTATTTGGAGGCTTTCGTTTTCCATCAGGATCAAAACTTCCAGAACCTGAGGACCAGACATAGTAATCCCTGTACTCAACTTCATTTTTCTCTGAACTAACAAACCACGGATGTTTCTTGCTGGTATGATTTGGTATGAAGCTCATCACGAGATGAAGACCTGTGAACACAAAAAAAAATATATATACAAAACTCCTCAACATTAAATTATTAAACGGGTGTAAACAAACAGTTTTCTACATTAGAAATGCTCACCTTTGTCCTTCATAGCTGACAACAAAGCATCGAATTCCGCAAGAGTTCCAAATTTAGGATCAACATCTTTGAAGTCCTCAACAGCTTCATCTGGTCCACCTTCAGAAAGCTTCAGTATTGGTGAGATTGCAACTCCCTTAATTCCTAGTCCACCGATATAATCAAGTTTGGATTGTAGACCTAGTGAAAAGACATTTTAAAATGCAGGATTCAATAAGAGGAAAAATTACAGTCACCTTACAACCGAAACTACAGTATATTAATCACTAGGGACCGGATTTTTATGTAATATCAAGATGTGAAATATGTACATATTTATGTAAGAAAAATAAGCTGATTATGTACCAAAATATGTAAAATCATGAAAATATTTAATATCAATATCTGGCAGGTATAGGATAGGTAAGACTCTCCAGTTGTGATTTTATAGAGCACCCGACTTTTTTACCGCACACTTGACACATTACTATTTTTCTATCTGTAGTGAAAGCTTCGTCCATTGCAATCCATGATTTTATTTTTGTTCTTAGGGTTGAAGATACAGGGGCCATTTTATTTAGTTAAAAGCAGTAGATAAACTCACTTGCACTTTATACTGTAAGTACTAAAACTAGAGAACTGAGTGATAAGAATTACAGTTTGTTCCTTTACTCCAGCTTCTTTTCAAAAGTCTGCTACTTTATTGCGCCTCATGTCAGACTTGACACGGGTTTTCCCTGGAAGGATTAGGAAGAGGGTGGGTAAGGTTGCAAATTACATGGGAACGGCTTATTAAGACGTGTGCAGAACAATTATAGTTCGAGACACAACATGTCATCCTCGTTTCACTCCACCGCATGAAGGCAACGCTACTTTCTGAGTGATTTTTACAATACAAGGTAGTTGTAGAGAAAGGTTGCCTTTTATTCACTTATATTTATAGTGAGTGGTATGGGGAACTAAGAATGTTATGTTTCGTCCCGAAATATATCCTTTCTTGGGTAGGTAAAAAGGCTTTTTAAATCTGTGTATTTCAAATTGTAAACTTCCACAGCAGAAGTTCTTTTTTTTTCCTTTTAGAGAAGTAAAAATGAATAAAACCCCTAAATATGTAGATTTATGTAATATCAAGCCATAATATGCAATGTGGGGTAAATATGTAAAAATATGTAGTATCAAATTTTAATACATTAATGGTAATTACAAGATTCGCAAAGATTTGTTATTTATATACGGTTAGGTTGAAAGGAATATAATATGTAATTACATAAAAATCCGGTCCCTATTAATCACCTATGTTCCTATATAAACTAAGCCATAACTATAAAGATGGCTAATTTGTAAAATAACAGACGGTTTTTTTCTTCATAAATATCAATAGCTGAAGAAGATTTTACCACAGTCTAGTATATACAGTCACGAAGCTCAATACGTAATAAATATGCATCCATAGATAGTTGCTAACCACTAAGATCGCTAATATCGCCTCATTACAGACAATGCAAAATAGTACTTGTATAGTCTATTGTTCCTAGCACCCTCACAACTCAAGCTTCGTTAGTGTATATATTAGACTGTGATTTTACTTAATTCATGAAAACAAGTTTTAAAGAAAATAAGACTTGCACACTTTTCATATTTTATTAATATTCGTATTTGTTTCTAAACCCCATGAATATTAAAATTGTTTATTTAGAAGAGTTTCAAACTATACTTCTTCCATGTAAATGATTTTAAACACTGCATCTGTTTGCTTGTTGTCTTTGATTTAAGCATATTGGTTTGAATGCATAAGTGTAATTAAAATAGGCCTACAAAAGTACTGGACTCTTACATTTACAGAATAGCACTTTATTATGTAACACACTGTAAGTCTTTGCTCTGTTTGGGATGTTTCACACTCTTCTTATGTGCAGGACTTTTAAAACTAGTGTCACCACAAGTACTGGTATCAAATATCCCACAACATTTTCTATGAAGTTTTAAATTGTATGTACGCATGCCTACTCTCAATAAGAGAAGAGGGAATTTTTCTTTTTAAATTTCGTTTTCAGAAACGTTTCCTAAAAAGAGCAATTGAAAATTAACTTCGGAGCTTCTGTAACTTGTATGATTTTTTTTAAGAACTTGTCCCCGTCATATGTTCTACAGAGTGAGTCGATAGTCTGCAAATATAGGATATGTTCGATGCGTCACCCACCCTGTTCAATGTACAATTGCACACTGTTTTTGCCAGTTTAATTTTACGACGCTTTATCAACTGTTATGATTATCTAGCATCTGAGTGAGATAAATGTGATAAAGCCAGTACCGAGAGTTACCCGGCATTTGCTCTTATTGGGTTGAGGGAAAACCCTGAAAAAACTTCAACCGGTTAACTTTTCCAACCAGAATTTGAACCCGGACCTGCTCGTTTCATGGTCAGACATGCTAACAGTCCACAGCGGTGGACTAGTAGTTATTATCTATTACAAAGGAAGATACTTTTCTTTAAATTGCAATTAAAATTTTCTTCAGCCACCAGTGTAGCTCAGTCGGTGGAGGTGCTTGCCTTCTGACCCGGAATTATGCTCAGGCATGGGTTAGATTTCCGCTTGGGCTGATTACCCGGTTAGTTTTTTTTCCGAGGTTTTCTCCAACTGTAAGTCGAATGTCGGGTAATCTATGGTAAATCTTCGGCATAATCTCACCAAATACCATAACACTATTAGGTACCTATCCCATTAATAGGGATACCTAATAGTTGATACAGCGTCGTTAAACAACTAAAAAAACTGCTTTATTAATACAAATGTATGTGTTCATTTGTTCGCATCTACATCATGTTAACAGCAAGTGCATGTAAATTACGTAGAGTATCGTGTAAGTAGGATAAAAAGTTAAAACTAACCCTAAGTCTGGAAACTGGAAATGCACTGTAAAGTGGGGGCAAATTTGATAAAAACAAAAGAGTGAAAATAAAATAAACCATAACATCACCCCCATTTATGACTTAAAATAATAAAGAATATCGGTACTTTAATTGAGAAAAAATGATTAACTTTAAAAACATGCTCTGTGCATCTCTATGATATAGTTTAAATTCTTTGTCTTTATGACCAAGTTTATCTCAATTTACAGTATGGAAAAATCATTTCAAAGCAAATAGAGAGGGAGTAGGTACGTCAAGTGATACACCGTAACCTATAAGGTCTTCCATAAAAAATCTTGCCCCCCCCTCCTCCAAGCAAAAATTCAAATGACACCTCTGTTTAAGCCCTATCTAATCTTTGTTAATTTCCTCTGCTTTCACTTTTGCTACAGACTATACTCAGAATGCTATGTTTGACATTTCAATCTCGTTGTGCACGCATGCATGACAACTCTAATACACAACGTTCTGTGTAGCAGCATTTTACACCAGATCTAACAATGTGGGAGAAAGTTTTACAAAAAAACGACTGTGAAAAACGTCAAGGACTTTAGAGTCTTAGAGACAACATTATCCATCGTTTTATCATACACTGTCCTTATGTCACAAGAGACAATAATCATTTTACAGGACCATGTACTCACATTTATATAACCTAAAAATAATATCCAATTAGTCACGGTTAACACTTCCCAAGACGACATTAATAGCAGGGGGAACTTCAGAGTACATGAACAGAGACATAAAACTGTCAAGGAGAGTAAGGCCGTGTCTCAAAGCTACATTTTCATCTGAAGTGAACTAGATTGTTGACTAAATAGCCGGATGTGACATCAGAAGTTACGATCCAAAGCTACGTAGTGAACAGCAATCAAGTCCGTAGTAGCTAGTAAACGAAAATGCTTCCTTGATTGTTGACTTGTATACTAAACAAAAATGGATACCTCATTAACAATTGGGGTTATGAAACCCGATGATGCTTTGGAAATAAAATGTGAGTCCAATGTAGAATAACACGTTAACTTGGAACATGGACATTGTTGGTATTTGCATTACATTTTTTTAATATTGTAATATTTCAGGCTCTTACCTTTTTCACATTTATTTCGATTGCTGACAGCCAAACGTAATTTTCATAAATACCTTTTGAACATCTTTTACAATTCTACATCTTTCTACGTTTCTTTTCTAACGTCTCACGAAATTACCATTCAGCTCATAAACCTGAGACTTAAGTTTCATGAACTGTTTACTGGAAAACTGTTTATAAACAAAGAATTCGAATTTCCAAAAAATAACAGCTGATAACTCGTAATTAAACTGCATTAGAACACTGCCTTCTTAATTTAGTGCTATACCGTAATTTCATGGCTGTGAGAAAAATAGTCTATGAAGAAGGCCATGATTCCAGCATACATGTTCAAAGCTCTCTAGTGTGTAGTTTATAAGCCAGCTAGTTCCTAGTTATTAGCATGTAGTATAGACTTGAGCTTTGAAACACGGCCTAAGGCATTCTCGCTTATGACCTCTACTCACGCCCAATAAAGCTTGAACACATTCAATGTTACAGAATTTTAATGGTAGGTACACCTACAACATTTGGGGCACAAAATAGGAAACGGCAAACTTCATATGTATTTTGCACCTACTGCGATGATGAAAATGGCTTACTCAGGCCGTGTCTCAAAGCTACATTTTCAGCTGAAACGAACTAGATTGTTGACTAAATAGCCGGATGTGACAACAGAAGTTACGATCCAAAGCTACGTAGTGAATAGCAATCAAGTCCGTAGTAGCTATTATAGTAAACGAAAATGCTTGCTTGTTTGTTGACTTGTATACCAAACAATCATGGATACCTCATTAACATTGGGGGTTATGAAATCTAACGATGCTTTGAAAATAAAATGTGAGTTCAATGTAGAATAACACATTAACTTGGAACACTGCCATTGTTGGTATCTGCGTTACATTTTTTTTAATATTGTAATATTTCAGGCCCTTACTTTTCCACATTTATTTCGATTGTTGATAGCCAAACATAATTTTCATAGATATGTTTTGAACATCTTTTACAATTCTACATCTTTCCAAGTTTCTTTTCTAGTGTCTCAGGAAATTACCATTCAGTTCATAAACATGAGAATTAAATTTCTTGAACTGTTTACTGGAAAACTGTTTATAAACAAAAAGTTCGAATTTTCAAAAAATATCAGCTGATAACTCGTAATTAAACTGCATTAGGACACTGCCTTCTTAATTTAGTACTATACCGTAATTTCATGGCTTTGAGAAAAATAGTCTATGAAGAAGGCCATGATTCAAGCATACATGTTCAAAGCTAGTGTGTAGTTTACAAGTCAGCTAGTTGCTAGTTATTAGCATGTAGTATATACGTATGAGCTTTGAGACACGGCCATATTACAGTGATACAACACAGCTGCTATATACAGTAATGTATTTAAGATACAAATTAATACAAATATAACTAAATGTATGACTGTTTTGGAACAAGTACCTAATTTCTCACGCCTTCTATTCTGTAAGTGAATTCATGACATTCAATAACACTTAATGAAATTGATACTAAAACTATGTGTTGTAGGCTACTAGTAGACTATATTGTAAATCTCGTCTGTATATATATATATTTCATCTAGACTGTGACTATAAATTAAGACTTTATAATAGTATTAAGTTTTTTGACTTGTTCCATATTCTAGCTGTAAAGCAATGTATGAATTAATACAAATATAACTAAATGTATGACTGTTTTGGAACAAGTACCTAATTTCTCACGCCTTCTATTCTGTAAGTGAATTCATGACATTCAATAACACTTAATGAAATTGATACTAAAACTATGTGTTGTAGGCTACTAGTAGACTATATTGTAAATCTCGTCTGTATATATATATTTCATCTAGACTGTGACTATAAATTAAGACTTTATAATAGTATTAAGTTTTTTGACTTGTTCCATATTCTAGCTGTAAAGCAATGTATGAATATCATGGAATGTTAATAAATACAATACAATACAATACACTAAGATACAAATTGGAAGTGGAAGAAAAAATAATCTAACATATCAGAATTTAATCATTTAGGAGTTCAAATAACAAATAAGAATTTAAAACAAGAAGTAAACAAACAAACTGATAAAGAAGAGCAAATCTCAGGATGCATGAAGGATCTCATACAGCGTAACGAACATCTGACAGTAGCAAGTTAAGTTCATATTTAAAAAGCATCACTTCAGCCAATTGTATCTATGCATTCAGCAGAGACCAGAACAAATACACAAAAAAAAAAACTAAAGAAATGGTAAGCTCTTGTGAAATGAACGTTATTTGACAGAATACACAATACAGAAACTGACATTACACTCCTGTAGGCTACTTAATGGAAGTGATAAAGTATAATATTAAGGTAAATAATATTAATATCTGTAAAGAAACTCATACACACAATACATGGGTAAAAACATGTTCTTCGCAATAAACATCATAACCTGGAACTTTACACAATTTCAAACCATTTGAGACAGAAGGTAAAATCTTCAACAAATTCCAAGACGGAATTGAACATTATAGGCTACAAAACAAGATCTTTAATAATAAAGTGAAATATCCCTTGATAAGTGTATACTATTCAATAAAAGAATTCATGGATGACGGTTTTTCTTTTTATAACTGAAGACAATATGTCTAATTGTTATTGTAATCTATTATGCATGTGGGTCTATATGAGTTTTCAGGCTTTCACGGTGACTGATTAGAATTAGGCTTTTGGGTAATCCACTGTGTCCTGGAACTTTACATTTCCAACATTTCGAAACTACATACAGGTTCTATCATCAGGGTAAAAGGTACGACCAGAGAGGTAGGTTGCTCTGTTGGACTTGTTAAGCCAGGCTAATCCGGATGCTGGAACTTGTATGTAGTTCTGAAACGTTGGATATGTCAGGTTTCAGGACACTGTGGAATACTCAAAAGCCTAATTCTAATAGGTATTAATGTAATATGTAGTATTTATTATTTTTATATAGAGGATTTCACGATAAGAAAAAAGCATTGGGCATATGAAGCTATTCCATCAAATGACCAGTTTCCATAGAAACGCCTACCTACTACATAGCTTGTACAATGCATTAGGCAAGGCCTATAAAACCAATGCCAAACTTAGGTAGATTTATATCTTACAGCCTTACATTATTATGTATTAATATTACAGTACTGTATAATATGTTAAGTTGACTTGTCCTTACAGATCAATCTATAGGATCAATAAAATATTATATTATTATTATTATTATTATTATTATTATTATTATACATTATATTACTAAATTAGTTAGGGCAGAAAGAAATGTTAGAAGGGACACAGTAAAATATGAGGAAAAATAAACTATCAAGGAGAGTTGAAATGATCTGCCCTCAGACGGAAAAAGAGAAGAGAAATGCCACCTAAATGATGGGTGGTGAGTGGGTGATCATCAGCAGACGAAGAGGTTTTAATTTGGAAACAAACAGGATGCACATCTTACAAAAAAAGAAGAGAAGAAAAAGAAGAATAGGTTGCTGAACATGTTATAGGCCTAATATTGTTTTCTGAATGTCAGCTACATATTTGACGTGGGTATAGGTCTACCTATTAAATGGTTAAATGGGTAATTTCCTAGAAGACGGGCAAAATCCAACATGGCTGACGAAAACTACCAAAACGTTCTGCCAACTATGAAATTCAAATGTCACCAGACATCACAAAATCAAAGATGGAAAATCAAACATATATTCATATTTTTAAAGAAGAACAAGCCCTTCAAAAAACGGAAATATGTTTAATTTTTCATCTTTGATTTTTATGCTGTTTGGTGGGATTCGAACTTCGTAGTTGGTAGTACTTTTCTGGCAGTTTTCGTCCTCACTTTACCCCCACAAATCACTAAAACACAAAACAAAACAATAATTTATCACCTCATCAAACAAAATTCAATCCTCATTGACGTCTTCAATGACAACCACTTACTTCACTTCCATTATGACACAGGCTTTAAGGCTATCTAAACTTAAACCATGCAGCCAACAAAGAACTAAACCAACACTTTGTCGTACAGTCAAGTTCACATAAATAACCATGTATTGACACAAAATGAAATTCTCTTTGAACTCTTATTACACCTTAACTTGCACGGAAAATTCAGTAAATAATTCCTTGGAACCATAAGAACAGTTTTCTCTTCAACAATCGACACAATTCTTATTCACCAGCGAAAGAATAAACCAAAATCGACACAAAATTTAGTACTCTGTTCTATATTCACACATCTTTCACAGATATCATAAAATGACAAACTTTCAATAACTTTGGCCATCAAACACAATATAATACCACTCACGTCAAACAACCAAGAACAACTTACTGACGTCATTATCCATTCAAAATTAACGAAAATTCTAGAACAAATGATGATAATCAAATTGAAGGAAAATCACAAAATAACAAACTCCCAATAGCTTTAGCCATCAAAACAGTATAACACCACTCACGTCAAACAACCAAGAACAACTGACAACGTCATTACCCATTCAAAATTAACAAAAATTCAAGAACAAATGACAACTATAACCAATCAAATTGAAACAACATCACGGCGACACCTCGTATAAAAACCTAGAACTAACAAATAAAAGTCACTAAAAAATCACTAACATTTAACTCTAAAGTAAAAAAGTTGGTAATACTTAATACATCCAACTAGGTGCCCGTCTTCTATGAATTTACCGTTAAATGTAACAAAATGTTCAGTAAATTTATTTTATTGGGTTATTTTACGACGCTGTATCAACATCTAGGTTATTTAGCGTCTGAATGATATGAATGTTCAGTAAAATAACTACCGTATTTGCATCGCTGTTCGGGGGGGGGGGGGGAATCAGCAATTGACTGCAAAACGTTCTCTCGTCAAAAACTGTGAACACCTTTCCAATACATAGGCTACGCTTGTCTCGTGTTATCAGATATTGATGATCAAATAAAAATTTCAGCAACTAAACAATGACGTAATCTCAGACTTCACTCAATCACTCTTCCGTAGTTGGTTGGCAAGTAGGCCTTCGCATAACTAGTTCTGTACTAGAAGACCTCACAAGCAACCGATAACAATATTGAA
Source organism: Periplaneta americana (assembly GCF_040183065.1). Lineage (NCBI taxonomy): Eukaryota > Metazoa > Arthropoda > Insecta > Blattodea > Blattidae > Periplaneta > Periplaneta americana. Next base: position 22,190,719 of record NC_091124.1, on the reverse strand, counting down.
GGAAATGTTAACCCAAAACTGTTTTCAAAAAATTGAACTTCATTCGAGTGGGGGGGGGGGGAGAGATACCGAATAAACACAGGTTAAGGTCAGAAGTCTATCAGTATGGCTTTTATAAACATTCAACAGTAACATAATAGGCCCTATTATTTTGAATTACCAGTCTTGATTAGCCTCCAGATTACTAGGCCTACTGTATACCACAGTGATGAGGTTAGTTTCGTATCGATTTAACTATGCTGTAAATTTATTTACAATTATTACATGGCTCTTTTTTCTGTACTTATATAATGTGCTCTTATCGGAACATGCAAGAACGACTCGGGCAGACTCAGGTAAATTATCGTGGATTCTATAGATGATTTCATTAAGAGTTTAGATACCGTATAGTTTAAACATGCAAAAGAATACGTGTTAACGACTTACCTTTCAAATCGCCGCGTCCGTCTTGCTTTTCCCCACCATCCTTGAAAGCTGGCACGAACACCTGGTACAACGGACTTTGTTCCCACCATTTCAATGGGGCAGGAGCTGCACATTTTGGGGCCATTACAATGATAGCAATCGCACCTGCCAGCATTGCAGCCCAAAGCAGCCAGAAAAATATAAAGAGAAACCACCTCAATCGAACCCAAAATGGATCATTTGCGAATTTCATTAGCTCCTCTTTGCCCATTCCCGCAAATGCTAATTTCATATTTTCAATATCAATTTTCGCATCTCCATTTTGAGAATCCACAGAGATAAACTTGACTTCAGACGCGTCTTTGTTGGTTTTTAAAGCTCCATCTTCCGCAACCAATTTTTCCTCTGCCCCATCATCAGGTTCCCCATTTTCCTTTAACATTGTGGAGTTTTCTGGCAGGTGGTCGCCGCTTTGCTTTTCTACCAACTGTATATTACCGTCAGCCATATCTTTCGAATTTTCTTTATCACCTTCCATTGTGAACTATCTTGAGTTAATCTTATCACAATCTCTTTTTACGAACTTTAAGTAACACACCTCCACTCAGCTCCCTACACTACTTTACCTTCGCTGTACGGCCGCGGAGCGAGTGAAAGAATCTGGATGACGAAATACCCTCTTGGGCGTGTGCGAGGCTGACGTTCAGTGCTGCCAACTGTAGTTTGCAACAGCCATTAATAATGCAAATGCCGGTGAAAAGTTTGTGTGAAAGAAATGGATAATTTAATAATGAGTTTAATCCATATCACAATAGTTGATATAAAGTGAAATTTTAAAATGTGTTACTACAAATGATATCATGAAATAACTACAAATTATTGGCTAAACTTTATAATGTCCATTTTGTCATTATGGTAGCATTGGATCCTTTAATCGCGTGTTGCGTTTAGCCAATTGTGGTAAATGGTTGGTTGATTATTATGGAATTATTACTCTCAGTTATCAGAAGCGTTGAGCGAAATGTCACAGCTATGACCCTTTGTAACTATCTTTAAAAAAACTGCTTCATATTATCAAGTCAGGAAGAAGGATGATGCAATCTGCGTCTACTTAGCGTGAAGTACGCTACTATTGATCTGCGGATTGCCAGCCAGAATAAAGAATGCAGTATTCTGTTAACATTTCATTTGCATAGAGGCAGGGTAGGATACAGGGAAGGATTTCTGGTAAAAGTTATCGAATTTAACGAAGCACAAATAAAAATATCAGGATATGAATAAAAACTCTTTATTAAAACAATAAATAAAAACATTTATAACACACATTACACGAAAAATATAAACCGTTGTATTATTGCAAAGTGTACATAACACATTTTCTCAGTCTTTGATCTCTGGCATGTATGAAAGGACAATACCTTCTCTTGCGTCTAGCGAAACAGAATTTATAGACCTGCAACAAAATCAAGAAAAATCGAATGAAAATAAGACCAGGAGGAATATTAACACAATAATAACATGACAATGAGAAGTGGGTGACGTAACAAATCTTATTAATACTGATTAAAATCTAAAGCTATTGATTGTAAAGTAATTCATCTGATTATTAGGTAACAGATAAACCGACTGACCTTATCTAGAATTTATTTACGTATGGGCGAATCCAGACATAAATGACAATCGGGAGGAAATTAAATGTAGAATAAATATGGGAAATGCCTGTTATTATTCGGTTGAGAAGCTTTTGTTATCTAGTCTGCTGTCAAAATATCTGAAAGTTAGAATTTATAAAACAGTTATATTACCGGTTGTTCTGTATGGTTGTGAAACTTGGACTCTCACTTTGAGAGAGGAACAGAGGTTAAGGGTGTTTGAGAATAAGGTTCTTAGGAAAATATTTGGGGCTAAGAGGGATGAAGTTACAGGAGAATGGAGAAAATTACACAACGCAGAACTGCATGTATTGTATTCTTCACCTAATATAATTAGGAACATTAAATCCAGACGTTTGAGATGGGCAGGGCATGTACTGTAGCATGTATGGTCGAATCCAGAAATACATATGGGTTTTTAGTTGGGAGGGCGGAGGGAAAAAGACCTTTGGGGAGGCCGAGACGTAGATGGGAGGATAATATTAAATTGGATTTGTGGGAGGTGGGATATGATGATAGAGACAGGATTAATCTTGCACTGGATAGGGACCGATGGCGGGCTTATGTGAGGGCGGAAATGAACCTGCGGGTTCCTTAAAAGCCATAAGTAAGGAAGTAAATAAGTAATATTCTATGACAGTTAATGCAATTTCTGATTCACTTTCTTGAAAGTTGGTGTGCATGCGTATTCCATTGATAAGCTTCTTCAGAATATGATTATCATCTCCTCTTTAATTGTAATCCTAGATTTTATTTGCTTGAATGCCTATCATGTTGAATTGCTGTTTTTATTTTAATAATATTCCACTGTTGACGCGGCCAATAGTGTATCGCTTCGATTTTTTTTTCGCTTCCTCGCATGCTTTTTCTATTGAAGTGTTATTTATGTTCTTTAAAATATTCTCCTACTATCGCTGGAGTTAGTGTGTAGCTTCTATTTTTTTCTTTGTTTATTTATTTTTTGCTCGCATGCCTATTTTGCCTTTTTTCCATTGCCAATGTTAGGATGTCTGATCAAGGTTCTGGCTGATACATTTATTATCGGGCAGTACATCTCAAGTCTCATTATAGTGTTTTAATACTAGTGAGCAATGTATGAAATGGAGGGGAAAAGATCTGGCCTCCCTACCTAATTATCTCTTGGCTTAGTTGCCTCATGAGTGATGCCTTATTGGTTATTGGTGTTACTTATGAGTAGACTTCGTGGAATTGCCACGAGAATCGTAAGGTTTACTACGCACGCGGTATAGACTGTATGAGAAGGGGGCGTGCAACGGATGGAGTATGCCCCTAATGTAAACACTGAACAGTATACTACGGTTACAATAAAAACTGCATCCTACATTCAAGAAATATAATGAATGATCATTGAAGTAGGAAACGTCTAAACATGTAAATACACAATTATTTTATAGTGAGATATATTAACTCTTAAAATTTAATGTAATACACTCACATCATTCTTGAATATGTGCATTGCAGTGAAGAGTTACGTACATTTTGAGCGACTGCAAAGTGAACCTCCTCCGATGGTCACTCAAACAGTTTTTATATTGGGAAAATGTATGTTCAACAACACACGATGTAATACGTATATATTTGAAGAACGCAAAGTCACTACTTTTTAGTACACCAACTTCAGATGTCTTGTCGTGACCTGATGGTACATAATTTATATTACGAAGTTGTGAATAGGCAGAATTTTTAGCAATAATGTTTCTCAACTTACATTTCACTTTTTCTGAAATTACTGAATTGTTATTTTGGATAACGGTTTGTGATACTTTATACACTATATTAAGACCTTCTGAGGGTTGTAGTTTAGACGATTCTAACAGGGTGATGCTTCTGGACACGATTTTAAAATTAGAATCAATGAACAGAATATCTTCCAATAGCTGTTCAGAAGGCAATGATTTTACAGCTGCAACAGCGGAACTGTCTGTGCTATCCAATGCATCAATTATCTCCATTATTTTGCCGTAATGTTCTGCATAATAATTAACAGCATCCAACAACGTTCCCCAACGGGTCAAGACTGGCTGCGGGGGTAAGAGTATTCCAGAGGCAATTATTTGGAACAGCAACACTCTCATTGTAGTATGTTTGATTGAATTCTTGTCTGCACTGAACAAATGTTAAGCTTTGACTATTCCAACCACAGTAATGCAAAAACAAGTGTTTACATAGGTATACATTAGCTGTAGCTGCTCTATCTGTTTGGACCGGTCACAACTCTTAACATGAACTGCTTATACTACGAGACCGGGCGGCCGCCCACCTCCTCTATACTACCGTACATCGGCAACCTGATTGCATGCTGCGTGTGGCAATTCAACGAAGTCTACTTATGAAGTTTCAATCCAACCAGTCTTCGGACTGCTGATTAAACAAACATAAACAAACATTATGTTGCTTCGATTTTGTTTTTTTTTTTTTGTAGTTACCTACGCTGTTATTTTTTTTTAATCTTCCTCTATTATCATGTCTTTATTGTGCCGCTTCGATTCTGTTTATATCGTTGCAGACATGGTCTATTGAAATAGTCTATTCAAATCTTCCTCTATTATCATGTCTTCAGTGTGCCATTTCGATTTTGTTTACATTGTCGCAGACATATTGTTTTATTGAACTGGTTTCTTCAATGTGCCTCTTCGATTTTGTTTACATCCTCGCAGACATGTTCTATTGAACTGGTGTATTTAAATCTTCATCCAATATCATGTTTTCAATGTGCCATTTCGCTTTTGTTTTCTGGGGTTCAATTTTATTCAGCAGAACTGCTGCTTTCAAAATCTTCTTTTATCTCATCCTGCAGTTTGTAGATTAGGTTTTATTTATCTGGCGTTTTTCTGTTGCGTTATATCTCCGCATAACAAAATAACAGTTGTCATAAACTTCGTAGATAAAGAATGACGTCATGTAAGACTTTATAACTTGGCATACTAGTTTGTAGTTACATAATCCATACTTAAACAAAGGAGCATCGTTATCCAAGCAGCCTGGGTTTCAGCTTTCTGTCATGTATCGAACTGAGATTTTTGGTGGATAGGTAGTGTCTCTTCGGTATTCCCATCTCTCTTGTCACCATTCTATCATTTTCTCTATTCACTATCGCCCATAAAATAATATAGATGGACAAATTTGCATTGTCATTGTAATATGTCGACAGATATGATAATTTGACGGCGGATGTATTGGAAGAGGAATATTTTTGGAATTGATCCAACTGACTACATAGTCATACGTACACTTACTTACAAGTGGCTTTTAAGGAGCCCGGAGGTTCATTGCCACCCTCACATAAGCCCGCCGTCGGTTCTTATCCTGAGAAAGATTAATCCAGTCTCTATCATCATATCCCACCTCCCTCAAATCCATTTTAATATTATCCTCCCATCTACGTCTCGGCCTCCCCAAAGGTCTTTTTCCCTCCGCCCTCCCAACAAACACTCTATACGGTATGCATTTCTGGATTCGCCCATACGTGCTACATGCCCTGCCCATCTCAAACGTCTGAATTTAATGTTCCTAATTATGTCAGGTGAAGAATACAATGCGTGCAGTTCTGTGTTGTGTAACTTTCTCCATTCTCCTGTAACTTCATCCCTCTTAGCCCCAAATATTTTCCTGAGAACCTTATTCTCAAACACCCTTAATCTCTATTCCTCTCTCAGAGTGAGAGTCCAAATTTCACAACCATACAGAACAACCGGTAATATAACTGTTTTATAAATTCTAACTTTCAGATTTTTTGAGAGCAGACTAGATGATAAAAGCTTCTCAACCGAATAATAACACGCATTTCCCACATTTATTCTGCGTTTAATTTCCTTCCGAGTGTAATTTATATTTGTTACTGTTGCTACTGTTTGGATCTTCCTTCGTCCTAGGTTTGAAGCAGCGATATTTGGATACAGAAGCAAATATAGTGGTCATTAAGATCACCTAGATCGGCTGCTGGTGGGAAAGATTTATTTTGTAACCACGAAAGGAAATGGCTGCCCTTTGAAGCTGCTGGTATTCCAGAAACTGGTTGCCGAGGCAACCGCCATGCCAGTACTTCGCAATATCCGCATTGCTGCCGTTATCACGGCTGTTATCTCCTGCATGTTGCTTCGTGTTACATACTGCTTTGGCATGCCATGAAGTCGTAAAGGCGAACAAAATATTTTCCTATGGTTCGTAGTCTTCCTTACTATAGTTGCGGAATAAACTATTCGAATCTACTTCAGTGATATAAAATATGCAACCGTTGAATTCAATTCAATACCGAAAATGTCGATAAGATATACATACTAGGTTCAAAAAGTTCCCGGAATTTGCTAGCATCATAGAAACAACGTACCTTAAACACTATTCTACAGCATTCCCTTCAAAATAGTTGCCTTCCGCAACAACACACTTTTGCCAACGCGTGTAGAGTTCCTGGAAGCCATTTTGTGAAACCCGTCTTAGTGCTCTCGTCGCGTTTGCGATAACCTCTTCAGCAGTGAATCTCCGTCCTTTCAGATGACTTTTCAGACGGGGAAACAGAAAGTAATCAGGTGGTGAGAGATCAGGAGAGTATGGTGGGTGATCCAAAGCAGTTATGTTGTGCCTGGCAAGAAAATTCTTTACAATAATTGCGCGATGAGCAGGTGCATTGTCATGCATAAGGAACCAGTTGTTTTCTACCCACTTTTCTGGACGTTTCCTTCTCACTGCGTCTCAGAGGCGACGGAGGGTTTCTACGTACAATTCTTTCGTTACAGTACGACCTTCTGGAATGAACTCATGGTGCATGAGACCCTGAGAGTCGAAGAAAACTTCCAACATAACTTTGCTTTAAGTGTGCTTAAATGCGACAGGCTCATGTCAGTAGATTTACTGGCATGAAAAAGAACTCCTGCGGGACAAAATTCCGGCACATCCGGCGATGCTGATATAACCTCTGCAGTTGCGAGCGTCGTTAAATAAAACATAACATTTAAAATAACTTTGCCTTTGGAAGTGTCCCTAGGAAATTTTTGCTTCCGAGGAGATGTTTTCGATTTCCACTCAGATGACTGTCGTTTAGGGACTGGGTCGTACAAGTAGCACCAGTTTCATTTTGTTTAAGAAATCACCATCTTCATCAGCCATACTGATCATGTCCCCAGCAAAACACAGAACTTGATGTTTGTACTTTGCTCTGTGGACATAATTACAAAATGCGACGAACAAACGAAACACTATGATAAACAATTGCCTACAACTCAAAACCAATAATTGCCATTATCAACAAACTTTAAGGAAATGACATCATGAATGTTACCAACAAAACAAATTTATAATATCCCTTGTTATATATTAATACGAAAAATGGTAGTAAAATTCCGGGAACTTTTTGAACCTAGTAGTATAAGACGAACTGATGGATATAATCTTAGGAATGGGGCAACTATACGCAGTAAAAACGATAAGAAATTAAATACATTTTTAAATACACATGTGAAATGCAAGTCCGCAGAAGAAAATGATTTGAACCTCTTTTATGCAAAGACTCATAAATGAGGAATTTTTGTTTTTGGTTAGTGGAAAAATGTGCGACAGGTTTTAGTAGGCTAATATTTACAGTTAATCATGAAATGAATTATTCATTTATTTCTTCAAGTACCCTTGCGGACAGGTTACATGTTTCCTGTCATTTTGCTGCCCTGTTTGAACAGAGTGCTCTTCCCAACGCACTTCAACCTGGTTGTACGAGCACATCTGGACAACATCTACGGGGAGCAATGGATGGGGAGAAACGGTCCTGTTGCGTAGCCAGCGTGATCACCCGACTTCACGCACTTGATCTTTTTTTTTTCTTTTGCGACATGTGAAGTAATACACCACTGGAATTGACACTAGAGAGTATTAGCTGCTTTTGATCAAATGCGACACAGGCCGATAACCATTGCTACGACGGTGTAATGAATGTAATCAGGTTCAGAATAGACACTTTGAACACCTTCAACTTGTCAGCAAACATACTTGAAAAATTATTTATTTCATAATTGTTGTTGTTGTTGTCTAGTGCCTTGCATCTGGCAATGAAGCCATTAGCAGTCGTGCTTTCCAATACTTTTGAACTGTAGTTTCTTCTGACCTTAATGCTTCATAATTGTTAATGTCACTAAAACCTATCTTTTTTTTCGATGTCGCTTAGCTCCTAAACAAGGCATCGGAGAACATGGGTTGTTTTACGAAAAATGATCCTCATTGCGAGATCTATTAATTCTGAGAAAAAGGCGTACAATTATACATAATGTAATTATGTGTATAAACTTAGAATTAAAAATGAAATACACATAAAAATAAACAACTTACTAAAAATAATATTTTGATAATTCAATTTTGTCAAGAGTTTTCAAACACCTTTTTCTCAAAGGTAATATTTTTGACTTAATGTGTTTTGCTTGTAAACCGACGATATGAAACATTTCATAGCTTTATTTGACAAAACTATTGATTGAAATCCCAATATTCTCATTCAATTTAAGAGAGTAGTGTGTTATGATAATAAATGATTGAACAAATTTTAGTTTTGTTCTTTAAATGTTCAGAAATTTGATCCGAACAAATGTAACTTTTCGTTCTGCAAAAGTAATTTTTCAACGTTACATTTGTTGCAATCAAATTTCTGCACATTTGAAGAGCAAAACTAAAAAAAATATTTCAATCACTTATTATCATCAGTGAGGGAAGTGGGAAAAAACCAGAGGCGGTATGCTACCCCAAGATTTTCCCCTGGCATACCTCGATTTAAAAAAAACATACCCCCTCCCTTACAACATAAACATACATGATGTATTCAATAAATTGTTTTGTGCAGTCAGTAACGCGAATCTTTGAAGCTTACGCAACACATTAAATTTCTCAATAAAATAATTTCAATTTACTTCAGTTATTTACTAGATTATTTTGCAATCTTCATTGAGATTTATTACTTAAAATAATGTTAAAGGTTCAAAGTGCCTTACTTAATTATAAATAAAAAGTGCAAACAAGAACAAAAATGACATCACTAAATTGGCGACAATGGCCACCACAAGCTACAGACCACGGCCTTGTATACTTGAAATACTACCGTTGTAAACATTCCGGGGGTTGACTTATCAAATAAACGTGTCTAAATACACGTTGAATACAGTTCCAGAAGGCTGTGGTTTCGATTTACGAAGCAAACAGATGTACTCTTTGTTGTGAAGAAATGTAGAAACAAATTTTTACGGATCACATTTTTTCATGACGGTATGTCATTTTTCACTAACGGTAGCCTATGTCTTCTGGCCATAGAAGCCAGTGGCGGTATTCCATACCGTCGCATACCGTCTCAGTTCCCTCACTGATTATCATAATACAATGCTCTCTTGAATTGAGAGAGCATATTGAGAATTATATAAAATGGCTTTCCCAAAACACGCCGTGAGATGTTTAATATAAAATAATTTTTCTCTCGAAAAGGGAGCAAAAATGAACAAAATCATATTAAACATTTTTGTTTCAAATATCTCAAAGAATAACTTCCTTAAATTAATTACATTATTTGCGGTTCTTTCTGTGTATTTTGCGGGAATCGAACATGCGACAATGGCTTCTACAAAACTTCAAAAAGTTCCGCCTTAATCGTTGTGCATATCATGGTCAGTTTCAGAAGAAATTCCGAATTAAGTGTAAAATAGCTGCTTCTGTCTGTACTCACAATGTCTTGGTGGGGGCACCACTGTAGTTGACGCTCGTGACGAACACTTCAGCGATGTCTGGAACATCGTCGAAAGTTCGCAGATCCACGGTGACCGACGTGTTGCTCCAGTTCACAGCCACTACGTAACTCCTGTTACCACTGTACGACCTGGAACATAAACAAATGCCCTCTTCTTTCAATATAGGCTCTTCTTACATATATTTCTATGATTATGAATAGTGGGCATTAATGACTGGATGCAAGTGCACCGAATTCTAAGACAGAATTTAGACTCTTACAAAGTAAATGCCATAACACTTGGGAGAGATACAGGCACAGTCTAGTATACAGTCACGAAGCTTGAGTTGTGAGGGTGCTAGGAACAATTGACTGTGCCGGTACAATTTCGCATTGTCTGTAATGAGGCGATATTAGCGATCCTAGTGGTTAACAACTATCTATGGATGCATATTTACTAAGTATTGAGCTTCGTGACTGTATACAGTAGAACCCCGATTATCCGTCACCCTATTAACCGATTGCTGGATTAACCGTCTGTCTTTCTCTCACTTTTTTGCCGCAAAAATATATGAAGTATTGCACATTGTATTAGCACGTTATTTTTTTTTCTATAGAGGGTTATTACAAGCCTCTTCCCTTACACAGTATGGTCTATTGTGCGAATTGTCGTACCGTATAACTTCTATAGGAAATATTTTCTTCGGGTGTCAAACGAACACTCATTGTGCTAAGAATCGAAAAAAAAAAGTGTAAATAATTGAGTGGTTTGGGGAAAGATAAACCGTAGCTCATCTCGCATCAGAATATGAGATTACTTACTTACTTACAAATGGCCTTTAAGGAACCCGAAGGTTCATTGCCGCCCTCACATAAGCCCGCCATCGGTCCCTATCCTGAGCAAGATTAATCCAGTCTCTATCATCATACCCCACCTCCCTCAAATCCATTTTAATATTATCCTCCCATCTACGTCTCGGCCTCCCTAAAGATCTTTTTCCCTCCGGTGTCCCAACTAACACTCTATATATATTTCTGGATTCGCCCATACGTGCTACATGCCCTGCCCATCTCAAACGTCTGGATTTTAAGTTCCTAATTATGTCAGGTGAAGAATACAATGCGTGCAGTTCTGTGTTGTGTAACTTTCTCCATTCTCCTGTAACTTCATCCCGCTTAGCCCCAAATATTTTCCTAAGCGCCTTATTCTCAAACACCCTTAACCTATGTTCCTCTCTCAGAGTGAGAGTCCAAGTTTCACAACCATACAGAACAACCGGTAATATAAGTGTTTTATAAATTCTAACTTTCAGATTTTTGGACAGCAGACTGGATGATAAGAGCTTTTCAACCGAATAATAACACGCATTTCCCATATTTATTCTGCGTTTAATTTCCTCCCGAGTGTCATTTTTATTTGTTACTGTTGCTCCAAGATATTTGAATTTTTCCACCTGTTCGAAGGATAAATCTCCAATTTTTATATTTCCATTTCGTACAATATTCTGGTCACGAGACATAATCATATACTTTGTCTTTTCGGGATTTACTTCCAAACCGATCGCTTTACTTGCTTCAAGTAAAATTTCCGTGTTTTCCCTAACCGTTTGCGTATGTTCTCCTAACATATTCACGTCATCAGAATATGAGATTAGAGTGTAGAAAGTACGTAAATCTACAACACGAGACCTCCAATACTGATATCTTTCCACAGACAGCCATTACAAGGAGTTTCCTTGCCCCCTTAAAAACCCGTCGTTGATAACCAGACATAAATTAGTGAGCTTCTGATCCACTATCTAGCATATTAAACGCAACACCGTCAAAACCACGAAAGGAATTACGAAAGTGTAAATATTATTCACTAGATTTACGAAAATCTTTTATGGTACGGATTATCCGATTTTTTCGGTTAATCATTCAGCCCATCCCCTTCATTACCACGGATAATAGGGGTTCTACTGTATACTAGACTGTGGTACAGGAGTGGACTCGCTATGAGACACGTGATATTTATCTGGAGATATTTTACCGAAAAGAAAATAGCATGCTGAATAGTATCATTGCAATCGATGAAACATGGGAAGAACCTGAACTGAAACGACAGTCGAATGAATAGCATCGTCTGGAGCACCACGCACTTTCATTATAGGCTTACCTACATTTATTTTTTCTGTTATCCAATTTAAAAATAAGGGGCGATCCCTTCTCAATTGAAGATCCTGCAGCAAAAGAAGCTACACGACTTCCATTGCATATCTTAACATCTATTCCTTATACAGACGCCATTAAATATAAATCCAGAAAACTGCACAACCATTGGCAAACATCATGGACAGAGTCATCATCCAGCAAACTTCACGAAATAATACAGCATTTCAGAATTTTAAACGTCAAGATCAAGTTATAATCACCAGACTGCGAGTTGGTCACACCAAAATTACACATTCTTATCTTCTAGATAGAACTCTTCCTCCAACATGCACCAATAGCCATAGTAGGATCTGTGTATGCCATTTAATTTCTGAATGTCCATAACATAACCTTCATCGAGATCAATTCCATATACCAACAGACTTATCAACAGTTCTAAACAATCATGCATGCAAATCTGGCTTTCAGTAGTAGCTTCCTGTAAAGCAGGTTTGAATAATTTCAAGGAAAAATTATTGTTCCGGGGCCCGGTATAGAACTTTCCTTTTAATCATTCAAACCTGCTTTACAGGGAGCTACTATCTGAAAGCCAGATTTGCATAATACATTCGTTACTGGAGGTACGTTAACAGAAAGCCACAATTTAAGTCACACAGAATTGTGTGCACTCAAATGTTGGGTTCTGGCGTCTTGTCAGTCCATTTGAGGTGTGTGGATATAAGGGAAAAATTGTGACGGTGTCGTGTATAGTTCCTGGGGTAGCTCAGTCGGGAAAGCGTTCGCGCGCTAAGTGAAGGGTCCCGGGATCGATACCCGGCCCCGGAACAACTTTTCTTTGAAATAATTCAAACCTGCTTTACAGGGAGCTACTACCTGAAAGCCAGATTTGTATAATACATTCGTTACTGGAGGTACGTTAACAGAAAGCCACAATTTAAAGTCACACAGTAATTGTGAGCACTCACAGTTGAGTTCTGGCGTCTTGTCAGCTCATGTGAGTTGTGTGGATATAAAAAGGAAAAATTGTGACGGTGTCGTGTATAGTTCCTGGGGTAGCTCAGTCAGTAGAGCGTTCGCGCGCTAAGCGAAGGGTCCCGGGATCGATACCCGGCCCCGGAACAATTTTTCTTTGAAATTATTCAACCTGCTTTACAGGGAGCTACTATCTGAAAGCCAGATTTGCATAATACATTCGTTACTGGAGGTACGTTAACAGAAAGTCACAATTTAAGTCATACAGAATTGTGTGCACTCAAATGTTGGGTTCTGGCGTCTTGTCAGTCCATTTGAGTTGTGTGGATATAAAGGAAAAATTGTGACGGTGTCGTGTATAGTTCCTGGGGTAGCCCAGTCGGTAGAGCATTCGTGCGCTAAGCGAAGGGTCCCAGAATCGATACATGGCGCCGGAACAATTTTTCCTTGAAATTATTCAATCCATTATTCAGTTGAAAATTAAATTTCTGAAAGCAATCAACATTTAAAAATGTAATATCTAAAATGATTATTGTAATACAGTAAACTCTGTGTAAACTGTAAGAATTGTTTATGTATTGTCGCGATATGACTTCCTAAGTTAAAGCGACATAAAATAAATAAATAGAAAGGGGGGGGCAAATTTTCAAAATTCTGCTTCTCATACAAATTTCATCCAATCAGTCTGAATACTTTTATACAGCACCACTGCTATGTTTGAAGCAGAACTAGGCATATGCATTTATTTTCAGGTCTATAAGTAAGGCTAGATTACAGAGAAAAAATATTTGTAAAACAACTCCCAATTTTTTAAAATTCTTTTGTTTATGTAACATATATATTTTTTTCTTTTAAAAGTTGGAGAGTTAGAAAAAAATTCACGTGCAAAGTTGTTAAGCATGGCCTAGTGAATATGAAGAAAAAATTCAGCTCTTTAGCTATAAAATTATAAGTCTTAGTGATTTGATTTGGATGAAGAGAAATTCACAAATAATATAGCGAAGAAAATTGACGTTGAAATTGAAATTGACGGACCTTTAATTATAACGTCATTAGGAGGGTTTCCAATTGCCTTACGCTCTTGAAACTTTGCAAACCAGTAGAGTAGGATGTTAGGAACCATTTACACAAACAAAGAAAAATTCTTTCCTTTAGGATCTATAGGCCTACCTTAATGATACTTCCTAACCAATATTAAATTATTAACATTCTGTCATTTCCCAGGACTATGGTCCTGAAACACAAACATGGTCCATTCAAATTTTGTACTCCATAATGTAGTATCTCGTTTATTTATATTTTGCTGTACTGAAGTTTGAAGTCAAGTCACTGCAGCTATCTACGAACGGTTTATGTTACTTCTACAATGTTCTTTTAATAGCTGTATCGTGTACCATTGTTGTGTTCCAGGACGGTACTGTATTTATCGTAGATACGGACAAAATTATGTACGACTGAGTTCCTGCATCAATCAGAATAAGTAAATAGAATGAATGAATAAACAAATAAATAAATAAATTAGTAAACAGCTAAGCAAATAAATAAATAAATAAATAAATAAATAAATAAATAAATAAATAAATAAATAAATAAATAAATAAATAAATAAATAAATAAATAAATAAATAAATAAATAAATAAATAAATAAATAAATAAATAAATATCTTTGCCCTTAACTTGTTATTAGCGCTGGCCATAAGAGCGACTCATAGATGTCGCTAGTTTTCAGAAGAGTGAAGCATTTAGTTCGTCAGAGACTATCCAGAGTGCACTACAGGTGTTGGTTGCATGTTTCACTCGTTATGAATGTTTTTGTACAATTATGTTGGTATGTCACAAGGGAACTGGAGTACCCACAGGAAACTCCTGTGTTGCCTGGACCAACTTACTTACTTACTTACTTACTTACAAATGGCTTTTAAGGAACCCGAAGGTTCATTGCCGCCCTCACATAAGCCCGCCATCGGTCCCTATCCTGTGCAAGATTAATCCAGTCTCTATCATCATATCCCACCTCCCTCAAATCCATTTTAATATTATCCTCCCATCTACGTCTCGGCCTCCCTAAAGGTCTTTTTCCCCTCAGGTCTCCCAACTAACACTCTATATGCATTTCTGGATTCGCCCATACGTGCTACTTGCCCTGCCCATCTCAAACGTCTGGATTTAATGTTCCTAATTATGTCAGGTGAAGAATACAATGCGTGCAGTTCTGCGTTGTGTAACTTTCTCCATTCTCCTGTAACTTCATCCCGCTTAGCCCCAAATATTTTCCTAAGAACCTTATTCTCAAACACCCTTAACCTATGTTCCTCTCTCAGAGTGAGAGTCCAAGTTTCACAACCATACAGAAAAACCGGTAATATAACTGTTTTATAAATTCTAACTTTCAGATTTTTTGATAGCAGACTAGATGATAAGAGCTACTCAACCGAATAATAACACGCATTTCCCACATTTATTCTGCGTTTAATTTCCTCCCGAGTGTCATTTATATTTGTTACTGTTGCTCCAAGATATTTGAATTTCTCCACCCCTTCGAAGGATAAATCTCCAATTTTTATATTTCCATTTCGTACAATATTCTGGTCACGAGACATAATCATATACTTTGTCTTTTCGGGATTTACTTCCAAACCGATCGCTTTACTTGCTTCCAGTAAAATTCCCGTGTTTTCCCTAATCGTTTGTGGATTTTCTCCTAACATAGTCACGTCATCCGCATAGACAAGAAGCTGATGTAACCCATTCAATTCCAAACCCTGCCTGTTATCCGTGCGTTTTTTTTTAAAGCAAGACGTAAAGCGCTGCAGCAAGACCGTTCTTTTATTACATTTGCTTCACCGTCGCTGCAGCAGCGCTGTAGCGAATGTGCAGCAAATCAAAACTTCGCTTTACGAGTTTGCTGCACGATCCATCATGGCGGAATGTGTGTTTTGGTCTTTTGCAACGTTTATTATTGTCAAAATCGTCTAGTAATAATAATCCAATGTCATTATCATAGAAGTCGAAATTATTTAACATGTTTGATTCTTTTAAGATTAAATTTATTACGGCAGATACAGAAGCCAATATTAATTGTCAACCATTTTGCAGTCAGTTGACCTACTTACGTTTTTTTTCGACCCTCATTTTGCTGCAGCAAGGGCATGAAGAGCTTTAAAAAAAAACGCACGGTTATCCTGAACTTTCCTAATGGCATGTTCTAAAGCGAAGGCAACACAAGTTATAAATTCAGTATAATAAACCGCGACACTGTTAGATTAACAGCTCAATTCTGATCGTGTATTGACCTGGAGAAGGCGAACACGGCGTCATTGAGGACCCTCATGTTGAGCGCGCCGTACATGACGGAGACGTCCCCGCGGGCCCTGACCAGTGCCTTGTACACGTTCAGGTGGCTCGTCCCCTGCGACTGTGTCTCCACGTTCACAGTCTGGAAGTCGGGATGCAGCGGCAGCCACGTCTTGTCGGCGTCCGAGAACCCTGCAACAAGTCCGTTACCAATATTTCTCAATCACATTAGCTTGTATATATGCTTCCAAATTTATTAAAACTAAACAAGGATCCTCAAACTCTGATTTTTTGGACCTCAACGAAAAATACGGTGCTTGTTACGACGTCGTATGTTAGATAATTATACAGTGGCTATACTTTTATAAACACGATACTCTCTTGTTTATAGTAAGTAGACTACTGATGTCTCATCCACGACGGGTCAAGGGAAATATTATAATTATATATCATACATAATTCATATTTCATAATTACATTCTTATATCATCGGTACAAACAAGTAAAGTACGTACTGCTACGTATTTTGTTTGTGTTTGCTTTCATTTTTCCGTTCTCTAGCTCCTTCGCTCTTCGTTTGTCTCTTCATTCATTAATAATTTGTTTATTAGTTCGTTCGTTTGTTTATCAATTCGTTCTTTTGTACTCATTGTTTGTTTTCTTATCCATTTGTTCGTTAACTCATCTCATCAATTAATTCATTCGTTTATTTATTCATTCATTCATTTGTTCGTTTCTTCATTAATCAATTCTTACATGCGATCCTTTTTTGTTCGTTCCTTTATTTCTTCACTCTTATTTTCTTTCTTTCCTTCATCCGCAAGCCTATAGGCCTACTAAGTGACTCGTTAAATATTCATTAATTTATTTCATTCGCTTTTTCATCCATCCATCCATCCATCAATCCATCTACTCATTCATCCATCCATCCATCCATCCATCCGTCCGTCCGTCCATTCGTCCATCCGTCCGTCAATCCGTCCGTCCATCCGTCCATGTCCGTCCGTACATGTCCATCCGTCCATTCACCCATCCATCCGTCCGTCCGTCCACCCGTTCATGTCCATCCGTCCGTCCACGTCCATCCTTCCATCCATCCATCCATCCGTCAATCCGTCCGTCCATCCGTCCGTTCATGCATGCATCCATCCGTCCATCCATCCATTCATCCACTCACCCACCCTCTCGCACTCCTTTTTATTTTTATTCTCTTCTTTGTTTTTCCTTCTTTTTTCCTTCCTTTTTTCTTTTTTCTTTATTTATTTCTTAATTAATTTGTTCATCCATTTATCCATTCGCTCATTCTTTCATTACTTCGTCCATTCTTCTATTTCTTAATTAATTAATAGGCTCATTCTTTCATTCCTACATATATTCGTTCATTAACTAATTAATTAATTAATTAATTATTTCGTTCTTTCGTCCAGCCATCCATCCATCCATCCATCCATCCATCCATCCATCCATCCAGTTCCACTTACGGTGGAACACTTTTTATTGCGTTGCAGGAAATATGACCATGCACGGAGTCAATATGGAATTCGGCCGACATTACGTGACGCTCTTGGAAATGATTTTAATTGTGCAAATGCAGTTCTGAGATTTTTTATCAAATACAGGTTTGGATAAGGTGATTTAGTTTTTTATTGATCCGTTTTACTCATCCTCCAGACCCTTTACATCCGGAGGTTACATTTGTTGTTTTATATTTGATTTTACATTGTTGACATTTCGGACTTTATACATCCGAATATTTTATAAAATGTTATGGTTTTAAAATATGATTGACAAGTTATCTCTGGTGGCCTTAGTTTTATTGTTTTATTTGTTCGTCTTGAATACCACCTAGTGTGGTAGAATTGCTCACTTTTATGATTCTGTAGAAATCACCTTATGTATACTGCATTTGTGTGCCTCGTTTTATGGTGACAACGCTTTTTAGTTCTTTTAGCACTCTGATTATTATATTATTTATGTATTTGTTACATTAAGAATTTTAGATAAGGGCGCAAATAGCCATAGTAGCTGACGCG